>NC_081558.1:157816427-157869415 GCF_022355385.1 Mustela nigripes
AGAGATCACAGGGAGGCAGAGAGGCAGGCAGAGAGAGAGAGAGGAGGAAGCAGGCTCCTGCTGAGCAGAGAGCCTGATGTGGGACTCGATCCCAGGACCCCGAGATCATGACCTGAGCCGAAGGCAGCGGCTTAACCCACTGAGCCACCCAGGCGCCCGCCTTTTCTTTTTCTTGTCTGATTGATGGGGCTATGACTTCCAGTACTATGTCAAATCAAAGTGAAGAAAGTAGACATTCTTGTCTTATTCCCGATGCTGGGGGGAAAGTTCTTAAGTTTTTCCTCCTTGAGTATGATGTTAGCTGTGGATTTTTCATATATGGTCTTTATTATATTGAGGTATGTTCCTCTAAATCTACTCTTTTGAGGGCTTTTTATCATGAATGGATGTCATACTTTGTCAAATGCTTTTCCTGCATCCATTGAAATGATCATATAGAGTTTTATCCTTTATTATTGATAAGATATATCACATTATTGATTTGTGAATACTGAACCACCCTTGCATCTCAGGAATAAATCCCACTTGACTGAGGTGAATGATTTTTGTAATGTATTGTTGGATTTAGTTTGCTATTTTGTTGAGGATTTTTGCATCTATTTTCATTAGAGATACTGACCTGTGGTTCTCTTTTTTTCTAGTGATCTCTATCTAGTTTTGGTATTAAGGTTATGCTGACCTCATAGAATGAATTTGGAAGCTTTCCTTCCTCTTCTAGTTTTTGAAACATTTTGAGAAGAATAGGCATTAACTCTTCTTTAAATGTTTGTAGAATTCACCTGTGAACCCACATGGTCCTGAACTTTGTTTGTTGGGAGTTTTTGGATTACTGATTCAATTTCATTGCTGGTAACTGTTCTATTCACATTTCCTATTTCTTTCTGATTCAGTTTTGGGGAGGTTTATATTTCAAAGAATTTATCCATTTTTCTAGGTTGTCCAATTTGTTGGCATATAATTTTTTATAATATTTTCTTATAATCTTTTGTATCTCTGTGCTGTTGGTTGTTATTTCTCCTTTTTCATTTCTGATTTTTTTATGAATATAGCTAAAGGTTTATCAATTTTATTGTTTCAATGAATTAGCTCCTAGTTTCATTGATCTGTTCTATTGTTTTTTGTTTTTATTTTCTACTTCATTTATTTTTGCTAGTCTAATCTTTATTATTTCTTTCCCCCTACTGGTTTGGAGTTTTATTTGTTCTTTTTTTCTATCTCCTTTAGATGTAATGATAGGTGTTTGAGATTTCTCTTGATTCTTGATGTAGGCCTGTATTGCTATAAATTTACCTCTCAGGTTAGCTTTTGCTATATCCTCAAAATTTTGGACCACTCACTGTGTTTTCATTTTCATTTGTCTCCAAGTATTTTGTTATTACCTCTTTGATTTCCTGGTTGACCCACTCTTTATTTCATAGCATGTTACCTAATTTCCATGTATTTTTTATTTTCTTAGATTTTTTCCTTGTGCTTGATTTCTTGTTTCATATTTCATATATTTCATTGTGGCCAGAAAAAAAATGTGTGATATGACTTCAATCTTCTTAACTCTGTTGAAATTTGTTCTGTGGCCTAAAATGTGATATATTATGGACAGTGTTACATATGCACTTGAAAAGAATGTGGGTTTGCTGTTTTAGGATGGAATGTTCTAAATATCTATTAGATCCATCTGGTCCAAAATGTAATTCAAAGCTATTCTCCTTGTTGATTTTCTGTTTGGATGATCTATCCATTGATGTAAGTGGGATGTCAAAGTTCCTTACCATTACTATATTACTACTGATTACTTCCTTTATGTTTGTTATTAGCTGCTTTATGTATTTGGGTGCTCCCATGTTGGGTTCATAAATATTTACAATTGTTATATCTTCTTGTTCTTTTTCCCTTTCTGACAATATAGTGTCATTCTTTGTCTCTTGTTAGTCTTTATTTTAAAGTCTACATTGTCTAATATAAGTATTGCTACCTGGTTTTCCTTTCATTATCATTTGCATGATAAATGCTCTTCTATCTCTTTGCTTTTAATCTGCATGTGTCTTTAGGTCTGAAATGAGTCTCTAGTAGTCAGAATATAGATGGGTCCTTCTGTTTTTTATTCATTCTGTCACCCTGTGCCTTTTGATTGGAACATTTTGTCCATTTATATTCAAAGTAATTATTGATAGGTATGTACTTATTGCCATGTTGTCACCTGTTTCATGGTTATTTTTGTAGTAGTTCTCTGTTCCTTTCTTCTCTTGCTCTCTTCTCTCACAGTTTGCTTGCTTTCTTTAGTGATATACTTAGATTCCTTTCTCTTTATTTTTCATATATTTATTACTCATTTTTGATTTGTGGTTATCATTACATCTGCACATCTTATGCAGATAACATCTTATGCATACATTATAGTCTATAATAAGTTGATGGTTGCTTAAATTTGAAGCTATTTCTTACTCCTTTCCCCTCCATGTTTTAGATATACGGTGTCATACTTTACATCCTTTACTTTGTGATCCCTTCACTGATTTTTATAGATATACTTAATTTTACTACTTTTGTGCTTTCTACTTTCCTTATTCCTCTTTGCAGTCTATATTTTCCACTCAAAAATTCTCCTTTAACATTTCTTGTAGGGCTGGTTTAGTGGTCATGAATTCCTTTAACTTTTGTTTTTCTGAAAAACTCTTTCTCTTTTCTCTATTCTGAATGATAGCCTTTCTGGACAGAGTATTTTTTAGCTGAAGTTGTTTTTTTTTTTTTTTTCCTTTCAGCACTTTGAATATAGCATGCCATTCTCTTTGGTCTGTAAAGTTTCTGCTGAAAAATCAGCTGATAGCCTCATGGTTTCCCTTATATGTAACTGTTTTCTTTCCTCTTGCTGTTTTTGAATTTATCACATCACTACTATTTTTGACATTTTATTTCTGTGTGTCTTGGTGGGGACCTCCTTGTGTTAGTTGGGGACTCTCTGTGCCTCCAGGATCTAGATTTTGGTTTCCTACCTCAGATTCAGGAATTTTTCAGCTATTATTTCTTCAAATAAGTTTTTTGCCCATTTTATCTCTTACCTTTCTGGGATTCCTGTAACATGGATATTATTATACTTGATGGTGTCACTAAGTTCCCTAACTCTCTCTTCATTTTTTATTATTTTTTATTTTTTCTCCTGTTCAGCTTCATTGTTTTCCATTACTCTGTCCACCAGAACACTGATCTGTTGCTGTTTTTTTTCTCTAGTCTACTATTTATTCCATCTAGTGTATTTTCAATTCCAGTTATTGAGTTCATCATTCTGATTGGTTCTTTTTAATGTTTTCTGTTTCTTTGTTAAGGGTCTCACTGAGGTCCTCCACTTTTTTCTCAAGTCCAGTGAGTATTATGACCACACTTTAAATTCTCTATCAGGCATATTATTACCTGTTTCATTTAGCTTTTTTGCTGTGGTTTTTGTCCTGTTGTTTCATTTGGGATATAATCTCCTCATTTTATCTGATTCTCTGTGTTATTTCTTTGTTAGGAAAGTCAGCTATGTTTCCTTGAATGGTTTGAAAAGTAATTGTCATGAAGAAGAGGTCCTTTAGTGCCCTGTAGTACAATGTTCCATTCACTAAAACCTGGCACTTCAGGGATGTCTCCTATGTATGTATGTGTGCCCTACTATTGTGGTTGAGCCACTTTTGTCTTCAGCATAGTCATTTTCTGCCTGGCTCTTTTGCCTGCTGTGGGCAGGATTTAGTCCCTATATTGTTAGTGGGCATATCTGGGGCCATGTTGGGTTTGAGCTGAGTCAGACCAGGAGTTTGCCATAGATGCAGTAGCACCAAAGTGCCAGGTGCTTTCCCTATATTGTACCCTGAGAATTTTTTGTTTGTTTCAGAACCAGCCCACTGCTAGCACTCAATTGGATGGATGTGTGTGCTTGTTTTCTCTTTTTACCTGGAGTCCCACTGGCCCCAATTGGGGCTGCTTGCACATTGCCAGGCTTCTGGTACTGTTTTGGATATCTCCAGCCAAGTGCATATCAGAGGGGACAGGTCTGCAGGAGAACAAGAGGGTGACATGCATGGTGTTAGAAAGTCAGTGGACAGTGTTGTTGCTGTGCTAGTTTCTGCAGGTGTCCATGCATGTAGGCTGGGCAGGGGGGAGGGAAAGAGAACCTGCCAGTTCTTCTGTTCCTGGAAAAGTCTCCCAATGATCTCTGTCCCTCCAGCACATGCTCTGAGATTAGTAAACAAATCTCCCTCCTGTATACCCCGGGTGTTTTTTCAAATTGCTGCCTCTATGCTGTATCTCAGTGGGGCTCTTTGTTGTGATGTCTCATTAAGGGCAGGGACTCCACCCTCCCAGCTCTCCCAGAGCTGAGCCCACTGATTTTTAAAGTTCCAGGTGTTAAGCCTGACTGAATGTGAGAACTCACAATATTTGGCCCCTTTGGTTTTCAAAGCCAAATGTTGGAGCAGGAGGGAGGTTCATCTTCCCTCTACCTGAATGCCTGGGGTGTCTGTTTCTTTCTTCTCTTCATAATCACAGCATCCCTCCCTCCAGTGGACAATCCTCTGGGTCCATTTAGCTCCATATCACATCTCTGCCCTTCCTACACTCTTCAATGTGGCCTCTTCTCTACCTTTAGTGGCAGAAAGTCTATTCTGCCAGTCTTCATGTCACTTTCTGGGTTATTTATACTGACATGGGTGTTATCTAGTTGTGTCCATGGGAAGAGGTGAGTTTAGCCTTCTCCTAACCCACCATCGTCCCTGAAAGTCTGAAAGCTTTTTAAAATTTATTTTTTTAAGTTTTGTTTATTTATTTTAGAGAGAGAGAGTATGACTGAGGGGGAAGGGAGGAGACAAGTAGACTGTGCGCTGAGGGCCGTCCAGATGAGGGGTTCAATCCCGTGACCCTGAGATCATGACCTGAACCAAAACCAAGAGTCAGACGCTAAACAACTGAGCCACTCAGCCACTCCAGAAAGCTTTTTTTTTAAAAAAAAAAAAAAAAACAATATTGTTGAGATATAATTCATAGACCAGAAAATTCAGCATTTAAAATACACAATTTTGTGTTTTCTTTGTATATTCACAGAATTGTGCAACCATCATCACGATCTAATTCCAGAACATTTTCATCCACCTCAAATTTCATCACCTCCATTAGCAGTTACTTCATTTCCTTCCACCCAGAGCCACAGGTAGCCACTGATTTATTTCCTCTTTCTATGGGTTTGCCTTTTCTAGACAGCTCATATAAATGGAATCATATAATATGTAGTGATTTGTAACTGGCTTCTTTCACTGAGCATAGTATTTTCAAGGTTTATTCATATTGTAGCATGTGTCAGTAATACATTCCTTTTTATTTTCAAACAAGAGTCCACTGTATGGACATACTCCATTTTATTCGTCCATTCATCAATTGATGGATATTTGGGTTATATTCACTTTTCGCTACTATAAATGATATTGCTATGAACATTTGTGTACCAGTTTTGTGTGAACATATGTTTTCATTTCTTTTGGGTATAGACTTAGGAGTGAAATTGTTGAGTCATATGGTAAATCTATGTTTAACATTTTCAGGAACTGCCGAAATGGTTTTCCAAATGTACTATTTTACATTCCCATCAGCAACATAAGAGGGTTCCAATTTCTCCACATGCAGTAGGACCATTCTTATATCTTACTACATGAAACAGTTTAATAAAGGGGAATTTCACTGAAACATGAAATGCAAGGAAGACTTTCCAAAAGTTAACTTGTAGTGTTGGTGAATTTTTCTACAATGACAAAGGAAAAGTTCTATATACCTGATATTTGGCCAATTTAAGTCCTGCTCTGGAGAACATCTCATCAACATCACAGGTGCTTTCTCCAAATGAATATTATTATCACTTTCATAGCCATTACTATTTAAAAAAAAATACCAAAACCAGTGGTCACTAACCACATTGAAAGGTTACATTTTGTCACGATCAATGTAAAATGGACTTTCTATCTAAATTTTCTAAATGGCGGACATTTCAAACAATGTTCTACACATTTCCCTCCAAAAAAACAAGAACAAAAACCATCTCCTGGAAAAACTGGGCATTGTGTACCTAAAGTCTGTAATCTGTAAGTCTTTGACATAAAAATGTTTACTTTAGATATTACAGCATATTTCATGGTGCCTAGCAAAATGCTGCACATTGGGAACTTGGTAAACACTTAATGAAGGGAGGAAGGAGGGAGAGAGGGAAGAAAAAAGAAGGTAAAGAAAAGGGAAGGAAGAAAGGAAGAGAATAAGGAAGTCAATTAAGAAATTTAGGGATGCCCCTGGGAAACAAATTAATTCACTAGAGTATAAGCATATTTAGAAAGTGTACAAAAATTAAGTACCTCTAAAGTGTACTGTACAATACCATAGTATGTGAAGCTTCATCAATATCTGCCCATATATGACTAGAGATGTTTATAGCTGAATTTAAATAACCCGAGAGATACTTGTTTCAATGACTAATAGAAATATGGGATCTAGGGAAATGATAATACATGATTTCTAGACTCATCACAAAATGGGGAGGACTGGGCACCAAACTTAAACAGATTAGTATAAGAAAGTGTTACTGCTGAATGGGATAAAAGAGAGAAAGTTCTAAAAATTATAACCCTTGAGAACTTGTAGAAAAATATGACTTTGCAAACTAAATTGAAATTCCCAGATATAAAGCTGAGCGATTCCAACAGCCATCACTTTCAGTCTTAGGAAAACTCTCACCATTAAGTTTAGTCTGTATAAAGGAGAAATATACATAAAGTAGAGGCACAATGATTAAGGGATCAAGAGACATGAGTGTAGAAGAGTATACCAAAACTATACAACAGACATCAAGAGATCATTGTGTGAAAAACAAGCCTCTCCTCAAATATCAAATGCCCACATCCTTCAAGCCAATCTTCTCCTTTAACAACCTTCCATCATCTAGAGTTCAAACTGTAAAGAATTCAATGAACTAATATGTATGAAGTACTATATTTACTCCTTCCAGGTGTATTTATAGTTTATTTAGGGTCAGTACCTTCTGGCCAAGTAAATGATGCTCATTGGTACTCACCAAAGTGTTAGTGAGTGTCAGATAAAGAGATGCATTTTGAGTAGTCTGGGGAAGAAGTGTGGAGAATACGGCAGACAGGAACCCCTGAGAACATGCACCACAGTCACCCTCACCATCTATTGCCAAGTAATTGCTACACATGTGATTGGGGGTAAACATGCTCTGTACTAAGTAGATACTGAAGCTATCAATTAATCATACTACAGAGACACGATAGGATATTGAAGGACCAAGAAAATTTGAGGAAGTGTAGAATGTTGGCAAGGGAAGAATTCATAAGTCAATTCTAGTTCCTAGAGTCAGAGTCAGGAGACATGGATTTGAGGCCAACTATGACAAAATGGCTCCCCGCTGAGTAGAGAGCCCTATGTGGGGCTGGATCCCAGAACCCTAGGGTCATGACCTGAGCCAAAGGCAGAGGCTTTAATCCACTGAGCCACCTAGGCACCCCTATCAGATGCATTTCTATAGACAGGAATTTTTTGCTTTACTAGCAGTCTTTTATAAATTAACCTTTATCTTGGCAAAGTTGTAAAGTATCCCTATCAAATATAAGAACGAATGAGGGTACCCACCAAATTTTACTCTTTCACAATTTTTCCTTACACTAGGTTAGATGATCTCTCAGACTCTTTCTAATCCTAATATTCAATTAGTGTCCATAATCAATAAAGGGGAAAGTAAAGAGAAGAAAAAAGAGTAAATCAATGAACTGAGAAGTCTCAAAAAAAAAAAAAAAAAAACAACTTGCACGCTGGTAATTTAGTCTTGTCAGTAATAACCTTCCTCTTATCTCACAATTCAGAACTGTGTACTTACTATTACTAGATACCATACTAGTTTCAACAGAAAGGGGGAAAAACATAAATCACAACAGACTCTACATTTATTATACTCATGGATAAATAGCAAAACCTTCATTGCATACTCACGGGATGCCAATGAAATACCATGATCCTTGGTTGAAGTAAAATTTGTTCTTGGTTAGACTGACAAGAATAATTAATGCTTCTATAGAACAAGACCTGATCCTAGTTACTTTATGTCACATGAAAGAAAATTCCCTTATCCACTCCTCCCTTGTCTGTGGTTAATATTGAGTTATGAATCACACAATGACAGCCCTGCAGAGACAGGCGACGTGGGGGCTGAGCTAACCCTGCAACACGAAGCACACAGCCAGGGATGCTGGAAATAGCATGTTCACCTTCCCAGAGTACACCTGTGCAGAATTTCTGAAAGAGGTTTTTATTCAAAAGAAGGATATCAACCCCCCTCCCCCCGCCAAAAAAAAGAGTGAGAAGGATATCCAGGCTCTTCCAAGGCCAGAGGTTAAAGTAGCATTTGTACGCTCTCTAGCCAGATAGACTTCTCTCCCATGCATACCCATCCCTTTTTTGTTTCTCTCTCTCCAATTAGGGCATGCCATCTAGGATCAGGCCACACCATGAGTGCTATGGCTGAAAGGAACAATTACATGGAGCTCACACAGAAGCTGTTTAAATTAGTATCTTTAAATTTGATAACATTTATTAAATACTTCCTCTGTGTCTGGCACACTCTAGTCATTATCTCATTTAATCCACCCAACCAGCCCATGGGGTAGGCTCTGATATTATCTCATCTTATAAGTGAAGACCTTGATTAATTTGCCTGAAGTCCCGTAGCTAAAAAATGGCAAAATCAGGACTCAAACCTAGGTCTGGCTGATAGGAGACTTCACACTGTTAAGCACTGGGCACATAGCTTCATGCCCAACATTCCTCCCTAGTGAGCCCTAACCATACTCAATGGCAGGTAAAGAGCAATCCTACTTCCCTCAGAAAGGTTAGTGGTAGATTATTTTCTAGTCCTCTGTGCTGAGCATGGCCAGGCACTCTGTCCAGGCTGCAATAAACTTCCATCCAGTAAACCGCTCAGCCTTAGTGTCATTTTTTTTCCCTCAAGGAGCCCTCCCTAATGAAGAGAGGGAAGCAAGATTTGCTTTTTTTTTTTAACCAAAGTTTGGTCTGGACAGTAGAGTTTTCCTTGGGAAGAATAAGTAGATACCATGAGGTCCGAGAATTCATTGCAAGATTTCACAACCCTATGTATTAGAATTCCATAATTCCTACTATAAGAAATTCTTTCCTTTGTAGCAAGCATCTCTAGGCAATGGAATTAGATCAGATTTTGAAGGAAGAAAAATCTCACCAGCATCCTTTACCAACTGTGTAAGTTCCTGACCTCTCCTGAGACCATTTTGTTGCCTGTGAAAGGATAACCTAGTGATCGAGAAAGTTGGTTGTTTAAATTTACCCCTTTAAATGCTAATTTATCTGAAATTACTACCACTTTATTGTGACTTAATTTATAAGATAGTCTTTCTCTTTAATAGATCTTGCAGAAATGGCTGTTTTGGTAGAAAAAGGAAAACTCAAAAATTCAAAGAATAAAAAGAGAGGTAACAAAATTATCAGAAATACTGTTTCCCTGGGGCACCTGGGTGGCTCAGGTGGTTAAGCATCCGCCTTTGGTTCAGGTCATGATCCCGTGGTCCTGGGATTGGGCCCTCCTGTATCAGGCTCTTTGCTCAGTAAGGAGCCTGTTTCTCCCTCTTCCTCCACTGCCCTCCCCTCCACCCCCATGACACTCCCTGTCAAATAAATAAATAAAATCTTAAAAAAAAAAAACAGTTTCCCTAAATCACAAAAATTACATCAAAAGGATTTCTTCAAAATCTACATCACATGTGATAAAGAGAGGAGATGAGAGAAAGGACTTAATACAAAGGATTTGACAATGCAAAGGACACTAAAGTATATGTTTATTGCCTGGACAAAATCTCTTCTCAGATTGTGCAATATCACCTTCAGCATTTATATACATCTTGGACACAGCAGATATTCAGGACCACTCAGAGCCCTAGGGCAACATTATATTTAAATAGTCATCACTGTATCTTTAAAATGGAGATGCTTCATTGATATTTCATTGTTTTTCACTTACAAAAGAAAGATAGTTGGTACATCAACCAGCTAGCAGAATAACACAGCAGTGAGTCAAAAGACTAAGTATAAGCCCAGAAGACTATTGAGGATAAAAAAAAAAAAAAAAGCAATATAGGAACCATCATCTATCATTTCCCCTTCCAGCCCAACTTGTCACCAATATCACTCCCCCACACACATACACTCATGTCCAGTATTTTTTACTATAACAAAGGAATAGAAGGCTTAACTAAACTATGTGCATGGCTGTGTACAATTCACTTCTCTGTTAATTAAGACTGGTGTCTTGCATTGTTGGACTCCCAGGGATTCCCCAAGGCCCAACCTGTCACTAGCTCTGTATCACTTCTTTTCCACTGCTCAGTGTCTTTTCTCCCTGATGCCCATATTGGAAAGAAATTAAAAAATAATTATAATGGATGAGTCTATTTTGTTTGTGCTTCAAAGAGCTTCTGGAAATAAAGCCCATAGAGGAAAAACATTACTAGGATGATTCTACATTTAACCAAGATCTGTGGACTCCCAGTTGAGAAAAATGGCCTAAACATCACAGTGAATATTTATCGAGAGCTTACAGGTATGCAAATACTGGGTTTTTACTTTTCTGGGCAGTCACAACTTCAGACAGAAACAAAGGCACCTTTTTATTGAGGAAAAAGGCATTGGGATAGAAGTAAAAAAAAAAAAAAAAAAACACAGGGATTTTCTTCCAGAATCTAATACATTCCACTTCAACCCCTTCTGAGTTCTTCCCTCTGAATTGGATCTACCTGGCTGCCTCAAAGGGTTATGGTGAGAATCAAGAGAGATACTATTTAGAAAAATGCTTTATAATCTGTGAAGTATTAGGGAAATATTAAACTGCACATAAAATTGTTATATTAACAAAAATAAACATACCGTGGAAATTTAATGAAACCAAGATGAATGCCAGTATTGCAAATAATTCCCCCATCTTAAAAAATGTACAACAGCAAGAGACAAAGCAAATATTTAAGTAAGACTTTCAGGATCTGTGTAGTTAGCTATGCTCACCCACTAGCAAAGCATCTCACTACTCCACCTCAATCTCCCAGTACACATCTCCAATCCATAGCTCAGCAAGAGTACAATATATGTCAATTTCCAGTATCGCTTATGAACATCAGAAAATGCAACATCAAACCCACTCATGTCAAAAGCTGAAGAATGGTGGCAGACAGGGTGTTTCCAAAGATAAGTGTAATTATCACACAATGCCAAAACTTCTCTCAAATTATTTCTACCAGTCTAACCCTTCCAGTCTATCTCACAGGTGTGATATGGTATGAAAGTACCCTGGGGAACAAGGAGTATTTTTTCCCTACCACCAAATTTCCAAGGTGGGAATGATGGGTATTCTAATTATTAGAAACATGCTTTAGCTATTGAAAATAAGGAAAACTAGATGTCTTCTTTGCAGAAATGTCTGTTCATGTCTTCTGCCCATTTCTTGATTGGATTATTTGTTCTTTGGGTGTTGAGTTTGCTAAGTTCTTTATAGATTCTGGACACTAGTCCTTTATCTGATATGTCGTTTGCAAATATCTTCTCCCATTCTGTCAGTTGTCTTTTGATTTTGTGAACTGTTTCCTTTGCTGTGCAAAAGCTTTTGATCTTGATGAAATCCCAATAGTTCATTTTTGCCCTTGCTTCCCTTGCCTTTTGCATTGTTCCTAGGAAGATGTTGCTGTGGCTGAGGTCGAAGAGGTTGCTGCCTGTGTTCTCCTCAAGGATTTTGATGGATTCCTTTCGCACATTGAGGTTCTTCATCCATTTTGAGTCTATTTTCATGTGTGGTGTAAGGAAATGGTCCAATTTCATTTTTCTGCATGTGGCTCTCCAATTTTCCCAGCACCATTTATTGAAGAGGCTGTCTTTTTTCCATTGGACATTCTTTCCTGCTTTGTTGAAGATTAGTTGACCATAGAGTTGAGAGTCTATTTCTGGGCTCTCTATTCTGTTCCATTGATCTATGGGTCTGTTTTTGTGCCAGTACCATGCTGTCTTGATGATGACAGCTTTGTAATAGAGCTTGAAGTCCGGGATTGTGATGCCAGCAACATTGGCTTTCTTTTTCAATATCCCTTTAGCTATTCGAGGTCTTTTCTGGTTCCATATAAATTTTAGAATTATTTGTTCCATTTCTTTGAAAAAGATGGATGGTACTTTGATAGGAATTGCATTAAATGTGTAGATTGCTTTAGGTAGCATAGACATTTTCACAATATTTATTCTTCCAATCCAGGAGCATGGAACATTTTTCCATTTCTTTGTGTCTTCCTCAATTTCTTTCATGAGTACTTTATAGTTTTCTGAGTATAGATTCTGTGTCTCTTTGGTTAGGTTTATTCCTAGGTATCTTATGGTTTTGGGTGCAATTGTAAATGGGATTGACTCCTTAATTTCCCTTTCTTCTGTCTTGCTGTTGGTGTAGAGAAATGCAACTGATTTCTGTGCATTGATTTTATATCCTGACACTTTACTGAATTCCTGTATAAGTTCTAGCAGTTTTGGAGTGGAGTCTTTTGGGTTTTCCACATATAGTATCATATCATCTGCGAAGAGTGATAATTTGACTTCTTCTTTGCCGATTTGAATGCCTTTAATTTCCTTTTGTTGTCTGATTGCTGAGGCTAGGACCTCTAGTACTATGTTGAATAGCAGTGGTGATAATGGACATCCCTGCCGTGTTCCTGACCTTAGTGGAAAAGCTTTCAGTTTTTCTCCATTGAGAATGATATTTGCGGTGGGTTTTTCATAGATGGCTTTGATGATATTGAGGTATGTGCCCTCTATCCCTACACTTTGAAGAGTTTTGATCAGGAAGGGATGTTGTACTTTGTCAAATGCTTTTTCAGCATCTATTGAGAGTATCATATGGTTCTTGTTCTTACTTTTATTGATGTGTTGTATCACATTGACTGATTTGCGGATGTTGAACCAACCTTGCAGCCCTGGAATAAATCCCACTTGGTCGTGGTGAATAATCTTTTTAATGTACTGTTGAATCCTATTGGCTAGTATTTTGTTGAGTATTTTCGCATCTGTGTTCATCAAGGATATTGGTCTATAGCTCTCTTTTTTGATGGGATCCTTGTCTGGTTTTGGGATCAAGGTGATGCTGGTCTCATAAAATGAGTTTGGAAGTTTTCCTTCCATTTCTATTTTTTGGAACAGTTTTAGGAGAATAGGAATTAGTTCTTCTTTAAATGTTTGGTAGAATTCCCCCGGGAAGCCTAGCGAAATAAGTCAGGCAGAGAAAGACAACTATCATATGATCTCCCTGATATGAGGAAATGGTGTTGCAACATGGGGGCTTAAGTGGGTACGAGAAGAATAAATGAAAGAAGATGGGATTGGGAGGGAGACAAACCATAAGTGACTCTTAATCTCACAAAACAAACTGAGGGTTGCTGGGGGGAGGGGGTTTGGGAGAAGGGGGTGGTATTATGGACATTGGGGAGGGTATGTGCTTTGGTGAGTGCTGTGAAGTGTGTAAACCTGGTGATTCACAGACCTGTACCCCTGGGATAAAAATATATGTTTATAAAAAATAAAAAATTATATTAAAAAAAAAGAAAATAAGGAAAACTATATAGACTCTGCTAAATGCTATTTAAATTGCATCATTTAAAATACAACAGTTTAATGAAAGTAGAAAAATTTATAACATGAAATTTTTTTGTATTTTAATGTAAGTTAAACCAATAATAACACCTTAATCACACCATTTCTACCTGGCTGACATTTTTTGTGCTATCTACATGTAAATGTCAATATATGTCATTTTGCTTCACTTGTGGCAAATGCTCCCTTTGGGGTAGCTCCATATTCCACATTGATTACTATTTCCCTGATAACTATACCCAACACATAAGAGTAGGTTCTATAAGCTATGTCTGAGAACCTATCTCCAGTTGTATTTGATTAATCTAATGGACATCTATACCTAAATTCTCTCCTAAGAATTTATATTTTTGAACTAATGGGATAGAATTACTTTGGGCCAAGTATTGGTGCTTTGGAGAAACTGTCTATTAACTAAGGTCTCTAGAGCCTCCCTAGAACCTATTCCTCTCAACAGCTGCTTATTCAATTCTTCCTTAAATCTGTAAAATAGTCTAGTGTGTGTCTAATGAATTCCTTTTCAGCTTAAGTCTTTTAAAGTTAACATAGCTACTTGCAATAAAGAATTCTAATATAGAAATTATTATGTAAGTTTATTTTTCCTTTGTTTATTATAGTTGGAAGAATTCTAAAATGACCACTTGGGATTCCCACACCCTGGTATATACTCCCTATATAATCCCCTCCCCTAGAGTGTAGGTAAAACCTGTGAATAGGATATCATTCCTGTGATTAGGGTAGTAATCAGTTGACTTTAACTTAATAAAAAAGGAGATCCTCCCGTGTGCCTGACCCAATCAAGTAAGCTTTTAAAGGACATTGGCACCTTTCCAAAGTTATAGAGATTTGAAGGGCCTATGGAGAGGTCATGTGACAATTAAGTGTGAGTGGCCTCTGAAATCTGAGTGTAGCATTTGGTTGAGAGCCAGCAGTAATGTGAGAGCCTCAGTCCTACAACCACAACCACCACAAGACTGAATTCTGCCAAAAATCACATAAGCATGAAGACTCCAAGCTCCAGGAAAGAATATAACCTAGTCAACACTTTGATCTTTGAGAAAAGACCTAGCTAGCCAAGACTTAGAATCCTGACCCACAAAAACTGTGAGGTAATAAATTTATGTTGCTTGTAAGCCACTAACTTTGTGAGAATTTATTATACAGCAATAGAAAACCAAAAACAGTTATCTGTTACTTTGTCTGAGATTACTTGTGCTTTCTTTTCCTATATCTGCAATTATTTGAAAATTGTCATAGCTTTCAGTGACTATACCACTGAAACAATCTCTTACTTTATGCTCTCTCTCTTCTTTCCCCTTCTCCTATCTCTTCCATTGACACCTCTGTCCATACTTGGTTCAGCATTCCTGAGAGGCTAGGCCAATCAGCCAGGGTCAGGAGAAAAGAAAGAAATTGTGGTTCAGAACCTTGGACAGTAGCCCATGTGCTGCCCACCAATCCCTTCCTCTGTAACCTGTGCTCTTCATCTTGACTAGTTATGGTTCCCTCAAGCATATGAATTATGTTGTGCTGTCTGTCATTCTTTCTATTTCATGCTATCTGTCCTGACAACCTACAATTAGAAAATCAGTGGAGGAATAAGACCTCTACACAGGTCATTGTTTGCCTTTGTTCATCATTTACACCTATTTTCCCCAGGAAATTTTCTGTACTAGTCCAGCTTGAACTGACTTTTCTCACACATTATGTTTTACAGTACTTATATACATTATACAGCTGACCTAGATTACCTTAATCCCTTCCCCCCATCAACTGTTCTCTTTTCTTAACACTGTTATAACTAATTCCTTAGGGGAAGGAACCACATTTTGTACATTAATATAACTTTGAATACAAATTGGTCTTTACTGGTTGATGGGCAATACATAATATCATTATCTTTGGTCTCAGAGAAAAAACTAAAAAAAAAAATTGATGCGGAAGGATTTCCACCTACTGGTCATACTTCCTATATAATCCTCTTGGTGTGGACAGGACCTGTGAATATAATGGGAATTAAAACCACCAAATTATGATTTTGTGACACATCTATTCATTAAATTCTATCTTAGATCCAGTTCTAAAAAGATAAGGACTGGATTTGAAGAACTGAAGAAATAAACTCATAGACACTGAAACACCAAAATGATATGACTAACACAGAGACAAAGGGTTACATCAGAGTGAACAAATTTCCCTGGGGACTCCTCCTGTTTCTTGGGAGTGGGTGTCAAGAGGGCTGGTGTTCACAGTCAGCATGAGGAAAGGAGTAAACCAGATCAGAGTGTTTGAAAAAGAGTCTCCCATGATTTTATTTAGTCTCTACAGGAATAGTCATGAAAATGCCCAGAAACAACTTAAGCTTCCAGATAGGGAAAATTATGCTCTTTAACAAGCAGCATTACACAGGTTCATTGTAAGGATTCTGAGTACTGAAATTATTGCTTATGTGGATCCCTTTATTTCTGAATGTCTGCCTCAGGTTACACAACTCTTTATCTGACTGCATTGCATGACCTAAGCATTTTCTATTTCTGTCATTTTAAGGGTATTCTGACAACAGACATGACTATATTATGCCATACATTTAGGGGGGTTAGTTCTTTAGTTACTATACAATCTTTTCAAAGCTTACAAGAAAATAAAAATTTGTCTTCAAGAAAAGGTGGTGCATGTAAACATGTAATACAACATGAGAAGTGACACAACAGAAATATGAAGAAATTTCTGTGGTAGAATACACAAGGGGAACCCCACTCCCACAACTGCCAGGGAAGGTTTTAGGTTAGAAGTTAAATAACAGAATAAATTGGAAAAATCATATAAATAGAAGTTTAAAAAGTTAGATATTTTGTGGGGGGATATTGAAATAGAGGAAGCTATACTTGTGGGGAAAGGGAGTATATGGGAAATCTCTTGATCTTCCTCAATTTTGCTCTGAGTGTAAAACAGCTTTTTAAAGTCTTTATTAAAAAGCAAATGAATAAACAATTAAATATCAAGAATTTGGATAGTTTTACAAATGGCACCTCATCAAAAAATAAATACATAAAAATTTCTGAACTAAAACATGTAATGTGGGGGGAAACCCCAAGATTTATTAAAAAGACTGCATGTGCCAAGGACTTGTTAAGAATGGTGAGGATGGGGGCACCTGGGTGGCTGAGTTGGTTAAGGGACTGTCTCTTGATTTTGGCTCCGGTCATGATCTCAGGGTCATGAGATCAAGCCCCACATCCAGCTCCAGGCTCAGCAAGTAGTCTGCTTGAGAGTCTCTTTCCCTTTCCCTCTGCCTCTCCCATACTTTACCCTTTAACCCCTCACACTCAGTAAATAAATAAATAAAATCTAAAAAACAAAACAAAACAACGGAACAGTGAGGTAAGGAGTCTTGTTACTGAGTTTAGAGTCAGATGGCATTGCCTGTCTTTCCTCAGACCATTTTCCATACTTCTCTTCTACAGGGACCACTCTTGAGTAGGTGTTTTTGTGTTTTTTTTTTTTTTTTTTTTAATGTCAGACTAGGATGACACTGATCCAAACAGACACCAACACAGAATTGCAGAGGAAGCCCCACTGAGTCGGCGGCTGGCAAAGGAGGACACCAACAAAGGCACAATGGAAGCCATGAAATGCAGGAAGTGTGTGGGCAGAGGTGCGTGGGAAAGAATGTCAACACCATGAATCAATGCCCGAGGACAGTTGGGGGTGGTCATACACAAAGAGAAGACAGAGGCAGATGGCCCAATATGGAAATGAATGGAAGAGATGAACTGAAACACAGATGTATGGATGTTAAGTTACAGGATATAGAAGAAGAGAATGAGAAGCAAGCAGATTCCAAGAAGTACATGGTAGCAGAGGTTCAAAAATAGAGAGAGACACAGAGAGATTATCCACAATGTCAGTGCAGTGGGGCACAACTCCATGGTTGGACTCTGGGTTTCACAACACTGTCCATTCAGCATGCTCTATGGAACACCATGCCCTAGAAATATTTTCCACCTTTTTCAGGACAAGACCTTTTCTCTGCTTGCTCTCCCCTTCCATCTCTTCTGCCATCCCTCCTCTCCATTGTGAGATTTCAGCAATATTTCTTTGATCTTGAAAGCACACATATAAAAAGTAACCCATTATGACCAATCCAATAATTTTAATGAATTTCATGACTTTCTGATGGGGGAATTGGAACTTGTAGAAGGGAAATGTTTAGCCAATTCTTTAAAGGTAACTGTCAACTGAGAAGAGAGGCACATTAATTACACTCTTGTGATCAAACAACAATCACTATTAGAGTAGCCAAGAACTGGGCAAGCAGTATCTGTGGCTATATTTAGCTAAGAGACAATTTCAACTTTGCACTCTAGTTCAGCCCATCACATCAAAGAGAAATTGAACAGCAGCACCATCAGGACTCCTGAATGCAGCTACAGCATAATGCTGTGATCAGATGCAAGAGTCCTTTCTGAACTTTAAAGACCTGCCACAAAAGAGTGGAGACAGAGCAGCATAGCTTCTTACTAACAGGAAGAAACTTAACTCCAGTAGGAGACAGGTACAACAGAAAAATAACTTTTTTTCCTTCTCTTTGCAATTTCTAAAGTCATATTTTTTCCCTGTGACTTTAGGAAAATATGTGTTTTTTCCCAAATACTGTAAATCATACAATCTTCCAATGACATGAACCTATCTGCAGAGGTAATTTAGCCCATATCCTACTTACAGAAGATATCTTCAAACCGAAAAGAAAATTAGGCCGTACAAATCCTTCATTTGGTCACTAGATTTATGATAACATATTGCTGAATTCTTCTCCAGGATAGCAGTTTCAAGCTGCAGGAAAGGTGTAGGAGACTGGGCTGGACTCCAGGTGGGTAAAAATATGCCTAAGAGACTTTTGAAATAAAACATCCCAGGGTGAAATCAAGTCTAAGAACCAATCAAAACATCAATCCAACAGAGCTGGGAAAAGAAGCAGAAACGAGATAGGAACAATGTATTCAAGACAATGGGGTCCATCCTAGGGATGGACAGGAAAGAGATTCAGGGCCCTAGGGTATAGAACTCATTCCTCTAAACACCTGAGCAGAGAGAGAGCTAGGAGCAAGGGCCAGGTGGCACCATTCCTTGAACACTTTACACTGTCTAAAAATTACAACTTGGTTAGACTACCCATTTCATTGCTAGACACCTCTGATTACCAGAATAGATGATCACAAGATCAAGCCAGGAAGTTCTGCCTTCTCCCAGTTGTCTCTTATTATCACATTTATCTTTCTGCAGCAGCAAACCTTGCCTGTACTTTTCTTTATTCAATCCAAGCCTTATTCTTAGGTTTGGGGTTTTTTTTCTCCCCCCAGACTGAGCTCCCATCGGACTTTTGCTTTCCTCAACTATTTTTCCAGGTGCCTGATTCTCTTTTTTGTATTCATTTTGATGTTCTTCTTGCCACGCTGAGCGTAGGTCCCCATTAAACAAGCTGAGTTTGCACATAATCTATAAAGCCATTTTAGTTTCTAACTAGATCCCCTCTTCTCCTTCTCATATAAATTATTCACAATTGTATTCAGAATTTCTTTTTCAAGAGTTCTAAACCTTTGAGCTAAAGAATAGTATTTTGTTAGATTGTTTACTATGGAAGCAAGGATAATCACAGTTCCTAAGGTGCAGAGAGGGCATGCCTTGATGGCCAAATAAATACTACTATAGATGTTCCCTTCTAGGCAGCCCTGGAGACAGTCACCACATAGAACAAAACAATAGCACCACGTGAGAAGTGGAGGCTGAGCTGGGCCCACTCACTGGGTTAGTGTTTTGCTTCTGCTGACAAGGCTTTCAAGATGAGGGATTCTAATTTTCACTTCAACAAAATCACAATCTGAATGAGTCATGGGTATTTGGGTGGCTTTAGAGTAGGTAAAATCAAAAATGTCAAGTCCAAAAATGTTAAAAGCCAACAGCAGGGATGAAAACACAAATGTTTACAGGAGCCAGGCAGGAAACATAAATGAGTAACTCAGGATGGGTGTAAGGCAACAGCAAGCAGTGAAGGTTATGTTTAATTGGGAAGGAATAATAGTCATCGTCAAAACAAACACAGATATGGCACTTACATTATACCAGCACAGGTCGAAGGGCTTTACATGTATTAACTTAGTTAACCCTCAAGACATTCCTATGAAGGAGGGGTATTATCTGCCAGTTATTACATGCTGACTTAAAGGTAGGAAAACTGAAACACAAAAAATTTGAGTTACAAGCACATATCCCCATATAAAGGGGACATGTTGTACTCAAGTCCCACTAATTGTTGCCATTAAGATCACTGATCCAATACTGTCAAATCTGTTTTTGCAAGGTAAAAATTCAAGTTTGTATGTGAAATCTTGGTTTTAAGTTATGGATCTTAATCTTTACACATTTTATGGTCCAAACACATATAGCATTCAGCCCAAAGGACACTCATCTGTGTTTCTGGTATTTGGCACACTTTCATAAAGCGATCTCCTCAAGAATGACATCTCCGCAATTAGCACTTTCTGCATTTTCTTTCTGGAAAACTATTAGAAGAGACAAGACTAAGAATTCCTTATGAATGAACAGATGAAAAACCACATGAACAAATATATAAATAAAAGAAAAATGTCCAGGTCATAAGCCCTTTGAGTAGATACATACACCACATCACTGCTAAATAAGAACCACAGTTTTGAAATTCCAGAATGGCACCAAAAAACCAATGGTAAGGCAGCAACATCCTCGACCTCAGCCACAGCAACTTCTTCCTAGACACATCACCAAAGACAAAGGAAGCAAGGGCAAAAATGAACTACTGGGACATCATCATTTGCACAGCAAAGGAAACAGTCAACAAAACCAAAAGACAACTGACAGAATGGGAGAAGATATTCACAACTGACCTATCGATAAAGGGCTCGTACCCAAAATCTATAAAGAACTTATCAAACTCAACACCCAAAGAACAAATAACCCAATCAAGAAATGGGAAGAAGACATGAGCAGATATTTCTGCAAAGAAGACATCCAGATGGCCAACACACACATGAAAAAGTGCTCCACATCACTGGGCATCAGGGAAATACAAATCAAAACCACAATGAGATACCACCTCAACCCAGTCAGAATGGCTAAAATTAACAAGTCAGGATATGACAGATGCTGGCAAGGATGTGGAGAAAGGGGAACCTCCTACACTTTTGGTGGGAATGCAAGCTAGTGCAACCACTCTGGAAAACAGCAAGGAGGTTCCTCAAAAAATCGAAAACAGGGGTGCCTGGGTGGCTCAGTGGGTTAAAGCCTCTGCCTTTGGCTCAGGTCATGATCTCAGGGTCCTGGGATCGAGCCCCACATCGGGCTCTCTGCTCTGCAGGGAGCCTGCTTCCTCCTCTCTCTCTGCCTGCCTCTCTGCCTAGTTGTGATTTATCTCTGTCAAATAAATAAAATATTTTTAAAATATCGAAAACAGAGCTACCCTATGACCCAGAAATTGCCCTACTGGGTATTTACCCCAACAATACAAATGTAGTGATCCGAAGGAGCACGTGCACCCAAATGTTTATAGCAGCAATGTCCACAATAGCCAAACTATGGAAAGAACCTAGATGTCCATCAACAAATGAATGGATAAAGAAGAGGTGGTGTATATCTACAATGGAATACTATGCAGCCATCAAGAAAACCAAAATCTTGCCAGTTGCAATGATGTGTTTGGAACTAGAGGGTATTTTGCAGTGAAATAAGTCAATCAGAGAAAGACAATTCTCTATCATCTTTCTGATATGAGCAGTTTGGGGTTAGTCAGGGGAGGGGAAGGGAGGGAAAAAAACTTAAACAAGATGGGACCGGGGAGGGAGACAAGCCATAAGAGACTCTTAATCTCACAAAACAGACTGAAGGTTGCTGGAGGGGAAAGGGGGGATGGGGTGGTTGGGTGATGGATATTGGGGAGGGTGTGTGCTATGGTGAGTGCTGTGAATTGTGTAAGACTGGTGATTCACAGACCTGCAACCCTGAAGTAAATAATACATTATATGTTATAAAACAAACAAACAAACAAACAAAACCCCTATGTATATGGCAAATAGAGGGGCATCCAGTGAGTAATATGCATCTTTTATAACTGAGATTTTCAAATTCATTTCTGAACCTTCTACAAACCCAGTGCATTATAACCATCCCCACCTCCTTTCCCTCCTTTAATCCACTCCCAGACGAGATGGTGCTGAAGCCAACGGATCACTTTCCAATCTACCTATTATTCTAGCCCACTCCATTCCCTTGCACCTAAAAACTCTCCAACCATCCAAGGAGTTCAGTTATACTCCAAAACATCCCTTCTGGATATCTTGACCTTTCCAGAGTGGGGGAAAAAATAAATTCCTCTCAGGAAGATCATAGAATGAAAAGACAGTGAAGTTTATAGAGTCCAGCTCCCTCCTCATTTTTTTTTTTTTTTAGATTTTATTAATTTATTTGAGAGAGAGGGAGAGAGTGTGCACGTGCACAAGCAGGGGGAGTGAGAGAGGGAGAGGCCGACACCCCGCTGAGCAGGGAGCTAGATGTGGGACTGGATCCCAGGACCCTGAGACCATGACCCTAGTCAAAGGAAGAAGCTTAGCTTGACAGAGCCACTCAGGTGCCCCACAGCAACTTCCTTTTAAAGGGTAAAATAATTAAGGTGTACAGAGATAAATCAACTGTGCAAGAGTTTATTCTACAAGCAATCTGTGAGCCTCATCCTGGTATTCTATCGGATGACTAGTTGGTTTACCATTTTGGGAACTTGTGGAAGAATTTTAACATATCCTAAAAGCAAATATATGCAAAAATCCAGGTAGTTTTTTATTTCTCAATTTAATGCTTTTCCTTGACCCTGATATCCCCCATTTTCTTCCCCTGGGTAACCACTACTCATTCATTTTTCAAGCACAAATTATGAGTACTTCCGGTAAGCCTTCTCAGACACCCTTTCCTTATAACATGTTCAACTGAGATGTTGCCTCTTTATGCTTTACTTTCATCAGCATTCTCATTACTCTGTTCCACATGGCTCTTTAGGTGTTTTCCCTGTTCCTCCCAAATCCAAAAGGATGGGCCTTTTATTGCTGTAAACATGGGGCCTGGCAAGTTACCCACAGATGCACAGTGAGCTGTCAGAAAAAGTTAGTTTAATGAATGGATGAGTAAATGCACTTCTCCGCCCTTTGGGAGACACAAGGGAGAGCGGATATCTCTAGCAAGATGCTGAATGCCTAGATAAGAAAATACTTCCTCAGTGACCTTATCTTTTGAGGGAACCCTAAACAATTTCTTTCTCTGACGATGGACTCTAAAAGGAAGTGTGATTATTTTACCAAGGATGACTCAAGCACCTATAATACCCATTGATTTTTTTACAGATAATTTGTTCTGTTTGAACATGGGCTCCTGTAGAGGGTCCTCGGCAGGAAGGAAAAGAATAAATTTAACATAAGAAGTCTTGAAAAAGACCTGCAAAGTCTTGAGCGCTGAAAACTACAAAACATTATTGAAAGAAATTAAAGAAAAATTAAATTCTTTAGGCTTGGTCCTCACACAAGGTACAGGTTAGAACTGGGTTTGCTTACCTCCTAAAAATTAGCTATTGGAGGGTCAGAAATCTGTATAATGTTTGTCTGCTGGTGTTTTGAGGCACATTTGTGCATATTTATATACTTCATTTTGTTTCCCTCTTATTTTTCCCTGGACCCTTCAGCAAATCTCTTTTTCTAAAATTCATCTGATCTCAGCTGTTATAAAGGCAGAGAGTAGTTTTGCCAATGCTTGTGTCATAAAGAAAGAGAGAGCAGCGGTGTCAGCAGAAATAAAAAAAAACTCAAAAGCCTGATAACCTATCTTTTGAACACCAAGATGGGTTAGAGAATATAAAAACACGATTTTTCATATACGTCCTTAATATGTTTTGTACTTAGCACTTTCTTTCAATCCTCATGACCACAATCTCTATTCAGAATTGTTCCCAATTTGTACCATTCCATTATCTCCTCACTCGTCTCCCAGACTCCAAATCTCACCCCTCCCATCCTCACATCCTCTAATCCATTCACATTATGCTTTGTAGTAATCTCTTTGAAAAATTCTTCTATTCATGACTAAGTTAAGCTTCAGCAGCATTCTCTTAAAGTTCTTCAACACCTCTTGAGGCCACTATTATCATGACACTAAAACCAAAGATATCACAAGAAAAAAAAATTGATATCCCATATAAATATAGATACAGATATCCTTAATGAAACACTAGCAAACTCAATCTAGTAAAATCTAAATAGGATTATATACCATGAACAAGGTATATTATCACAGAAATGCAAGGTTGCTGCAATATATGAAAATAAATAATACATGACACATTCATAATGGACAAAAACCATATGATTACCTCAGTAGACACACACAAAAAAATCTTGTGATAAATCCAACAACTTTTCATGATTGGAAAAAACAAACAAACAAACAAACTAGGAATATAAAGGAACTTCCTCAATCTTATAAAAAATCCTCTATTAAAAACCCATCATTAAAATTGTACTTAATGGTGAAAGACTGAATGCTTTCTGCCTAATATGAGGAAGGAGGAAGTAAATCACTTTTGCTATTTCTAGGCAAAACTGTACTGGAGGTTCTACCCAGAAAAACTGGGCAAGAAAAGAAAATAAGAGGTATCCAGATTGGAAAAGAAGTAAAATGATCTGTATTTGCAGGTGACATGATCCAGCATATTAAAAAATCCGCCCGAAACTATTAAAACTAATAAATTATTTCAGCAATGTTAAAATGATCTTTTAACTAGTAAAATATCAATATATAAAAATCAATTGTATTTTTATATACTAGCAATGAGCAATCTTAAAGAAAGCCATTTTTTTAAATGGTACCAAAAAGAATAAAGCTACCTGGGAATAAATTTAACATAAGAAGTCTTGAAAAAGACTGCAAAGTCTTGAGCACTGAAAACTACAATACATTATTGAATTAAATTAAAGAAAAATTAAATAACCCAAGTTAATGGGTTAGAAGATATAATACTGTTATGATAGCAATACATTACAAGTTGATCTAAAAATCCAACAAAATACTGATAAAAATTCAGCTCTATTTCATGCAGAAATTGACAAGATGGTCATACAGTTTATATGGAAATGTAAGAACAAAATTGGAGGACTTAAATGTTCTAATTTCAAAACTTTCTGTAAAGCTATAGTAACCAAGGAAAAGTGATAGTGGTGTAAGGTGAGATACATAAATTAATGAAACAGAACTCAGATTTCAAAACTAAATCCTTACATTATGGTCAACTGATCTTCAACAAGGTGTCAAGATAATGCAATAGGGAAAGAAGACCTTTCAACAAATGGTACTGGGAGAACTGAATATCTTCATGAACAAGAATGGTGCTAGAATCTTAACTCATTCCATATACAAAAATTAACTCAAAATAGAAAAACACTAGTATAAAATCTAAAACTATAAAACTCTTAGAGGAAACCATAGGAGTAAGTCTTTATGACTTTGGATGAGGCGATAATTTCTCAGATATGGTGTCTAAAGTACAAATGACAGAAGGCAAAATAGATGAATTAGACTTCATTGGAATTGAAAATGTTTTTGTTTCAAAGGTTACCATCAAGAAAGTGAAAGAAATAATCCATGAAAGGGGAGAAAATAGTCATAAATCCCTATATCTGGTAAGAGACTTGTATTCAGAACACAAAAAGAACTCCTACAACTCAACAATTTAAAAGACTTAAAACCCAATTTTAAATTGGGTTTTAATTTTGCTTACCTAACTTCCTCTTTCATCATTTCAACACATTCATCTATTTTCTCTTAGAAGTAGGCATTCTCATCTTTATCTTCCTGGAAATCCATTTTCATTCTTTCATACCCAGTTCCAGGGCCATTTTCTCTGTATTACTCCCAGCAGACTTGATTACATTTTAATTTATGCCCATGCTGTACATTTTACATGTTTCTGAGCATCTAATTATTTTCTAAGGATGTTAGAAAATTCTTCCTTTATGGTCGAACAATAAGGGTGTTCAAAAGATTTCTTTAAAGTTCACCATTTCAAAAAATCATGGTGTATCAACAATTAAATGAAATTCCATCCTGTTTGGCATTTGTTGATAATGTACTGCAAATGACCAGTTGATACCATGATGCCTTACCTGTGCAATAAGGACACACAGCATGGACTTCAATGGAGAGACTGGAAATCAATTTGTCAGAGACTACTTCATTTTATGAAAATATTGTAAACTTCATGGAGAATATGCACATGTTACTGAGCAGAAATAATTGTGTATTGACAGTTGAAAGCAACCATATCACCAAATGACATGTTTTCAAAAGGTCAGTTCCATATGGTGTCTGCAGAAGCTGTTCCAATAAATCCTGATTCTATGTACATTTCCCCATGTCTTTATCTTCATATAAAATGGGTATTTTCTGGTAAACAAATACAGAATATACTTTTTAGTGCTACATCATGCCAGTTCCATCTTTCAGGGAAAGGATATACACCACAAAGCCTGAATTTCTAGAATGATAGACCATAAAACGTACTCATTCTATTAGCATCACTACATTTTTATATTTTTATATAATTTTGTTTTCCAAATTCAGGTTAATTGTATTAACACATTTTTACTTCTATTAATTTTAATACATTCATTAATATAATGGAATTATATTAAAGTCTTCTAAGATAAATATATAAGTCTCTATGGCTAGGTAGACTGCAAATAAAGTATTGGTTAGTTTTCTAGGTACAATCAAGGTTAAAAATAGTCATAACACTAATTTTTCTTGGTGTGTCTCGAAAACAGGAATTCAGTTTTCGAGACACAGTTTTGTGTATTTATTGATACACAAACGATTTAAAAGAATAGATATAAAAACATCTCAATTCCCTCTTTTTACCAAAAGTCATCATGGGTAGTAAAGTATAACTGAGTCGTAACAGGAAGCATTATAAATACTGGATATTGGGCCCAGAGGCAGGTTCAATCTATGGCGTAACAGCAAGGTAAACACACTGGTAACTAACACTTCCATTGAACTTACAAAGTTTAGAAGTCACATTCACAGACCTTGTCTCATTTTATTCTCCTAATATAACCTCTGATGTTAGTAATGTAGTTGTAAAGAAATAAAGTTGGATTTTTATCTCCATCCTATAGGTGAAAAAGCTAAAGCCAGGGAGGTTGAATAAATTCTACAAGGTCAAAAAGTCATCCACAGAACAAGAACCCAAATTTACTGCCTCCTTTCTGGAGCTCTTGGCCACTTCCCCATTGTTAAGCTGCAGAGCCCTGTGAAATGAAAGGGATGGCAAATGTACTTAAGTACTCCAGGGTTGGAGAATACAACCTGGGGATTATATTCAGGTACAAGGTCTATAGTCTCTATGACTCCTGAGGCTCTGTGCCAGGTGCTGTGAAATCAGTGATAAGATAATAAGATGGGATGATATGCTTTTATATTTCCTAATGCAATTTGATGTGTTATGACAGAAGGAAGCCATGGAGCTAATGACAAGTGATATTAACATATACAGAGTATTGAAAGGGTAATTAAGAAATAAAAGATAAGCCAAGGAATATACATGAGATTCCTTTCCTTCTCCAAGAGAAAAAAGGAAAAGTACCTTAAAACCAAACTCTTTATGGATGGAGAGGATTTCTATTCTTGACCTATCATTACAAAAATAACAATAAACCATAAGATATACTGATGTCCTGCCTACCATCAAATTACAAGTTTGTTTACATGATCTTCTATTGATCCAGCTTTTTTTTTAAGGCTCAACTCTTTCTTGGACTACTGAGTTTTGTAAGATTGCTACCTATTCTGTAAAGTGCTACAAAGCCTTTATATTTTTTAACTTACCATTTTAAGTTTAAAAAATATGTCTTAGTTATCTCAGGTTGCCCTAACAATATACCTAGACTTGCTGGCTTAAGCAACAAAAATTTATTTTCTCACAGTCTGGAGACTAACCATTCACAATGAAGGTGCTGGAAAATTTAATTTCTGGTGCAAAGCCCCTTTCCTGGCTTACAGACAGCCACCATGATGTGGTCACATGATGTTCCATGGTGCATGTGAGCTCCAGTGTGTCTTTTCTAATAAAGGACACTAAGCCAGAGTCTCACTCTTATGGCCTCACTTAACTGTAATTACTTCTTTAAAAACCCTTTCTCAAAATATAGCCTGTTAGAAGTTGGGACTTCTATATATGAATTTTGGGAGGACACAAATATTTAACCAGTAATAAATACTTCCTCTTAAAATATTGAATTGAATTTTTTGAAAATCATGTTCAGCCTACTTCTGATTTTCAAATTTTAAAACCTTTGGTCTTATTTGCCTTCAGACTTGATTTTTCCAAGTTATAAGATTTATCATTTTTCCAAATCCTTCTTATTAATTTAGCACCCCTTCTCTAGTTCTACTGCTTTTGACATCAGCTTCACTAAAATATAATTCACATATAATAATAAAATACACCTATTTTAAGTGTACAGTTTAATGAATATTGCTAAATGTATACAGCTGTATAACCACATCACAATCAAGAAATAGAACATTTCTTTCATTCTAAAAATTCCCTAGTGTCTCTTAGCATTAATTCCACACTCATTGCACCAGGCAACCACTGATCTACTTTCTCTCTCTATGAATTAAATCTACCTGTTCTCCTTATCCCACATCTGGAATATTATTTACTTTTTTGTGTTTGGCTTCTTTCACATGGTATGTTTTTGAAATGCACTCATGTTATTGCGTATGTCAGTTTCTGTGTCCATTACTGTACAGTATTCCTGTATTTGTGTGCCATATAAACATCAAATACATAGGTCACAGTTTGTCCACTGCCGTATTGATAGACGTTTGGGTTGCTTCTAATTTTGTGTTATTACATATAAAGCCACTATGAATATTTGCATGAATCTTTGTGTAGACTATGCTTATAGTTCTCTTGGGCAAATATCTGGGAGAAGAACTGGTGGGCTGCAATGTATTATGTGTAACTTTATAAGAAACAAGCAAACGGTTTGTGAAAAGTGGTTGTCACCTTTTATCTTTTCACCAACCAGGTGTAAGTGTTCCAATTGCTATATTCTCCATAATACTTGGTACGGTCACCCTTCTAAAATTTCAGCCATTCTAGTAAGTATGCAGTATTTTTAACTTTTTTTTTTTCTTTTTAAAGAGAGAGAGCATGCAAGCATGTGCACACATGTAAGCAAGGGGTGGTGGGGAGAGGAGAGAGAGAATCTTCAACAGGCTCCATGGCCAGTGCAGAGCCAGACTCAGCTCCATCTCACAACCCTGAGATCATGACCTGTACTGAAATCAAGAGCCCAACACTTAGCCAACTGAGCTACCCATGTATCCTAGCTTACATTTCAATGAAGGAAAAAATATTAAACAGTTTCAAATGTTTATTGGCCATCCACATATTCTCTTTTGTGAAAACTACCTGCAACTCATTTTAAATATATTTTATGCACATTCAATATATGCACTGTGGATATTTTCTCCTAGTCTTTGTCTTGTCTTTTCATTTTATTATAAAGAGAATGAAGCTCTAATTTTGGTGGCATCCAGTTATCAAGTTTTTTAGTTCATGATGTTACCTTAAGAAGTCTTCATATCGTCTCAAGTTGTGAAGGTTTTCTCTTACATTTCAGTGGTTGTAAAGATTTGGTTATGTTTAGGTTTGTGATAAATTTAGACTTAATATTTGTGTATTGTTTAAGGTAACAATCAGCTCCAATTCCAAATTAACATCTGTTTTTTCCTAGTACCTTTTATTTAAAAGAGTATACTCTCCCTCATTGAATTGCCTAGGTATCTTTGTAAAAAGTCTATTGAACATATGTATGTGGGTCTATTTCTAGTCTTCTGATCAATATATTCAACCCCACACAATACTACACAATGTTGATTACTACAGCCTGATGGTAAATACTGAAACCAAGAAGTAGAAGCCCTGTCAAATTGCTAATAATTTAAAAGCCTGTTTTGACTATTCCAGAACATTTGCATTTCCATGTAAAAGTTATAATTAGGCCATTGATTTATTCTTTAAAAAGTCTAAAATTTTTGAGATCTCATTGAATCTATAGATTAGTTTGGGGACAGCTGGCATTTTATTGAGTCTTGGACATCTTTAGACAGATATTGTTTAGCCTCCTCTCAGGTGGAAGTGAAATTTTCTTGCAGCTTTCTATAGTTTAGCAGAAGTGATAACTCTGAATTTTTTTTTTACATTGTCCCATTCTATGTCTATTGTTTTGTTCTGTTTTGATTTAATCACTGTGTATGTTTGTAACTATTTTACAGTTTTTGTCTATTAATTCTAGTATTCTGTATCTATTCTGTTTCTATTAAATTAATTTTTCTCCTGGTAGTAAGTCAGTTTTTCTTTTGTATCATATTTTTGTTGGATGCTAAACATAGTTTTATACTGTTTAGTGCCTGGATTTTATCCCTTTCTTTAAAGAGCGTTGAATTTTGCCCTTATAAGCATTAAGTTTAGTTGTAGATCCTTTTGAGGGTTGTTTCTTGGATTTCTAACAATGAGGAGATCCAAAGTGTCCTTTACTCTAAGGATTGTTTATTCTTACTACTAAGGTGAAAACTCTTTAGGTGTAATTCTTATGAATACCTCAGGTATTCAACAAAGAGTCTATGTTCTGGCTGGTTAAAATTTGAATGTGGCCCAGTTCTGTGATAGCTCCTGGAATTGTTCAGGTTAAGTCTCCCCAACAGTACTTGCCTGGCCATGTAGAATTGGGTTTAAATTATGCACAGACTCATAATTATCAACATACATAAGGGTCCCTATGCAAATTTTTGGAGCTCCTTTTATACATAGTTCCTCTCTATCCAATTCTCTGCTATACAAATTTTGGATATCGTCTTCATCTTTCAACCTCTGATCTCTGTCTCTTTCATTCAGTGATCACATCAGGCTTTGCTTTTTCTCTTCCTAGGTTATGATCTATGGAAGGTACCTCAAGAGTGTAAGCTGGGGCTATCATAGGGCTCACCTCATTTGTTTGCCTTCTATGGGAGTCACAATCCTATACTCATTTCCAGTTATCTGCTGGATTACAGTAAGAGGACAAGTTGGAACAAATTACTCTGGCATGGCCAAGGCAGAAGTCCCTTCAACTTGCTATCATTTTTAAATGTTTATAGAGTCATGCAGTATAAACCCATGACAGTTTGTTACTATGCTGAGATGGAACTTCCTAATTAAATATCATTCTTTTCTAGATGATACCTGGCACATCATCAAAATTTTTGCCATATTTAGAAAATCCACATAGATTCCCTGATGGAATGTTTTGTGGTTTGTATTATATTTGTTTTTTTTTTTTTTAAGATTTTATTTATTTATTTGACAGAGAGAAATCACAAGTAGACGGAGAGGCAGGCAGAGAGAGAGAGGGAAGCAGGCTCCCTGCTGAGCAGAGAGCCGATGCGGGACTCGATCCCAGGACCCCGAGATCATGACCCGAGCCGAAGGCAGCGGCTTAACCCACTGAGCCACCCAGGCGCCCCTGTATTATATTTGTAAGTGATAATTTACTTGGAATTTCTTCATTCTTTATGAAATGGAATGTGCCAAAAGGGATTGAATTTCATATTTTTTCTTATGGTGGGCAAGGAGCCAAACACCTACAAAATCACTTGTAAAATCTTCCTTAGGACAAATACTTTTGACTCTTGACAATAGCTTCCTTTAGAAAGGTAGTTGTAGGAATCATTGAGTCTTCAAAGACAGCCTCTTTCAAGAGGGTGATTAAATAACCCCACCATTTGAAGAAAAATGAGTAATAAAACCATTTTGTTTTGAAAGGTTTAAGAAGAGAATTCTGATACAAAAGATAAGTGCCAGAAAGAGAATCCCAGCACCAGCTACTCCCTGATAGGTGACATTAAGCTGAGTGCTAAGGCTGAAGTTTCAGAACCCCAAGCATGGGGCACTCTACGATAAGCCTGGATGAGTATAGTCAAATAAGCTGCATAAGACCAGTCTTCATCTGTGGAATCATTTGGCAGGAAGAAGCAACACTGACAGTAGATTAATCAGACCCTAGTTCTCTTTCATGAGAGTAGTAGGCCAGCTCCCCTGTGGGATTGTGCAGGTAGATTATAACAGTAAATCCTAGTGATCTTTGGACATTTCAAAAGACCTTGATTTCCTGCTAAAAGCAAAGGTGGAGTTCAAGAGGTTAATCAAAAATATAAAATTGTAGGACTATACATGTGCACTACAAGTATAGCACATTTCATATTGCCTATAGACTTGAGCATATTAGTCAGATTATCATAAAAAGTTTCTGTACAGTATTTACATGTAATTAAAAACCTACAATTTACACAAAAAATTCTGTAACATCCTTAATAGTTCATACTAGAGAAATTATCCTTACAAGAGTTAGCTTTGAAAAATAATTAACTTTCTAAAGTAAGAAATATATAACTCCATGTGGTACTGTGATGTGTATAGTGATATTTTCTATTTCTGTGATTAGAAGCAAGGGGTCAGTCTATCTCACTTCTGATTAAAAAAAAAAAGCTGCTAAATACAGTGTTCAGTTATCTCTCACTTCCAATGAGAGGAAGCTACCTGGTATAGATAGATTTTATTGTATTTTACTTTGTGTAAGAAATGAGGATTATGGTTTTTAAAGAATAAATGGAATGAAGGATTCAGTAAGATTTTATATAATCTTAATTAACAAAGAGGGTTGCAAAAATGGCAAGGAATAGAAATACTATTTAAAAATAAGTGTCTGATTAATAAAATAAGCATGAGTATATTAGATATTCAGGGGTAAAAGTATAAGACTTTTAATGTTCACTTTCTCTTTAACTCTTTCAAATGTTTGTCTTCTTTCTTAACCTCTCTCCAGAGCTTCAAATTCATATGTTCACTTGCCTACTTGACCTGTGTACTGAAGTACTTAACAGAGAGCCTAAATTTAACATATCCAAAATGAAATTCAATTTCCACCTCTGCCCACACTAGACCAATTGGTTCCTCCAGGAGTGTCCTCCATGGCTCCTACTTGCCCACGCTAAAAATTTAAGGGTCATTCCTAAACTTTCCAGTGAAGATCATTCAACATAAGGCTACTCTTTCCATCATGCTTTCCACTTGACTGCGTCCATGTGTTAACCTTCCCCCTTTCACCAAAGAAGTTCAAATCTAATTTGAATTCTTTAGTGAAGAGAAACAACAATGTCCCCTTCTAGTATCAAGCAGATGATTTCCCATTTTCTGATCCAGAGTCAAGTTCAACGGGGTTTATCCCCCATTGCTTCTCTCAAGCCCCCTCAGCTAAATCAAGGCAGCACTTTCCAAAACTACCTGCTAGTGCTATATGTGTACTAGGTGTATTTGTTTACTATGATAGCTATAACAAATTACCCTAATCTTAGTGGCTTAAAAAACCAGAAATTCATTCTTTCATAGTTCTACAGGCCAGAAGTCTAAAGTCAGTTTTACTGGGCCAAACTCAAGGTGTCAACAGGGCCATTCTCCCTCTAGATGCTCTAGGGAAGAATCTATTCCTTGCCTCTTCCAGCTTCTGATGGCTGCCAGCATTCTTCAGTTTGCAGATGTGTCAAGTCCCATCTCTGCCTCTCTATCTATGATTACATTTAGGTCCCACCTGGATAATCTAAAAATTTTCCCCATCTCAAAACTATTTATTTATTCACATCTGCAACTGACCCCCCCCCCCTTTTTTTGCTGTAGAAGGTAAAATTCCCCTGTTCTAGGGAATAGAATATGGATATCTCTTGGAAGAGGGTATTCTTCACCTTACCACATTCATGCTAATATTTCAAACAATAACTTTAAACATATCATTGGATTGGATGAAGAGAACTAGGGCTGGATTCCAAATCTAACTCCAATTTTCTATTTGTATATCTAGAAGTTGAATTGATATTATCTTCCCTAGGTACAGTTGAGTCTAATCCTTTTAATATTTTTCTCAACCTATCATCCCCATTCTTACCTATAACACAATTATAAATAATCAGTGTTTATATTAATTAATACAGATAATTTATTCTTTTGGGATTATTCTAAGACTTGTCAGTTGCCTGTCAAAGAAGGCATGCATACTGAGAGTTTCATTCAGTGAGTTAAAAATCAAATCCATCTTCTTTACCAACAGAATGTCTCATAGAGAATCTTTCTCATTGACTTTATTTTTCCAAGGGAAAATTATACCCTACATGTGGTATCTTATATCACCCTTCTTTTATGTTATTTGGAAAAACATAGTCATTTATTTTTATTTCTAGTCACTTGACAGATCTTTCAAATGTCTATTTTTGTTTTTGTTTTGTTTTGTTTTAATTTATTTATTTTCAGAAAAACGGTATTCATTATTTTTTCACCACACCCAGTGCCCCATGCAATCCGTGCCCTCTATAATACACACCACCTGGTACTCCAACCTCCCATACCCCCGCCACTTCAACCCTCTCAGATTGTTTTTCAGAGTCCATAGTCTCTCATGATTCACCTCCCCTTCCAATTTACCCCAACTCCCTTCTCTCTAACACCCCTTGTCCTCCAATCATATTTGTTATGCTCCACAAATAAGTGAAACCATATGATAATTGACTCTCTTTGCTTGACTTATTTCACTCAGCATAATCTCTTCCAGTCCCGTCCATGTTGCTACAAAAGTTGGGTATTCATCCTTTCTGATGGAGGCATAATACTCCATAGTGTATATGGACCACATCTTCCTTATCCATTTGTCCATTGAAGGGCATCTTGGTTCTTTCCATAGTTTGACGACCGTGGCCATTGCTGCTATAAACATTGGGGTACAGATGGCCCTTCTTTTCATGACATCTGTATCTTTGGGGTAAATACCAGGAGTGCAATTGCAGGGTCATAGGGAAGTTCTATTTTTAACTTCTTGAGGAATCTCCACACTGTTCTCTAAAGAGGCTGCACCAACTTGCAGCAGGGAAGTAGGAGGAGGCTCCTTTACAAAAGTCTATTTTTGAAATAAAGTTATGCTACCCTGCAAAGGAGCTCCAGTTTGCCCAAATAACCATTAAGTTTAATATCATGGATTGAGAAAGTTAAGGTAGCACAAAGATCCTCATCTGTGGTCATATAGCACCAGGGTTTCAGTTCTGCCTGCCATTTTCCCAACTCAAGTTTCCTTAACTGCTTCTATAGAGCAATGTTGCTAAGAGAATTAAATAAGTATATTTTGTGAATCACAAAATACCATTAAAGTTATAATTGTGGTTACCTTTGAGATCTTCCCTATAGATGTCTTTGAAACAGGGTTTTATTTCATATGATCCTCTATTCATTAATTTGCACTTATTCATTAATTTAACACTTCCTGAATACCCATTGTATATTAGACACTGTTCTTGATGTTAGAGACACAAGAGTAAAGACAACACAAGAGGTAAATATATTACCTCCATGGCACTTGCATTCTAAGAGACCCTCAAACTCTAAAATTCTACCCTTTAGAGACTTTTGCTGAAAAATTTCTGAAGTCTGTTTTATTCTGATTTTTGGAGAGTCACACTTGCACTCATTGTTCATTCACTCAGATTATTGGGCATCTACAATGTGTTGGTCTTTACTATGGATGCATTCATAAAAATAATGGTCCCTTCCCTTAAGTGACTTAATCTAGTAGGTGAAATAATAATCCAGCAATTCTATTACAAAGAGAAAAAGTTAGAGGAGCTCCTAAGAGAGAACATCCAGCCCAGGCCAGGGTATCTAGTATTCTCAGAGGTGATAATATCTAATGCTGGGTCTTGAAGGACTAACAGGATTGGTGAAGGAGAGGTCAGACAGGCACTGTATAGCAGGTAATGTCAGGATAAGTAGTTCATGTGGTCATTTGAGAGGCTGCAGATGAAAACCTTGTGGCATAGGACTATGCAATAACACAACATACAAATAACATTCCTCACAAATTTTGGGATGGGTTCTCCTTTCTGTCCTCCCCAATAATAAACTACTCAGCAGTCTCAGTTTGAAATTATAATCAAGATTTAATACCTTGTGAACTGACATGCTAAGTAAATGCCCCACTTTATGTTCTAATTGAAGGACTGAATGGGGAATCAGAATATGCTCAGTTGGGTACGTCAGCAAGGCCTTTGTGAGTGTATGTGTGTATGTGTGTGTTTCTTTTTAAAATTATTTTTATTACCATATTATGTATTATTTGCCCCAGGGGCACAGGTCTGTGAATCATCTGGCTTACACATTTCACAGCACTCACCATAACACATATTCTCCCATATGTCCATAATCCAACTACCTTCTCCCTAGAGCCCCCTCTCCCCACTCAATTTGTTTCATGACATTAAGAGTCTCTTATGGTTTGTCTCTCTCTTGATCATATCTTGTTTCATTTTATCTTTCCCTACCCCCCAAGCTGCTTCTCATTTTCCTCATATCAGAGAGATCATATGAAAATTGTCTTTCTCTGATTGACTTATTTCACTTAGCATAATACTCTCTAGTCCCATCCACGTCATTGCAAATGGCAAGATTTCATTTCTTTTGATAGCCACATAGTATACCATTGTAGATATATATCACCTCTTCTTTATCCATTCATCTGTTGATGGACATCTAGGTGCTTTCCAATTTGGCTATTATGGACATTGCTGCTAAAAACAGGGTGCACATGCCCCTTCACATCCCTACATTTGTATCTTTAGAGTAAATACCCAGTACTGCAATTGCTGGGTCAGAGGGTAGCTCTGTTTTCAACCTTTTGAGGAACCTCTATACTGTTTTCCAGAGTGGCTGCAACAGCTTGCATTCCCACTAACAGTGTAGGAGGGTTCTTCTTCCTCTGCATCCTTGCCAGCATCTGACATTTCCTGACATGTTAATTTTAGCCATTCTGACTGGTGTGAGGTGGTATCTCACTGTAATTTTGATTTGTATTTGCCTGATGCTGTGGTGTTGAGCACTTTTTCATGTGTCTGTTGGCTATCTGGATGTCTTCTTTGCAGAAATATCTGTTCATGTCTTCTGTCCATTTCTTGATTGGATTATTTGTTCTTTGGGTGTTGAGTTTGATAAGTTCTTTATAGATTTTGAATACTAGCCCTTTATCTGATGTCATTTGTGAATATCTTCTCCCATTCTGTCAGTTATCTTATGGTTTTGTTGACTGTTTCCTTTGCTGTGCAGAAGGTTTTGATCTTGATGAAGTCCCAATAGTTCATTTTTGCCCTTGCTTCCCTTGCCTTTGGTGATGTTTCTAGGAAGAAGTTGCTGTGGCTGAGGTCAAAGAGGTTGCTGCCTGTACTCTCTTCAAGGATTTTGATGGATTCCTTTCTCACATTGAAGGCTTTCATCCATTTTGAGTTTATTTTTGTGTGTGGTATAAGGAAATGGTCCAGTTTCATTTTTTTGCATGTGGCTGTCCAATTTTCCCAACACCATTTATTGAAGAGGCTGTCTTCTTTCTATTGGACATTCTATCTTCCTTTGTTGAAGATTAAACCATAGAGTTGACTGTAGAGCTGAGGGTCTATTTCTGGGCTCTCTATATGGTTCCACTGATCTCCATGTCTGTTTTTGTGCCAGTACCATACTGTCTTGATGATTACAACTTTGTAATAAAGCTTGAAGTCTGGAATTGTGATGCCACCAACTTTGGCTTTCTTTTTCAACACTCCCCTAGCTATTTGAGGTCTTTTCTGGTTCCATATAAATTTTAAGATTATTTGTTCCATTTCTCTGAAAAAAATGGATGGAATTTTGATAGGGATTGCATTAAACATGTAGATTGCTTTAGGTAGCATAGACATTTTCACAATATTTGTTCTTCCAATCCATGAACATGGAAAAATTTTTTCCATTTCTTTGTGTCTTCCTCAATTTCTTTCATGAGTACTTTATAGTTTTCTGAGTACAGATTCTTTGCCTCTTTGGTCAGGTTTATTCCTGGGTATCTTATGGTTTTGGGAGCAGTTGTAAATTGGATCAACTCTTTAATTTCTCTTTCTTCTGTGTTGTTATTGGTGTATAGAAATGCAACTCATTTCTGTGCATTGATTTTATATCCTGACACTTTACTGAATTCCTGTATGAGTTCTAGCAGTTTTGGAGTGGAGTCTTTCAGGTTTTCCATATAAAGTATCATATAATCTGCAAAGAGTGAGAGTTTGACTTCTTTGCTGACTTGGATTCCTTTAATTTCTTTTTGTTGTCTGATTGCTGAGGCTAGACCTCTAGTACTATGTTGAATAACAGTGCTGATATAGTGGACATTCCCGCTGTGTTCCTGACCTTAGGGGTAAAGCTATCAGTTCTTCCCCATTGAGAATGATATTTGCTGTGGGTTTTTCATAGATGGCTTTGATGATATTGAGGTATGTACAATTTATCCCAACACTTTGAAGAGTTTTGATCAAGAAAGGATGCTATACTTTGTCAGATGCTTTTTCAGCATCTATTGAGAGTATCACATGGTTCTTGTTCTTTCTTTTATTAATGTATTGTATCACATTGATTGATTTGCAAATGTTGAACCAACCTTGCAGTCCAGGAATAAATCCCACTTGGTTTTGGTGAATAGTCCTTTTAATGCACTGTTGGATCCTATTTGCTAGTATTTTGGTGAGAATTTTTGCATCCATGTTCATCAAGGATATTGGTCAGTTATTCTGCTTTTTGGTAGGGGCTTTGTCTAGTTTTGGAATCAAGGTAATGCTGGCCTCATCAAATGAGTTTGGAAGTTTTCCTTCCATTTCTATTTTTTGGAACAGTTTCAGGAGAATAGGTATTAATTCTTCTTTAAATGTTTGGTAGAATTCCCCTAAGAAGCGTCTGGCCCTGAGATTTTGTTTTTGGGAGATTTTTGATGACTGCTTCAATCTCCTTACTGGTTATGGCTCTGTTCAGGTTTTCTATTTCTTCCTGGTTCAGTTTTGTTAGTTTATAGGTCTCTAGGAGTGCAACCATTTCTTTCAGATTGTCAAATTTGGTGATGTATAGTTCCTCATAATATTTTCTTATAATTGTTTGTATTTCTTTGGTGTTGGTTGTGATCTCTCTTCTTTCATTCATGATTTTATTTATTTGAGTCCTTTTTCTTTTCTTTTTGATAAGTCTGGCCAGGGTTTTATCAATTTCATTAATTCTTTCAAAGAACCAGCTCCTAGTTTTGTTGATTTGTACTACTGTTCTTTTTGTTACTATTTTATTGATTTCTGCTCTGATCTTTATTATTTCTCTTCTCTTGTTGGGTTTAGGCTTTCTTTGTTGTTCTTTCTTCAGCTCCTTTAGGTTAGGGTTAGGTTGTGTACTTGAGACCTTTTTTTTGTTTCTTGAGAAAGGCTTGTATTATTATATATTTTCCTCTCAGTTCTACCTTTGCTGTGTCCCAAAAATGAACAGCTGTGTTTTCATTTTCATTTGTTTCCATAAATTTTAAAATTTCTTCTTTAATTTCTGTTTGACCCATTCATTCTTTAGTAGGATGCTCTTTAGCTTCCATATATTTGCGTTTTTTCCAGATTTCCTCTTGTGATTGAGTTCTAGCTTCAGAGCACTGTGGTCTGAAAATACGCAGGGAATGATCGCAGTCTTTTGGTGCCACCTAAGACCTAATTTGTGACCCAGGATGTGATCTATTTTGGAGAATGTTTCATGTGCTCTAGAGAAGAATGTGTATTCTGTTGTTTTGGGATGGAATGTTCTGAATATATCTGTGATGTCCATCTGGTCCAGTGTGTCATTTAAAGCCATTATTTCCTTGTTGATCTTTTGCTCGGATGATCTGTTCATTTCAGCCAGGGCGGAGTTAAAGCCCCCTACTATTATTGTATTATTGTTGATGTATTTCTTTGATTTTGTTATCAATTGGTTTATAAAATTGGCTGCTCCTATGTTAGAAGTATAGATATTTAAGATTGTTAGATCTTCTTGTTGGACAGACCCTTTAAGTATGACATAGTGTCCTTCCTCATCTCTTATTATAACCTTTGGCTCAAAATCTAATTGATCTGATATAAGGATTGCCACCCCAGCTTTCCTTTGATGTCCATTAGCATGGTAAATTGTTTTCCATCCCTTCACTTTAAATCTGGAGGTGTCTTTGGGTCTAAAATGAGTTTCTTGCATATAGCATATCAATGGGTCTTGTTTTTTATCCATTCTGATACCCTGTGTCTCTTGATTAGGGCATTTAGCCCATTTACATTCAGGGCAACTATTGAAAGATACAAATTTAGTGCCATTGTATTGCCAGTAAGATGACTATTACTGTATATTGTCTCTCTTCCTTTCTGGTCTCCTACTTTTAGGCTTTCTCTTTGCTTAGAAGACCCCTTTCAATATTTCCTATAGGGCTGGTTTGGTGTTTGCAAATTCTTTTAATTTTTGTTTGTCCTGGCAGATTTTTTTTTTTAATCTCTCCTTCTATTTTCAATGACGGCCTAGCTGGATATAGTCTTCTTGCCTGCATATTTTTCTCATTTAGTGCTCTGAATATATCATGCCAGTTCATTCTGGCCTGCCAGATCTCTGTGGATAAGTCTGCTGCCAATCTAATATTTTTACCATTGTATATTACAGACTTCTTGTTCTGACCTGCTTTCAGGATTTTCTCTTTGTCACTGAGACTATTAAGATGACAGGGTGTGGACTGATTTTTATTGATTTTGAGGCGGGTTCTCTGTGCCTACTGGATTTTGATGCTTGTTCCCTTTGCCATATTAGGGAAATTCTCTGTTATAATTTGCTTCAATATACCTTCTGGCCCTCTCTCTCTCTTTCTTCTTCTCAGGGATCCCAATTATCCTAATATTTTGTCTTATGGTATCACTTATCTCTTGAATTCTCCCCCGTGGTCCAGTAGTTGTTTGTTTCTCTTTTGCTCAGCTTCATTATTCTCCCTCATTTGGTCTTCTATATTACTAATTCTCTCTTCTGCCTCATTTATCCTAGCAATAAGAGCCTCCATTTTTTATTGCACCACATTGATAGCTTTTTTGATTTCAACTTGGTTAGATTTTAGTTCTTTTATTTCCTCCAGAAAGGGCTTTTATTTCTCCAGAAAGGGATTTTCTAATATCTTCCATGCCTTTTTCGAGCCCAGCTAGCACCTTGATAATTGTCATTCTGAACTCTAGTTCTGACATATTGCCAATGTCTGTATCGATTAGGTCCCTAGATGTTGGTACTGCATCTTGTTCTTTTTTCTGTGGTGAGTTTTTCCACCTTGTCATTTTATCCAGATATTAATATATGAATGAGAGAATGAAATACTAGAATAGTGGCAAAGACCCCAGAAAAATATTTGCTAACCAAATCAACAGGGACCTGAAACTAGGGGGAGAAGAAAGGGGAAAAAAATAAAAATAAAAATAAAGAATAAATTAAGTAAGTAAGTAAATAAATAAATATTGGTGGTGAATACAACAGTGCCACCCACTTGATTTTGGGTGTATTCTGGCCTCTTAGAAGACACTACCTCCTAAAATTTTAAAGAAAGAAAAACATATATATATATATATATATATATATGAATATAATATAATATAATATAATATAATTTTAAAGAAAGAAAAACTTATATATATATATATAAATAAGGGTAAACATGATGAAGGGATGGAATATGACTGTAAAGATGAAAATTAAATAATGTTTCTAAAAAAGGAATTGATAAGATAAGTTGGTAGGAAATAAAAAACAAGAGAGGAGAGACTGTGATTAGACTGGAGACTGGAACAAAGGCATGTGCTAGATTTAGGGTATATTATGATCTATTAGAATAAATTGTATCCCAGTATTTTAAAGAAAAAATACCTATTGTGTACAAAAAATAAGGTTAAATACAATGAAGGAATAAAATATGACTATGACAATGAAAATTTAAAGAGTTTTTTTTTTTTTCAAAAAGGTATTGTTAAGGGGCACCTGGGTGGCTCAGTCGGTTAAAGCCTCTGTCTTCGGCTCAGGTCATGATCCCAGGGTCCTGGGATCGAGCCCCACTTTGGGCTTTCTTCTCAGCAGTGAGCCTGCTTCCTCCTCTCTCTCTGCCTGCCTCTCTGTCTACTTGTGATATCTGTCTGTCAAATAAATAAATAAAATCTTTTTTAAAAAGGTATTGTTAAGGTAAAATAGTTAAAAAAATTTAAAAGAGGAAACATTAAAAAATAGAATAAGAAAAAATAAAAATAAAAATAAATTAACTTTGCAAAACTAAAGAATAACCATGAATTCTATGTATTGCTTTCCCCTTGCTCTGGAGTTCTGGAGGAGTTCTGATGATTGGTGAACTTGGTTTGGCTAGATGTTCTTGCTGATCTTCTGAGGGAGGGACCTGTTGCAGTGATTCTCAAATGTCTTTGCCCCAGGCAGAATAGCACCGCCCTTGCCAGTGGCCAGGCTAAGTAACCTGCTTGGGTTCACCTGGGGAGCTTTTGTTCCCTGAGCATTTTTTGTACAGCTTTGGAGGATGGGAATGAAAATGGTGGCCTCCCAATCTCTGGTCCAGTGGAGCCGAGAGCTTGGAGTCTGACTTGTCATTTTGTCCTCAAAGAAAAGCAGTCAATCCCTCTTGTCTTCCTGGCCTCCAGTTGCACTCTCTGCTCACCTGGTCTGTGACCGAACATTTCTATCTCTGGCGCACAGCCCCATTTGGAGTTTCCAAACCCAGCAGATTCCTGCCACATGCTCCCGCACCACTCTCCCAGAGGAAAAAGGAGGAGGTCTCTGTGGTTCTGTACTTGTGGGCTCCCTGCTCAAAGAGCAATGGCCCAACTCTGGCTTGGATAATGGCTTAAGCCTTGGATAATGGCTTAAGGTAACCCTAAGCTGAGAGCTCACTCCTCAGCTCCAGCTCCAATCTCTGCTGCCAGCTTCCACTCTCCAATATCTGGCAGCTCTCCCACACTCTGACACCCCCTGGTCTTTCTGTGACCCCATAGGTCCTGAGACCACACTGTCCCCATGAGAGCTGCACCCCCACTTAGCCTCCGGCTCAACGTCCCTCAGGGAGCAGACTTTTAAAAGTTCTGAATTTGTGCTCTGCTGCTCCACCGCTTCTGGGAGCCAGTCCCTTCCCCCACAGTCTATCTTCCTGTCCCTTCAGATTCACTTCTCTACACATCCTACCTTTCAGAAAGTGCTCAATATTCTGCTCCTAGAATTAAAGCAGAATTGCTAGAATTGCTGATCTTCTTCCATCACCTGTTGAGTTTGTAGGTGTTTGGAATGATTTGATAACTATTTAGATGAACTCCTGGGACCTAATGCTCTTTCAGTCTGCTACTTCTCTGCCATCTTGCTTCTTCCCAGCAAGGCCTTTTTGACACTATCTCTACTTGGTAAGACTAGGCAGGTTTTTCGTCTCAGAACTGTCTTTGACGTTTGTCTTGATACATACTTCTAAATGACTGGCCTGTAATTTCTTATAATTCCATTGACTAATGGAAACAACTGGAGCAGAGCTAAGAATGCTAAAGGAGAGTATATAGATTCAGTATATAGATTCAGCTACATTTTGGCAGTAGTAGTAACTAGAGCAATTCTAATTCCATTCACTCATCAGTTATTTTTCATTTCCAAGTTAGCAAATTCACATTGTATTACTTGGAAGGCTGCTGATTTACTTTGTATCCTTTGTTCTACCATTAGTTCAGCTGCATATTTATTTGGGAAAATATTATTTTTGTATAATTGACCCAATTATATTTTTGTATAGTTTTTACTTATCTTAGGATTCTTCACCTTGGACTTCACCTTGGACTTCACCTGTCTTGCATTTTGTAAAAGCTACATATTGTAAAACTGTCTGTTGAGTGACTGAAGTTTATCTTGAATTATGTCTGGATTCTAATGTGGTTCTAATGCCTTTTTATGGCCTGTTTGTGCTGGACTAAGGATTATCAAGAGTGTGGTATTGGTAGAAATCTGACAGCTTTATGCCCTTCTTCAGAAAGACAGAATTATCTCATTTTTTTTATGGGAACACAGGTAGTAATTATCCATTGGTTTGTTGACTGGATGTAAAACATGGCTTTGTTATGATGATGGATTCTGTAAAAGTGTTATCCTTTGATTCAACCTTGAAGGACCAGATTAAGCTAGTTAAGCTTGGCACTGAGTCTTGAACTAAATCACTAACCCCATAAAGTATTCAACGAAGGGTATGGTTTTAAGATAAGAAAGATCCTCTTCCCCATTCCTCTCTGTGGAGAGGACTGGCAATCCTTCATTTGAAGTGTTAAGAATGGTCTTGGTTGTGTGATTTATCATAAGAACTGGTTCTTGGTGCTCTTTCCAATACCTCTCTTTTATTATGAATTGATCTCACACCTCCACATTTTACTGATATAATTTGTTCCATCCAGATCCTCTGAACCACTATGATTGGTTTCTTTTTCAACTGAAAACATCTGGGATTTAAAACTCCCCTCTTGTTGACATAGTGCACCAAAAACTATAGCACTGGAGCAGAGAACACTTATCACAACAAAAAAGATCATCAGTACAAGATATTTGGATTGGACAGAGAGCTACAATATGCTACAGACAGTGCCAGAATTTGGAGGGGACAAAATTATCTGAGGAAGAGCTATCAATCACTTCAAGGCTGTGTTTCTGTAGTGATGTCACCAAGATGGTACAGTAGGAACTTCCAGCTTCTGTCCCCATACAAAGACTAATTAGACAACTATACAGGAAAAATGGCATTGGAAGAGCTTTGGAATCCACTTAAACTTCAGAAACATACTGAGGAAAAGTTGAGACTACTTCACAACAAAGGAAATAACAGTCATTTTGCTCGTATCATCACATTCCCTAGGTACTCGTTGCTTGATGACAAAAAAGAGAACCTCCCAACAAGAAGCAGTGGGGAAAGGGAAAGTGAGGTGAGTGATCAGGTTCCCCAGGCTTTCTAGATATTGCATAAGAGAACCCAAAAAAGAACCCACTTCATTTTCATCCCCAGGGACAAGCAAAGCTGGGATAAATAGATAGCCAGGAGCAAAGAAGAAAAGGAAGAGCTACCAATACTATCCACACAGCAGAAGTGACTGCATCTCCCAGTGACCAGCTCTGCAGACAATCCCAGTAGGCTTTCAGTACTGAAGAAACTCATAGAATAGCTGCTATGGACCCCTCTGTAATTCTCACTGGGTTTTTGCCTGAGACATTCATATTTACTAAGGGAAGACACTGGAGTCTCTCCCTCATTCTTTCTGCCTCACTGCTGGAGCCTAAGACCTGCAGAAGCAGCCAATCCAGGCCTCTGAACCTACCTGAGGACAAGATGACAGCTTACAGTCAGGCAGCTGACCCCCACTGTCACGTGTACAACAATGGCAAGATCCTGCAGCCATGGAAATATGTTGAGAGTCATGGCCCCAACAGCCTCTTTTGGGCCTAGATTCAGCTCTGTCTCCAATGCACCACTGGGCTCACCAGCAACTAGCCAACACCACCCTCCAGCTATCCAACAGCACACCCTTACCCAACCCTCATCACTGGCATCCATTGCAATGCAAAGTCTCATGGGGAAACTAGGCAGCCACAGTTAGTTCAACATATGAAAACCAATTAGTGTGATGTACTAATAGAAGGAAACATAAAAACCGTATAATTATGTCAATAGATGCCAAAAAAGCATTTGACAAAATTCAATATCCATTTATAATAAAAACTTTCAACAAACTTGGTATGGAATAACTATACCCCAACATAAGAAAGTCCATATATGACAAATCCATGCTAACATTTACTCAATGGTGAAAGGTTGAAAATTATCCCTATAAGATCAGGAATGAGAAGAGGGTCCATTCTCACCACTAATATTCAACATAGTACTGAAAAGCTTAGACAGAACAATCAGGCAAGAAAAAGAAAAGGCCTCCAAATTGTAAAGAAGTAAAATTGTTTCTGCTGATAACATGATCTTATATAGAGAAAATTATAAAGATTTCAAAAAAAAACTTGTTAGAACTAATCAATGAATTCAGTAAAGTTTCAGGATAAAAAAAAATCAACACACACAAATAGGTTGCATTTCTACATTCTACCACTGAATTATCTGTAAAAGAAACAGAGAAAATTATCCCATTTATAATAGTATCAGAAACAATAAAATAACAAGGAATATATTTAACCAAGAAATGGAAAAATCCATACACCAAAAAAATATAAGACACTGATGAAACAAATTGCAGACAACACAAATAAATGGAAAGATACTCATATTCATGAATTGGAAGAGTTAATACTGTTAAAACATCCATACTAACCAAAGCTATCTACGGATTCAATGTAATCTCGAACAAAATGCCAATGCGTTTTTCATCGAAATAGAAAAAAGAAATCCTAAAATTTGTATGGAACAACAAAAGATCCTGAACAACCAAAGCAATCTTAAGAAACTAAAAACATCACACTTCCTGATTTCAAACTCTATTACAAGCTGTAATAATCAAAACAATATGGCACTGGCATCAAAACAGACACATAGTTTGAAATCAGGTTTGGAAACCATATGATTTCACTTATATGTGGAATCTAAAAAACAAAACAAATGAACAAACAAAACAGACTCAGATACAGAAAACAAGCTGTGGTTATAAGAGGGGGCAGGAACTGGGAGGGGTAGGATGAAATAGGAAAAGGGGATTAAGAGGTACAAACTTCTAGTCCTGAAATGAAGTTGTGGGGATGCAATATACAGCATCAGGAACATAGTTAATAATATTATAATAACTGTGTGATGACAGATGGTAACTAGACATACAGGGATCATTTTGCAATGTAGAAAATACTAAATCACTATGGAAACACACCTGAAACTAATAGAATATTTTATGTCAACCATATTTCAATTAAAACACACACACGCAGACCAGAGGAACAGAATCAAGATCTCAGATTCAAACACACACGTATTCTGTGAACTAACATTTGACAAGGGAGCCTAGAATACTAAATGGAGGAAGGACAGTCTCTTCAACAAATAGTGTTGAGAAAACTAGATAAATACATGCAAATGGATAAAACTACACCCCACCTTATACCATTCCAAAAAAAAAAAAAAGATTAACTCAAAATGGATTAAGGACTTAACTGTAAGTCTTAAAACTAAGACTCCTAGAAGAAAACAGTGTAAAAGCTCCATTTATCTTGACAACAATTTTTAAAGCACAGGCAACAACAACAGAAATAAAATGGGAAAACATCAAACTAAAAGCTTCTGCATAGCAAAAGAAGCAATCAGCAAAATTAAAAGGCAACCTAAGAATGGGAGAAAATATTTCCAAACCATAGATCTGATAAAAGGCTAATACTCAAATTACATAAAGAACTCGTACAACTCCAAAGCAACAACAACAACAAAAAATCAATCTGATTAAAAAATAGGCAGAGGACATTAATATGTATCCAAAGAAGACATATAAATGACCAAAAAGTACAGGAAAATGTGAAAATGTACTTAGCATCACTAATTGTCAGAGCAATGCAAATCAAGACCATAATGAGATATTACCTCTTACCTGCTAGAATGGCTGTTATCAAAAAGACAAGAGATAGCAAATGTTGGTAAAGATGTGGAGAAAAGGCAACCCTGGTACTTTATTATTGGGAATGTAAACTGCTATAGCCATGTAGCAAACAATATGGAGGTTCCTCTGCGTTGGTGGTATAGTGGTGAGCATAGCTGCCTTCCAATATGGAGGTTCCTCAAAAATTAAAACTAGAACTACCATATGATTCAGCAATCCCACCTCTGGGTATATACCCAAAGAAGATAAAATTACTACCTTTAAGAGAAATCCATGCTCCCATGGTCATTGCAGCATTATTCATAGTAGCCAAGATATGGAAACAACCTAAGTATCCATCATTGGATAAAGATACACACACACACACACACACACACACACACACATACAGGAATACTATTTAGCTATAGAAAGAACATCTTGCCATTTGGATAAGATGGATAGAATTTGAGGGCACTGTACTAGGTAAAATAAGCCAGGCAGAGAAAGACAAAAACTTCATGGTATCACTTATATGTGGAATCTTTAAAAAAAAGAAAAAAAAGATACAATATATACTTAAATATATAGAAAAAGTAGAATGGTGGTTTGCCAGAGGCTTAAATGGGGGAGATATTGGTCAAAGAGTACAGAATTTTTGTAAAGTAGTTAAAAGATGAATCTACTGTGCCAAAAGATGGACTTTTTGTAAAAAGTCAGAAGATGAATAAGTTTGAGGGGTCTATTGTATGCCATGGTTTCTATAGTTAATATATTGTGTATCTGAAAGTAGGGCTTTAATGTTCTTGCCGTAACAGTAACAACAAATGGTAATTACATAAGGCAAAGAATGTGTCTACCAACCTCATTTTAGTAAATATTTCACTATATACCTGTGTATCAAATCATCACAATATAACTTAAAACGTTACCAATTTTATCTCAGTAAAGCTGGGGGAAAAGAAAATAAATGATTAGCAAACTTCTTAACAGTGTACAAAGGCAGGTCTCAAAATATTTCACAAAATATTTGAAATATCCCTTAGATAAAATTATTAATAAAAGCTGGAATTGTAGTCTATAAGACAAAAAAAAAAAAAAAAGGCTAGGTTTCCACCAACTAAAATTTGGCATGGTGCCAGTTAGCAGTTATGCTATAGTAAAACAAAATGGAACAAGAGCAAATGTAGGATACTACATCTGAACTAGAGAAGGCTGACTCTGAGTCCCACTTGTGAATGGTTATCCTCTGTTCCTCTCTGAGGAAAAACTGGAAATTTGTATTAGATCTCATCACACATCCCTTAGTTTTCTCAAGATGGGTGTGTTAGTTTTCATTGTTGTAACACGTTACCACAAACTTGGTGGCTTAAAACACCATAAACTTACTATCTAACAGTTCTGACAGTCAAAAGTCTGGGGCTATGTTCTTTCTGGAAACTCTAGGGGAGAGTATTTCCTTGCCTTTTTCAGTTTTTAGAAGCTGCCCACATACTCCAACCTATGCTTCTATCTTCACGTTTTCCTGTCTGATTCTGACCCTCCTGTTCCCTGTCTTACAACACGTATGATCACACTGAGCTCTCTTAGACAAAGTACGATAACCTTCCAATTTCAAGATCCTTCATCACATGTACAAAGTGCTTTTTACTACATAAGGTAATATATTCACAGGCTCCAAAGATTAAGACTTAGATATCTTTGAGGGACAGTATTCAACCTACCACAGTGGAGTGAACTCAGTTCTTTTCAGACTGAGGATTAGTTAGGAAGAGTCAACAAATCATTTTCATCCTTATAGTCTATTGTGTCTCAACCTGACTTGGATTTGCTTGTGGTGTACAACAGTGAAATCTGAGTAAGCAACATCCCATGTAAAATTGTTCTAGTAAGATTTTTATGTAAAACTCATGTGTGAATACATTCCTTCATTCAAGTCACTGATACAAATTTTGAACTGCGAAGGACAGAGCCATATTCTAGTCAAATGGAGACGCCGCTCCTTAAATATTAAAAAAAACAGCTATTAGACAAGTTACTAATTAATCTAATAATCCATGAAGTGTTTTAAGCATCTTATCCTAAATAGCATGAAGGAAAAATAACCAAATGCTACATTTAAATCAACAGGTACTGAATCAATGATATTTCCCGAATTAGCAATCAAAATCACAACTTTAAAATGATAAGAAATCAACACGTTTCACCCATACTTGATGAATGCATATTTGTTCCTATTGACCATCTCATTCTTCTTCAAAAGTTTATAAGCCTTTTACTTAAAATTTAATTCCAAATGTTGATAAGTATTAAAATTCAGGTGCTTAGTTAATACTTTCTGGCATTGACACATCTCCCTTTAAAAAGTGAAATAGCATATGAAAATCTCAGATTTCTTATACTCCTCATTAATGCCATGGACCTATAACAACTTCTTATTTTACATAGTAGAATAATCATCTGGTTATCTTTTTCTTTCTAAAGCTTAACCCTATTCACTTCGCCTGTGCTTTAGGCTTCTCAGTGCTTTTCTTATATTCTTGTCATTCTTTTATATTTATCTTTTATTATATGTCTATGTCTTTTGTAAAAGTCTTTTATACACCTGGATATAGAATGGAATACCTATGCAACTACATTATTTTCCTTAGATGTCTTTTCTTTTGCCTTTCTCTTTGAACTTTCCCAAACTTTTGTACAGTCCCAATTACATGTAGAGAGCTTTCTACCCTTCATCTATTTTCCCTTTCAGAATCAAGGAAGCATTTTAACAATTGGCTTTTAAAGTCTAGGGCACATGAATAACGAAATCCAGTATTCCTTTTCTTTGGTATTAGGCATTTACTATTATATTAGTTATCAGTTTTTCCTTCTTAGTTTCTTTCCTTCAAGTCTAGGATGGTATATGCCTATATAAATCTTTTACTTTCTCAGTAACAAATTGTCTCATAGTCAGAAATTTATCAGATGCCCTCCTTTTGGCCAAATTAAACTTCCAACAGATTTCAAGAGAGCTGAAGTCTCCTGAAACACCAATATCTATTTTTAGAACCTGGCATTATAAGAAACTTACTTTGTCTGTTGAGGAAATCTGTGAAACAACACCCATTATCATTTCAACTTAGTTCTCTTTCTGTATCATCCAACTGCCTTCTGCCTGGCTTATGAACGAAAGTTCATGAATTTGCACATAGTTGATATTTTTCCTGGGAGGAGCTTCTCTCTACCTATTTCTAGTGGCTACATTCCTGCCTAGAATCTAAAAACATTGAACTTACTGATGTCTAAAATTGTATTTACTTCTTTGACAACACACTGGGTTCAATTTATTACCCGTTTAGCGTCCTAATTATTTATCAGTTTAAGGCCCAAGTATCTTTTAGGATGTTTCTATGATACTTTCACCTGATAATCCCTTTTGATGATAACCATTTCTAAAAATGGTACCACTGCATACAGCTGATGTTAAATAGAATCTGCACACATATGCAGACACGGCACAAAGCCTACCAATGAGAAATAAATTCTAGCACATTTGCCCAGTGGAATATTATGGCTTTATAAAATAACAAGTATGTGGGTGATGTCGACACATGAAAATAACTACAGCCCCGCATATGGAAAATGTTATAAGCAGTAGATCACCATACTGATTCCAACTATGTAAAAGTGAATACATACAAATTAACCACAATTAGATCATTTGGAGATTGTAAATAGTTGATGTTTAGCATCAATAGCAGCTTCAAGGAATCAAGATTTTTAAATTGCAACTAAGTAACCAAGATGTTCATATCACATACGTACAATGATACAAATTTATATACAGTTAAGTCCACTCCAATGTAATTATTAGGTTGATTCAGATGTAATAGTTGAAGCACTAAAATTCTTTTTTGTTTTTTTTAAGATTTATTTATTTGATAGAAACACAGTAAGAGAGGGAACACAAGCAGGGAGAGTAAGAGAGGGAGAAACAGGCTTCTAGCTGAGCCGGGAACCCTCTGGGGCTCCATCTCAGGCTCTGGGCTCATGACCTGAGCTGAAGGCAGACGCTTAATGACTGAGCCACCAAGGCACCCCAAATCACTGAAATTCTTGTGAAATAACTGGGACCAAAGGAAAAAAAATAGTTCATCTTTTATTTTTAATCTTTTATATGTACATGCGTGCACACATGCCTGCATGTGTGTGTAACCAGAAAGATTAAAGATTTTAATTGGTGGGTTCAAGAACTCCTAAGTTTCTCGAATGCAGCCAAAACTAGCCTGCATCAGACATCAGACTCTTTGGTGTTTTTGTTGTTGTTGTTGTCTTGTTTTGTTTTTACATAAAGGGCATTCCTGGTCCTGTCCAGGCTACACCAACCACAAACGCTGGAGCCTGGGACTCTTTTGCTGACATTCACCTGAGCTGATTCATAGGCATTTTAAAATTTAAAAACTATAACTTATTATGAAAGATATCAAGGGATCCATTAACCCCAAATCCTGAGTATATAATCATTTCTCATGATTGTCATTAGGTTTTTATTGAGTTCACAACCCCCAAAGGCTAGATAGAGCCAAGAGAAATTTTGAGATACCTCTCTCTCAAGCATAATTTCTACTACAATACATGTGGTTAAGTTCTGGATGGCCCAGTATGCTTCGAGAGATAAAAAGGAAGCCTCATCCCCAACTTCCTTTTGAAAAGCAACAGTTTTCATTTGAGAAACAATTTGAGAAACAATCCTTTCCACTTTTGGGCTCAAGTACGATTTACTAATGGAATGAACCATCTGAAAGCTTTACCACACAGAGTGATCAAGTCCAGAATTGGATTTGACATTAACAAGTCTGATTTTCCACAGTGACAAGCCCTGTTGTTTAATAATGTAGGATTGTGAGTTATGCCTACAATATTTACCATAGATCTAAAAACCTTTCCAGAAATAATACAGAGATTAGACAGTAATCTGTATTATTGAGGGTATCAAGAGTTTTTCTTTTAGAAATGGCAATTCTTAGATAGCAGTTATCTTTAGCACAACAAAATTTATGGCTCTGAAAATGATCAAGTTTTGTTCCAAGTTACTTTGAGACTATGGACTTCAAGCTTGATTATGATGCTGTGATGGGAATAATTTTGAGAGGAGAGAGTGAGCATATTTTGTATTTGGAGGCCAGTGAATAGACTGTGGTAGGCTGAAAAATGAAATCACATGTTACAGTTCTTCACATCAAGGAATCTATTTTTCAACTTCTCATACTGGGTAATCTCATGATTTACTTTGACCACTAGAATTTAACCAATTCTGGCATCTGGGCTGCAGCTTCCAAATTTGCCTTTAGAACACTCTACTTCTGCAGATTAAGCTACCAAATGAGAGATTGCATAGAGGAAAAGAACTAGCTTGCCAACATCAAGGCCCTAGACATGTAAATAAGACCATCTTAGACCTTCTGCCTATGACTGAAAAAGAATATGATTGCAGGGGCGCCTGGGTGGCTCAGTGGGTTAAGCCTCTGCCTTCGGCTCAGGTCATGATCTCAGGGTCCTGGGATCGAGGCCCGCATCGGGCTCTCTGCTCAGCGGGGAGCCTGCTTCCCTCTCTCTCTCTCTGTCTGCCTCTCTGCCTACTTGTGATCTCTCTCTGT
>NC_081558.1:157869515-157949552 GCF_022355385.1 Mustela nigripes
TCTTGGGATCGAGGCCCGCATCGGGCTCTCTGCTCAGCGGGGAGCCTGCTTCCCTCTCTCTCTCTCTGTCTGCCTCTCTGCCTACTTGTGATCTCTCTCTGTCAAATAAATAAATAAATAAAAATCTTTAAAAAAAAAAAAGAATATGATTGCAGCTGCATGAGTGACCTCCGGGAAGACCAGCACAAAAATCATCCAGGTGATGCCAGCAAACACAGAATTTTGAGATGTACTAAATCAATGTTATTTTAAGCCAATAAAATTTTGGAGTATTTTGTTATGTAGCAATAAGTAATGCATGTTACAACTTTGTATTAAGGAAGTAGGAATAAAAACATAGGAAGTCTTAGAATATGTTTTAAGAACACTAACTTACTGCAGTAGACAAGATTATATATATGCTTCAAGGACGGACTTGTCCAAGAGTGTGGCATGCAGTTAGCAGACAGCCTCCAAATGTCTGCTCCTTCAGTGTTTATCTCAGTTGCTGAGAAATGCCTCTCCCAAGGTCATGCCTTTTCTAGGGCTGCCCATGTTCAATGGCTGAATGAGATGGAACTACAAAGCCCCACAATTTCAGTCCAAAAGGTGAAATGCTGATGGGCATTTCTTCCTCAACTAGAGCTTCCCACTGGGTTTGCCCAAGGCTTCTAAACAAGTTTGTGAGAATGGTTGTATTAGGGGAAGTTTCTTTGGGGTTGTAGACTGTGATGGCAAACATTAACCCCAAAGTGGCCAGCTTCTAGGTTCATTCTGATGAGGTTTCCCATCATGTTCCCTTGAGACTACTACTACAAGGTATGATGCGGAAGTGATGACATAAGTCTCTACTTACTGGCCGCTGGCAGCATGTTCTTGCCAGTTAGGCAAAGAAGGAAGTTCTCACTACTTACTTGGCCCCATTAGACTTTTCAGTTTTGTTACTCATAGCACAGGAGTGAAAAAACAAATTGGACCCTGTCTTGAGATTGCACTGATTTGTTTAAAAAAATAGATTAGCTTTCTCAGAATATTGAGCTACCTACCAAGGTTTTTCAAATCATTTTATCTTAACGGTGACTCATTAAGATGTTTTATTCTATTTAAAAACAAAACAAAACAAAAAACAAACAAACAAACAAAAAAACCCCAACAACCTGAAACTGAGTTACTCAAGGTCATACAGGTATTCAGTGATATAGGAAGATTTCAACCCTGGTCTGTCTGACTCTTTAGCTCAGTGTTCTTTCTGCTGGTTCACTGCCCTTACAGCAGGGGCTGAGCACTGCCTGAAAAAGGAGTACAATGTGACTGAAGAATGGGTGTGGCCCAAAGGCCTACCATGCATAAGTCTCTTTGTTACAACTGAGTAAGAAAGAGAGGAAAAGGGAAAGACACACAAAAAGAATGTGCCAGAAAGGAAAGAAAAGGGAAAGAGGATAATTAAACTAGTCAACTTCTTGGGGGAAGAAGGAAGGGTGGCCATAACAGGAAAGGCTTGATAGAAGCCTATAGAGTCTTACAAAAGTTGGGAGGAATGAATATAAAAGCCCCAAAACTCTGATAGGTAAGAATTTAGATCTACCCTAAAACATGAAGTAGTTAATTCTAGGACAAATAAGAAGTACCACTTTATTGATTGAACTAAAGAACTCATTATCCCATTGAAATACTGGCTAAGAATGTAAGAGTTGTAAGAAATTTTCATGAGCATCAGATCTTCAATGATTTCATGAAGGAAACCAAGAAATTTGGGGTAGGGGTGGAAAGAGAAACCCATAATGCCCAGTTCCCACAGCCCTCTCCTGGTTCTCAGCCAGAGGCAGAATTCTGGGCAAAATGGACGTTACCTGACCTAGTTTAGCATTTCCTATATTCATTAACCTGCTTCTGGGAGGAAGAATATGCTGCTCTGGCAGAATTTGTCCTGACGAGGCTTTGGATTCAATTTCCACACACTGAAAATAATCTCCCTTTCTTTCTCCCTTAAAGACAGAGTTTGTGTCCTTGTCTCAAGGTTGCCTGTTTGATGTGTGGGGTAGGAGTAGTCCAGGGGCATCTGAGCTCCTTCCTTCCTCAACTCCCAGGGCAGTGTCCCTGTACAGTCCAAACCCTCCTAACTTGGGTTTAAGTCCTAGATTTTTTCAAATAAAAACCTCATTTCGGCCCCTCAATTGTGCCTGTGGTGAAGGGGGTTACATTTTTCATTCTCCCTCTACCACTGGGAGTTCAATAGATTTTTTGTTCTCTCCTCATCTCCTGCCCCGCCCCTCTGGGGCTGAAGGCTTGAGGTTTAAGTCTCTCTTGAAGAAATGGCCATGCTTCATTTAATCCCACTGCAGCCAGACTGCTGTGGGTGTCATGCTTCTGATGAGACATTAAATCAAGGTAAACATTAATCCCCCAGGCTGAAGCATCTATGAAGAGAAGAAAAATGTGGCTTCACCTCACAGGAAACACCAGTCAATCGAGACCCTCTATTTTGTTTCCCAGACCTCCTCCCCGCACCCCCCAATCTCAAGAATATATATAAAATGCTCCCTCTGGAAATATATTAGAAGCCACATTTAATTTGGTGGCGAAAATATTTTCACAAATCATGCCTGAATACAAAAAGCTTCTGACGAGACAAAAATAAACACATTTTTTTGCATGAGAACAGAGTACTTCTGCTTACAATAAAGAAGACCAAGATAACCTATATTCCTGCATGAAGTAGGTGCAGGGCAGTGTAATACGATGCAGACTCAATGGGCAATCCTACAATCCAGTTAAGTCACATAAAAAGAGCAAATCCAATTTGAGGAAAGATCGAGGAGGTACCAGTTCAGGATTTCAACTGCAGACTATCTTGCTCTTGATGTTTTAATTTTTCATGTTTTGTTCTAATTCACCTGGAACTTTGATGATCATTAAGGACATATTTTTTAAACTAATTTTACCAGCACTGCTACTTGGAGAATTATTTTTTATTCTGACATAAAACATTCATCCCAGGCCTGTATCTACATCCCTCTGTTCCATGCTTTGCCCACTGATTCCCACACCAATGCCACATTGCTTTGATTATTGTGGTCTACTGTATGTTTTAATACCTTATAGCAGAAGTCTATTTCATTTTTAAAGTTTTCATTGCTATTCTTATCCATTTATTCTTCCACATTAAAAATTCATTTGTCAAGTTCAAATAAATAAATATCGATGGGATTTTGATTGGTATTGATTTTGGAAAGAACTGATATGTTGCCCTGAAATATGAGATAAGTCCTTTCTTAAAAATGTATCTCATTTAACATTTGTGAAAAATACCATCTTCATTAGTCAAGACTTTTTGGTTACCAGAAATAGAAACTTGAGTCATCTTTAAAAGGGAGCAGGGGGTGTTATATCCAATTAACCCCAAATTGATCATAGTTATATATATAAACTCTAAAACTATAAAGTGTCTAGAAAAAAACAAAAGAGCAAAATTTTCTATGGGTTTGAGTTTACCAAAGTATTAGAGAGGACACAAAAAGCATAAACCATAAAATAAAACAACTGATAAACTGAATTTGTTCAAAATTTAAAGCTTCTGTTCTTTGAAAAGCACCTCTAAAAAAATTAAAAGACATGTCACACACTGAAAGTAAATATTTGCAAAACATAAATTTGTTAAAGGACTTGTATTTAGGGTGTATATTCTCATAGAACAGTAATAAGAAAATAAACAAAAAATGGGCAAAATATTTGATCAGACACTCCACTAAAGATAAAGATATGTAAATGGCCAATGAGCACATGGAAAGATGCTTAACATCATTTTTCATTGAAATCATAGTAAGATTTCACTGCACACATTAGAATCAGTCAAATTTTAAAAATGTACATCAGATGCTGGTAAGAAAGCAGAGCAATGGGAATTCTCATTCCTCATGGTAATGCAAAATGGTATAGCCACTTTGAAATATAGTTTGGAAGTTTCTTGTAACAGTAAATATATATTTACCATATAAATATATATTTACCATATAGCTCAGCATTCCTACATTTATTTACCTAAGAGAAATGAAAACATAAGTCCATACAAAAACCTGTATGCAATTATTTATTGTGGCTTTCTGCATAATTACCAAAAGCTGGAAACAGTCCACATGTCCATGAACCAGTAAATGTATAAACAAATTGTGATATATCCATACAATGAAATACTACATAGCAGTAAAAAGGAACAAACCATTAACCATTGCAGCAATGAGGATGGATCTCAAATGCATTCAACCAAGTTAAAGAAGTAATACTCAAAGGCTATACGTACTTAGGGGCAGGATCACAAATCAGTGGTTACTGGGGGAAGGGTGGAAGGAAACACACTACACAGAAGTTGTAGAACTTCCTGGGGTGATAAAAATATTCTGTATCTTGATTGTGGTAGTGACTAGATAGTCTTTACACGTTGATCAAAATTCATGGAACTATCCATCTAAACAGGATGAATTTTAATGCATATAAATTACACCCAAATAAGTATGTTCTAAGGGGAGAGAGGTATTTATTGTTCATACAGTTAAGAAGTCTGGGTGTTTTCTGGTTTCAGAGGTATTTGGAGCTGAGTACTTCAGCAAGGTCCTTAGCCATAGGTCTCTTCCTCCACACTGACTCTTTCCAAGTGGTCCACCTCCATCTTACCGTCTATAGCTCACAAACTCAGAACAGGATCCTTTCTCTTTTCCTGTAAAGTATTTTTCTGTAAGAATTCCCCCAGCAGGACACTGATTGGCCCTACTTAGGGCTCACAGCCTTCTCTAGTCAATGAACATCTGGGCCCTGGACAATGACATACGCTGACTGGTCACCTGGAGTCGTTTGCTCATCCCTGTGGCAGGAAAGATGGGCACACCAGAATTGCTCAATGTGGTAGAGGAGCAGTTTCCAAAGGAAGGGGAGCCAGGCAGACAAAACAACAGATGTTCTGACACCTTCATTCTAGATTACCACATAGATGTGATCTGTCTGCTGCTCTTTTGTTCAGCGATACACAGACCTCCCTCTTACAAGCTGTGTTCCAAGGAATCTGCACAACATGTTTTAGTGATTTCCATCTTATAGTTTTAGGCTCTCACTTGCAATACATCACCTGCTATGGATAGGTCTCTTAACCTTCCCCCTTTCTCTGCATCAGCTCCACCCAGGGTGTGTGGGTTGGAATGTCTCCTCCATGCTGAGAGACTGCTTTTAGGGCAGAATGCATTCCACCCCTTCCAGTTGGTGATTTGACCTGCCATTGTGGTGACCCCAGTCCGAAGAAGTAACAGTGCTGTCCAAATTTGCCTGGTTCTCAGTGGATTCGCCGAGCAGTAGCCCTGACACACAGAAAGAGAGGACAAGCCCAATAGGTGAGTTAGACTGACCGGGGTAATTAATCTCACCATGCAAACTTAACCCACACACATGCCACTAAAGCTTTCTTTCAAATGCAGAAACTGATTACATTGTGTGATTTTTTTTCTTAGGTCCCTCAGAAGCAGTTACATGTTTGGAAGAAACTTAGAGACAACTTAGTATGAAAGTCTCATTTCACACATGAGAACAGAAACCTTGAGTGCTTCTTGCCCATGAGCTTGGACTAGAACCTGTGTCTCCTGAGGTATTGACTTGTGTCCTCACTTCTACATTCTGATGCTTCTCTTTTTCCCAGATTTCCTTCAAGCTAATGATTTGCTCTGAACACTTCTATCACAAATGAATGTAAAGGTTTTGAAATGCAAACCATTCAAGGTTGCCACCTACTTAGTAATAAATTATGTTAGTCTCTTATCCTAGAGAATGTAGAATCTGGTGAGCTTGAATTTCAGCCCTCATTATAAAAATTATTAGTTGGGTGACCTTTGTAACTTACTCAACCTTTTCTCACCTATAAAGGGGAAGATAATAGTATCTCCTTCAGAGGGATATTATGCAGAATAAATAAGATTTTTAAACATTTAGTTTAATACCTAATGTGTTGTCCTACTAAACAAAATTAGCTATCCTTCACTCTTTGGTCTATGTTTCTGTACTAGTCAAAAGATAAGGTTTAAAAAAGAGGAAAAAGCAAAGAACTTTTCAGACAATGACCCTAGTAGGATGAAGGCATCCTTCACTGTTTTCTCATAACAACAGACTGTCACAACCATAGGACTTAAAATAGAAATAAAGAACAGGAAAGTGTGATTGCAGGATTTATAGAGATATTTTGAAACATGTGCCCAGAGGCATTTAAAAAATATGGCCTTGTTTTGCAAAATTAAAAAAAAAATGAAGTGAATACATTAGTGATAAAGATGGCATCACAGTAAAACCCAATGGATACATTTAGAAATCATTTTCAAGAAAACTCTAAAGTTCTCAGGGTACAAGATATTTAGTCAAGTGGGAAGTATTGTTTCAAGTAACTTGAAATTACTCAATGAAATTGAGAGATGAAAAACTCTACAGTCACGGACAGTTTTGGAATTCTGGATTTGTAAGGACCCTGAAAGGGATACTTTTATTGCCTGATAAAGCAGAGTTGTGTGTGTGTGTGTGTGTGTGTGTGTGTGTGTTTCTGTCTTTAGTAGGCAGCAGGTAGAGGCATGGGTACTACTAAAAAATATCTGAGGGACTGAGTATAAAGCAAAGGATAGGATTTCAGCAATTATGGAAATCATCTGATGGTTTTCAAACTATGATTTACACAGATCTGAAAACTCTGAGTTGGGATCTTCAGTGAATGATCTAAGAGAAGGAATAAAAAGCAAGTTTAACTAGAAGCCCCTGTAATCCTCTCAAACAAAGTGATTCATTCTGCTTTGGACTTGAGTTATGGAGATTGGTTCCATAGAACACCTGAAACAAAGGACTCCAACATTTATCTCAGAAAAATTGTGAAGGATTTCTAAATGGACAAAAATAGATTATTGGGATTCTTTTTAAGTCCTTTTGGGTTATTTTACTTGGAGAAGCCTGAACTTTCTATTGTTTTTGAGGTATTTTACAACTCTATCAGTTTCAAAATACTCAGAAGGCAAATGATTTGGGGGATGGTGAAATAATGCCTGTGGATACGAACAAGCTTTGCATGTGTTTGTAAACTTATTTATTACCTACATAGTATATGTATCTTTGAATTATATGGGGAACTAATTGTTGCATCTTAACAACTCCCTCATTAAATGAGTTAAATAGAAGTCTTTGACACGTGCTTATTTTATATTAGTATGAGATTCGTAAGTTACATTTTTAATTGTCTTTTAAAACTTACAGAAAATTGGCAGCTACTGATAGAAACATAATTCAAAAAGAAGTTGTAGCCTACTGAATCTAAGTAGCTTGCTGAAGTGACAATAAATTGTTAGTGTCTGTACTATAACTCCAATTTCACAACTCCCTGTCCAGTGTCAACACTGATCACAGAGATAAACTGATGAGGAAATTTAAACTTCTTAATACAGAAAGATTTCCTAAATGTCAAAGTGTAAAGGTAAAAATTAAATTTCTCACATATAATGAAATTAGCTTTGTCTTAGCTGAGAATACGTATACAAAATTTGATGTAAACTTTAAAGAACCTTTCTAGACTGAAAACAAATTATTCTTTACCTCTCCCAAGGGAGACCTCTGGTCTGTACAAACTCTCTGGTTCTAAAGGAGTGACTCTCATCCTTTTTAATGCATGGACACACATGATGGATGAGCCACATGTGTGACACACTCCATGGGCACAGATATGGTGGTCCATCCATCACATAAAAACTCCCACACAATGGGTAACTTCCCTTTCTTTCTATACCATAGAGCATATCAGAATGCAAATGAATAGATGACTATTAAAGGTTTATTCTGAAATAGATATTTTGAAAAGGCAAATCACTGGGTAGAACTGGGTATTTTACCACTTATAAGGAATAAATCATCTGACCATATTTCACAACCTGGGACTCAGTAGGTTACTTCACCTCTGATTCATGGTTGATCATCACTGGTTCCGAGAGAGGTTAACCCCTCTTTCGGATAAAAGGAGCAGAAATATGCACGCATCCATAAATAAAGTGGAGATGCACAAGGAAAGAAAAACAATGCAAGAGAAAACAAACTTCAAAAGACAATTAGAACCGAAAGAAAATAGATTTCTAAGGGAGGGTCCTAGACAAGAAAGGATTAAAGGAGAGAAATAGAGAAAGATAAAGACCACAGGAAGCCAAACCAGTAAAAAACTGATTCCAAAGTAAATCTTTAAAAATATTTTATGTTTTCTGATGTAGAAAGTTTATACTCCTGTTATGGATTAAGCTATGCCCCTCTTCCAAAAAACCCTAATATGTTGACATCCGAATCCCCAGTACTTCCCAATGTGATTTTTTTTTTTTTGGAGGTAGGGTCTGTACAGAGGTAGTACCGTTAAAGTGAGGTTGTTAGGGAAGGTTCTAATCCAGTAGGGCTGGTATCTTTATGAAAAGGGGAAATTGGAAATAGACATGCACACAAGTAGAATACCCCGTGAAGATAAAGGCAGAAATCAGAGTGGTATCTCTACCCGCCAAGGAACACCAAAGATTGCCAACAAACCACCAGAAACTAGGAGGCATGAAACACATCTCTCCCTCACCACCCTTAGAAGGAAGCAACCCTGCTGACACAGCGATTGCAGACTCTTAGTCCACAGAACTGTGAAACAATTTCTGCTGCTGAAAGCACCCAGTGTTTGCTACTTTATTACAGCAGCCCTACCAAACGAATACACTTCCAAGGCAATTGCCGTGGTCCTCATAAAGATGCGCCCATGTCCATCTGTCAGAGAGGATGGCACTCTCTGCTATGGATCTAGAAATTGGAGAGACTTAGGAGCTGGATAGTCAGGAAACCAACAGCTGAACAGAGACTGCCAATTAGTGAAAAAGGAGGAAAATGAGACGTTATGTGTATCCAAAACACATTAAAATAATAGGGTTACCAAGTGCTTCTAGGGTTCAGAATTTCATTCCTAGCAGCAAATAGGTCAGGCAAGGTGGAGTCCAGGATAAGTCTGTTAAGTCAGGCTTGTCCAGCAGTTGGGTTCTCTCCACATCTGAAATACTATTGAGAATGGGAGTACCTAGAGCTGGAATGGTCATTTTCTGGGTAAAACAGAACAAAATTAAAATGTATGTTAACTTTTAACTATTCTCTTTGAAAACATGACTGAGCTCAGCTCTGGAAGTCTACACCAGTAACAAATTATACTATCTGTTCTCACTTACAGAACTTCTGGCCATTATATCTCTACATGGGAGTCCTCACACACCTTTCAAACAGGGAGAAGGGACTACTGGCGTTATCAAAATTGTAGATTAAACAAAAAATCCAATGTGTGTAAGAGTACACAAGGACAAAGAATATAATGATTCCTAAAGCTAGAAAACGTTAAAAACAGGAAAGACTGAGCAGTGAAAAGTGTATTTAACCTCAAAAGTATATGCATCAAGGGGCACCTGGGTGGCTTGGTTATTGAAGCCTCTGCCTTCAGCTCAGGTCATGATCTCAGGGTCTTGGGATCAAGCCCCACATTGGACTCCCTACTCAGCATGGAGTCTGCTTCTCACTCTCTCTCTCTCTCTCTCCCTCTCTGCTGCTCCCTCTGTTTATACTGTCTAATAAATAAATAAAATCTTTTTTTAAAAAAGTATATGTATCAAGAAAGTACAAGAATAATCATATACAATTATATAAAATGGTTTGGCAAAGGTCGCAGTGAATTACAAGACTAGTCTGACAATACTGAGCTACTATATTATCATGTGAAAACTTCCTACCACCAACCATCCCTTCAGTCATCCCAGAATCTTGCTTTCCTGTAACAGTTTTCTACTGTCAACAAGGCATGACTACTGTTCCCTTATGTAGACATGGTCAGTATTACTATGGAAAGCAGTGATAACAGACATACTGTCCTTCCTTGAAAATGAATAAATGATTTTCTTGACTGTCAGTTGTTAAATAGTTGTTACCAAACTTGCATCACAGTTCTGGTTATGCAAGATTTTCTATTCTGCAATGTGCCCTACAGACATTACGCCCTCTCTGAGCCATTATCCCTCTTTGCTCTTCTCCTTTCCTTGATCTTCACTTCTTGTTCTTTGCTTCATTCTCCCTTCTACTAGTTGCATTCACCTCCTAAATCACATGAATTTTAGAGCCCATCTTCCTGCTTCTCCAGAATGTGGTCAGTGGTCCCAGCACCAGTCCAGACAGACCCTCTCTTTTCATTAGGCCCGTATCTTAGGTACCCTAACCTTTATTTTTCAAAAAGAGTAACAACACAATAAAAAAAAAAAAAAGTGAACTAAAAATGTTTAAAAAAAAAAAAAAGAGTACTCTGATCCTAACAGCCTTTACCCCATAGCTGGATAAATAATTGCGGTAGATGTCTCTTGATGGGGAGGAAACTCAGGTTCCTTCTCAGTATCTTTAAGCATTCACAGCCCCACTTCTATCTGAGACAAGTAAAACCATCTTCACTTGCCCATTTCTACCACCTTTCTCTTCTCTTATTCTACTCCTCACTACTCTTGTTACAATGAGTATGAGGCTGGAAATCAATACCCTGGATTTAAGTCCTAACCATTTTTTTTTTTCTCTATAGAAGAAAAGTTTAGGAAAATCTTTTAGCTTTTTTTTTTTCAATATTCTCACCTGTAAAATGGGATTTTATCATCAACCCTACGCACAAAATTATTGTGACATTGCCTCAAAATGCCTGATCTGACTGAAAGTTAGCATTAGTTAGAAAAATTATTATTGAGATATTAGATGTTTTACAATCTTGCCTGAGAGAAGTCTATGAGCTGGAGGTAGGGGAACCAAACCTCATGTAAAAATTCAGAAGAAGTCCAGGTAAGAGAATATTGACCAGAAAGTGGTGTCAGATTTTGAAATGTTAAACAAATGAAAGAAAAAGATTGTGAAATTAAGACTATCTGAGGACAGTCTGAGGAAGATGGCATTTGCCTAAAATAAATAAAAGTTTCAGGTCATGCCATTGCCCCTTTCTGGAATTCTATTCTCACTTCCTCCTACTGAGCCAAATTTTTTCCAGATGATAATTCCAGTCAACATTAACCTTGTCTCTTCCTGACATCCAGGTGCACAGAAGATCTGGATCATTTACTTGGTCCCTTAATTAATAGGTTATTGCATAGTGTCTTGGTTTCTAGGCATTTCATGTTACTATTCAAGCACTTCTTAGAGTCACAAGATTTATAGCAGTCCAAGGGCTCAGCACAGTGTTCCACATATTAAATGTTATGCCAGCCCTTTGTCCTTGCATGCTATCCTACGATGCTTTCACACATCTGCTTTTCTTTCCTAGCCTTTGTGTCTGTCTAGGAAAAGCCAATTTCCTCAAGTTTTCTTCTAGATCTTAGAAAATCCATTCCAAAGTATTTTTTCTTCTATATACTCATAATTTTATCCCCCCCTTTGTTTTTTTGTTTTTTGTTTTGTTTTGTTTTGGTTTTTTGCAGTGTTTCTCCATACTCACCACATTGGCTCCCTACTATCTCCCTGCACAGTTAAGCACTGGATGAATCCTCTTTTCAGATATACAACTGATCCAGGTTGATGTCTATAACTTGTGTTTCTATAAACTTCTACTGGGCTGAAATAGCCCACTTCCTGCCATTCTGATACTTGAAACAGGTACTCCCCTGCTTTTTGATGGTTTGCATCATACTGTTCCACTTTTACAAAAGACCTACTAAGAACCTGTTTTCACTATCAAAAATTCGAAGGGTGATGTTTTTAGGAAAACAGGTAGAAAGTAAAAATGCCATTCAACATTTGTTTTGCAGCAAGTATAAAGGCAGAATGTACCCAGAGCAGTGAGACTGGCACGGCCAAGCTTCTTTCCCAGAAACTATACACAGCATCAGACTGCCATAGCTTTCAACAGTGTCTCTGAGCATCTGGCTTTATTCTGTGTATCTCATAGCAAAATGTATCCTGAGGTACAAGAAAAGCCTAAGAGAGGTTATTTTTGAGATCTGAGAATGCTCAAAAATTTTTCATATAAACTAATGGTAATTACTTTGCTTTACAACATTTTTTACAAAAGATTTCACAGGAACACTATTTTTAATTTTCATTTACATTCAATTAACATGTAGTGTGTTATTATTTTCAGAGGTGGAGTTCAGTAATTCATCAGTCATATACAATAGCCAGTGCTCTTTACATCACGTGCCCTCCTTAATGCCCATCACCCAGTTACCCCATCTCCCCACTCCTCTCCCCTCCAGCAACCCTCAGTTTGATTCCTATGGTTAAGAGTCTCTTTTGGTTTGTCTCCTTCTCTGATTTTATCTTATTTTATTTTTCCCTCCCTTCCTCTGTGCTTCTATTTCGTTTCTTAAATTCCATATATGAGTGAGATCATATGATAATGTTTTTTCTCTGATTGACTTAGTTCCCTTAGCATAATACCCTTTAGTTCCATCCCCATCATTGCAAATGGGAAGATTTCATTTTTTCTTGGATGGCCACACAATATTCCATCATACGCACACCCCCCATCTTCTTTATCCATTCATCTGTTGAAGGACATCTGGGTTCTTTCCGCAGTTTGGCTACTGAGGACAGTGCTGCTATAAACACTGGGGGGGGGGGTAGGTGCCAGGATCACTACATTTGTATCTTTAGGGTAAATACCTAATATTGTAATTGCTGGGTCATGGGTAGTTCTACTTTTAACTTTTTGAGGAACCCCCATACTACTTTCCAGAGTGGCTGCACCAACTTGCATTCCCACTAACAATGTAAGAGGATTTGCCCTTTCTCCACATGCTTACCAACATCTGTTGTTTCCTGACTTGTTAATTTTAGCCATTCTGAATGGTATGAAGTGCTATCTCATTGGGGTTTTGATTATATTCCCTGATGCCGAGAGGAACACTCTAGCTTTAGATATTGGGGGGAAACCTGTATACTAGCCAGCACTCTCCTTTTCCTCAACTATACTAATATTATACCTGTGGATACTATGCTTCCCGTGATGCAATGCTTTATCTCCCAACTTCCATATTACTTCCCCCCCCCTTTTTTTTCTGGTGTTACAGATTCTAACTTGATCTAAAGAAGAGGAGTCTTCAAAACAATGTGAATATACTTAAAGCTACTGAACCATACACTGAAAAAACAGTTATCATGGTAAATGTTATGTGCTTTTTACCACAATTCAAGAAAACATAAAAAAGAGAATGAGCTCTTGACCGGGTTCAAGGAAGAGGAAAAAGAAAAGACAGCGTTAGGGCAATCCCCAAAAGTAGCAGATAAGTGGCAGAGGGTAGCTGCTCAAGTTTATATTTGAAACAAAACTAGCTTTTATGAAAAGAGAGGCAGACCACAGTAGTTGAGGAAGGAGGAAGGAAGGTCTTCCTAAGTCTGTTCAGTTGAGCATAACAAAGGCAAACCCCTGAGTCTTTCAATGTTGAACCCAGAACAGTATAGCTAATGGAAATTCCTTCAGATTCCAGCAATAAGTGGATTGTCAGTGTCACTGCAAATTTTCACCTTTTTCTCACCTTCATAGGGATATCAATAAGGAAAAGACAATTTCATTGGGAGCCAGTATCATGTTGCTGTTTTACAAAAGTCCCTTTTAAAACCTCATTAGACAAATTTCAAATCAACTTTCGTGCTTAAAATTTTTCAACTTAGAAAAAAAAAGCAGCCTGCTATGAAATCCCTGAAAAATTTAGAAACCAATTAGAAAGGGAGTAGAAGCAGCTCTGAACTATCAAGATAGGAAACAAGATGTTCCAGGCATTTTCAAACATTTAAAGCACAATCTAATAACAAGGGACAAGAAGAAGACAATACAAAGAGCCATCCTGGTAAATAAAATTCTTCTGCAACCAGCTTAAGGGAATAACTGTCTTCAGTGCTGGCCTAATGAGGGGTAGATTGTTCATTAGCATATAGTCAACATTCTGTTACAGTTTCCAGCTGTGTAAGGGACTTGAAGAAGAGAATAAGCCAAGACAGTCCACTATTCTCCAGAACCATCAATCCGTGTATAAAGATTATGGCTTCTAGAAAAAGATAATCACTCATTCCACAAATATTTACTATATATCCACAGAATCAGGTTTACTTCTTAAATCAGATCAAGCAGCTACTTCCATGGCGATAACAGGGAATTTCACCACTTCTTAATCAGAAGCCACCTTTCTTAACTTTCCACCCAAAAGGCAATGTTCCCATTAATACCAAACCCACCAGTTAATACTGCTTTTCTTATATTATATTAGATTATATTAATTAGCTTATATTAACTAGCTACCAGCTTCTGAGGCAAGAAGAAGGAATCCAATCAAAAGGCAAGTCACACTAGTAGATATTTTGATCTTTATTTAAGTTGGTTTTACTGGGATCCGACCATATGAAACCATCACGTAGGTGCTGTGACATACACAGCAGAAGAAAAAGACACAATTTAGCCTTCAAAGGAACTTTGTATTGGAGAAGGGAAAACTCACCTTAGCCCAAGAGTCTATGGGAGAAAAACAATAGAAGGCTGTCTCAGGATGGTGCCCGGCATGCTATCTCAACGCTCTCAAATCCTGGCTCAGCAGTGAGGACATTCTTAGAACCTTGCTTTGATCTACTGACTGGAGAAGAGGGTGAGGGTGTACAGAGGTGTTGCTTTTGATTCCATTCCAGCTGCCCCCATTTCTCTATCAAAGTTTGAGGGCTGGAGGAAGGTCTGATCCTGGGTAATTAACACTTGGAAATCAGAAGGAAGTCCTGACAAAGAGAAGTGCACCCCCTTATCAGTTTAACAAGAACACAGACCTGCTTAATGCACTCAGTTCCAAGTACCACAGAACATAGCAAAGGCCTTGCAATGATGCACAATTAGGTGAGTAGTCTCAGGGAAAAGTAAACATGACTATCCACTGTGTGACAGGTTGATTCATTTAGTCACCTCACTGTTTCTTGAGGACCTTCTACATGCCAATCTCTGGGTCTAGGTAAGATGCTAGACAAGCCTACAACCTAGGATCGAACCAAACCATTTAAAACAGATCTTCCAAATGCCTTATTAGCCACGTGTCTCACCCTTACAGGAATGCAAGGAAACGGTCTAATTCTCAGTGATTTGGACCTGTTCAGCCTTTGACCTTTGGCTTTCTTTTATTGCCAGTGACATTAAGAATTTTTCAAGATATTACCTATGTTATTAGAAACCATTATTCACAAAATTATAATTCATTAGCAGGCAGATAATGTGCTTGCTACTATGATGTATGGGCCTATCTTTATCCTGCAGTATAACATATCTGCTTCATCAGGGCAGGAACAGGACGATCTTTCATCTGGATGAAATAGCCTTGAAAGCTTCGTCACTGCAGTGCAGCAAGAAGCTACTAAAATGGTTCTTCCTAGCCTCTTTTTGCTGATTAAAAAAAAAAAAAAAAAAAGCCTGCACCACCTCCCAAGGGCTTCCATGCAGTTGCTATAGCAACACTACATCTGAGTCAGAACTATTAACAATCACCATGGCAACAAGTGTCTCACTTGCCATTTCCAGAAACTCATTGCGTTTGGACTAGAATCATCACACCATGTAAAAAGGGGTGGAGTTTTGCTCTCACTAGGAAACAGGATACGGTCTCCAAATAACTTATCCAAAAAAACCGTTTCAAATAAAAGGAATTATAAGGGAATCATGCTGTCATAAGCTGATTATCCTCTTTTCTGAAACATTATACTTTAATGGAAATGGTTAATATGTTAAGATGGTAGATTCACTTTTCCCCCTAGGATTCCATAGAATCTTTGGTATGTAAAAAGTTCCTATTTTTTCCTACATTCTCAGAACTGTTTTAGTGCTCTTGCCCAGATCTTTTTTGTCCCTGCTAATTTCCCTTCCTTCACTCTGTCAGACACCCTCCTGAATATTTAGCAGACCAAAATCCTTTAGAGAGCTGTGGATCACACTTGTCAATTTAGATGCAACAGAAAGGATCACACGTATTTCTGAAATTGCACCAATAATGGAGTGTGTGATACTTCATCATGAGAAGTGGTCATAGTTGAGCCATGGGCACACCCTGTTTCCCTTTATACACAAGATGGTGAGATGGTAAGAATAGGCAGTGTCCAGATTTTCATCCAGAGTGTGGCCTCCACAAGTGGTTAGACATGGAGACGAATCAACACACCACTGCTCCAGTCTAAGAGCTATTGGATCATCTTTGTACTCCTGTCATCTCACTTCCCTAGAAGTCCCAGGACACATCTTCACCTCCTGATCCCAGGACCCTCATCATTCCATGTCCTGTCATGTCACACAGTGAATTTTCTTGGAATTTGCAACCTGGATCAGAGTTGCTACGGCCAGATAACTTTGACCAGTAGCTTTCAGAACAGGTTTTCATGTGTATGGATCAAACAAAAAATGTGTAAAAACAAATTTTCCAAAACCAAAAGCCAAATTACATAAAATTCCAAACTGACCTTTTTTTCCCCTTTTCTAAGTATCTTGTTTAGTGAAAACAAACATTCGGTGATCTGATATGTCCTTTCTTCTCTCAGAGCTCTCCCACCCTGAGGATTGAAGGTAGGCTCTAGAACAAGGAAATTTTAATGCAGAGGCCATCACTGTACCAGGATGGGAAAAGGGAAATGGAGGGAACCCTTCTTTCCCCTGCGAAGTCTAGATTATGGACTCTTCATGCCTAGGAGGAGGGGAGAGGCAGGCAAAACTGAAGTGTCTCAGTAAGTCAACGTGATAGAAGTCCTTGAGGAAAGACTCGCCGTCTTGCTGTTGAGAAGTTAAAAGGACTCCAAGGTCAGGGTGACATGAGGCTGAAAGTTGAGGGCCATCCTGTAGCCCAGGGGTAAACAGTCATTCAGGAAGAAAAAAATGTTGCAGTTTTGTAATAAACCCATCTCTGAATGAGGCTCTCATTCCCCTGACTCTGGATACACCAAAAAATACAAATTGAACCTTCTACTCCAGAAAATGCAAGTGATACTAGAATATTCATATTTACCGTTACCTCTGAAATTCTGTAGTTTATCTACAGATTACTTAATTTTTTAAATAATTCTTTTCCCATGTTCTAAATGAAATCAAGCCAAAGACTCTTCTCCAGGAAAGAAAATTATGGTTTTTTATGACAGGGTGTAAGCAGTCAAATTGAAAGTTCAGCTACATAGCAGCATAAAGGGCTTCATCTGGGAGACTCCTACTCTGACTGGCATTTGCCATGGTTCTTTGTGTACCCAAGGGTAAGTAAATAGTTGGAGCACCAGCTTTGGATTCAAATCCCTTGTTCCTTTCTTTACTAGTTGTGAGACCATGGTGAGGCATGTGACTTGATCATACTGATCACATTTTTTTCTTCATCTTTGGGACAGAGCTAACAATACCTAGTTCACAGAATTGTTCCAGTGATTATATGAACTAATACATAACACACCTAGAGCAGGAAAAAAAAAAGTTATATTTTATAATGAACCCACCTCTGAGTGTTAGTCAAGACTACTGGTACTCAATAAACATACTTTAATTAGATTTAGCTTGTTTATATACTCAGTTTCCTACTCATACAGATATAAATTTTTTTGCTTTAAAAATCGCTCATTAACTATTCATTCATCTCTTCATTCAACAGAACTTATCTCTGAGAGGCAGAGACAAGATGCAGGCCTTGCCTTGTAGGAGTTATAATCAAGAATGTTGAGAAGAGGAGTAGAGGAGGGAAAACATTGCCAATGATATTTCAGCTTTGGAACTGAAGTGATTTTTTTCCCAACTGGGTGAAGTAGTTCTGCATTCATCTTTGTGGATTGCTCTCCTTCTCGAACACAACTTTTAATAGGTAAAAATACCCACGGGCTTTTGTACTCCATTTGTGAAGCTATAGTCTGGGTTGTCCCAATACTGCCATTAAAATTGCCTAGTATAAAGTGTGTGCTACTCTCGGCTATAAAAATAAAAGTTCCCTATAGACTAGAACTTGGCAAACATAGTTTGATTAAGTTGGGCTATTTTTATTTTATGCTCAAAGGGAAGCAATGTGCCCTACTGAATCAAGCTGTTTTGAAGTCACAAAATGGGAGTTTTCATTCCGATTCTGCCACTCAGTTATATTTGGAAGGTGCCTCGGGTTTTTTTTCCCCATTTGAAAAAAGTGGAGAAGAGTCCCCACCCCCTGTATTTTCTTATAATGAAGGTGAGTAAAAAATGTTAAACATTATAATGAATCCTAATCCTAATTATTTCACATGCGGTCTCTGAATGAGAACTGGGATATACTGGGATATACTGGTTCTGTTGCTTTCTTGTTCTACAAAACAAGAACAAGTGAATATAATCAATCCAGCCCAGCTTGGCCACATGCAAACAGACCTACCGAGTTCAGAGATGGAATCTTCTCCAAGAATTCAGACATGTTTGGCCACAGTGAAAGAGCAAGTAGGTAGAGAGAGGAGCTCCTCCTCTGAGCTCCAGGGCAGACATTCTGTTTTGTTATTTGTGCATTGCCATAGATTTTTCACAGATTTCCTTCTCACAGCAATTCCCAACATTAGGAAATAAATTGCTCTGAGATATACTCTGCCTTCCATTTCCTCTTTCACGGAAGCTCAGGGAAAACAGCAAACAAGATTTATCACACACCCACCCCTAAGGCCAAAATCCTTAGTTATCACTGTCTCAAATCCTTTTGATAGAGGCCATTCTGGGCAAAATCAGCTGTACCACTGGCCTGACAAGGCAGTGACACTGTCCAGATCTATCCTGGACTGGGAAGTCCTGTGAAATCAGCTGGTTGCTGGAAGTCAGCAGTAAATCTCAATGACAGAATTCTGCTTTTCTCCACAAAGTCTTTCCTGGTCTCTCCAGCTTGAAGATTCTTACAAAAACCTTCAAATCTGTTTATCTGGCAAACTCTTCAGAAAGGTTACGTGTTCTCTGTGGGGAAAAACTCCACCTTATGTTTGTTTTCCTTATAGCAGCTAAGACAAATAACTTACATGCCCCTGTTAATAAATGTTTTGATTTTAGGGTTCTGTAGAGACAAAAAATTGAAATACTTGCTGACTGCTGCTGATATATAGAGAAGGAAAATTATTCCATCTGGGGACAGGGCTTCGCAGTTTGCTTTGCAACCTCGCCTACTGAAAATAGGTGTTTGAGGTATATATATACTGAATTAAGATCTCTCTGGTTATTTTGCCTTATGTGTATGAATCTTATAAGGCCAACGGCACAGATGGCTCAACTCCATATTAATTAATCAAGCTGGGACAAGATGAAGTAAAGATCAGAAACATGGGCAAGAACAACAACATTGAAGTATTAACATTGTCCCTGGGATTTAGACTTTCCCAATGTTATAATACCATATTCAAATTGATTGTTACTACTAGAGATCCACCCTAGACATGATGGTCCCTCTGACCCTCTGCTAGATAGTCATCCTCAGAATTTCAGTTTAAAAAAAAAAAAAAAACAATTCGGGTTCTTTTTTTGTGAGCAACAGAAATAGCTCTGGTGAATTTGAGCAAGAATTGTACTATTGGAAAGTAACCGGGCAATGCACATAATCAAACAGAAGGCTGAAGAGCCCAACTTAGACCAATTAAAAACCAGGTAGCACCCCAAGGTCTCAGCATTATCTCCATAGATGCTTCAAATGAGTGGGTGGGGGGTTTGTTTTGTTTAGGCAGAGAGAGTGGTTAGCTAAGTTCAGGGCACATGCTCACTGCCGAGCTATCCTAGAAAGAGCATCTAGGAGGAAGGATGTCCAGGAAGCCCATGATTCCATAGAAACAGGATGGGCACCTGAATTCAACAACCCACCAAAAATGCACCCAATGTAGGGAGAGAATTCATCCCCTTCTACCCTCCAAAGTATCAAGAAGATTCAAGCAATGGGAAGAAGGATATTTTGTGCCTCCAAAACAACAAGCATCTTACAACAACCAACTCCCACGTTCTCTGCTGCAGTAGAGGTAGGATTGGACCTACTCTAAGTCCCTTAATGGAAGAAGTGGGGAAATTATGTGTGCCTGCTGTTTAGAACCTTGCTAATGAATTTGACCATAAACTAGCCTAATTTTCCCAGTGCTATATTCACACATGCTTCTGAAATGACAATTCTGCCTGTTCTCCTTGTGCCCCTCTGTATCACAGCATGCAATCCAGGTGCTCAGTTTAGTAACATTTTGCAACACTGATACTATCTCCACTTGCTTTGCTTAGAAGAGGATGATAAGCAAAATGACAGTGGCAGCTTTTAATATTTTCCAAGCTTAACAAAGGAAGGAGGATTCTGTAATATTAACATGCAGTTGGACTGGAATAAACAACTAAAGCAACTGGCTATGCACGGTTTATGATGTTTAAACTCCCACCAAGTTTCTATCATCTCTCCATATGTCTCCTGGTCATTGGCAGCCAAGTTCAGCATTTACAAAAATCAGGGCAATGCCTTTTCTGGTCATGATACCTGTAAGCAAGCAAATAATGAAGATGACCTATTATTCCCCAAATCGGCATGTTTAGTAGCTGTCATCCAGAAAACATGCCAGACAGCTAAGACAGGACTTGCATTCATACAAGGCTTCGAAAGAAAGATTCTGCGTGTCCATGTTCTGCAATTTCTCTCCAATATTTACACATTAGAATATGACAGCATAATGTATATTTACTCTGATTACTAGGTCATTTTCACTTCCCAGCTATTTGGCTGATAATTGCTATCCACTGTGTTTCCTAAATGCTAAATGAGCAACACGCTAGTGCTGATGAAAGTTGTATGTGCCATTTTAGTGCTGTGCCAGAAAAAGAAGTTGGAACCACAGGGGTGCCAATTGCAGAGGGTTTCTCTGTACTGACCAAACCTTACGTCCTCATGTTTTCATTCAATGCTTCAGAAGTTACAGCTTCAGGTACACATTTAAAGGACTAGAAATGATTTTGAGGATTCATTTATGCTCATGGCTAGCCAACAAACTAAATCGAAAGGATCCTGAATTGTCATGTTTTAATTGGTTCTTTATAGTGAATACACAATCCAAATCATTGCCAACTCTTTCTTCTATTCTATGCATTTATAGGCCAAAAGTTTGGTTATCATTCCTGCTGGTTTCCCAGGACTTCAGATGTCTGTACCAACCATACAAACACACAGCTATGCTTTAAAATGTGGCATTTCCTGCCCAATAAAAACCCTTTGAAAAAAGTCTTTCCCCCAAACTCTGATGTTAGATGCATCCTATCTGCAAATTTCCAGGCCTAGGAAAAAGGAAAGAAGAAGAAGAAGATAAAAGCCTAGGATATCATGAGTGGCTTTGTTTCCTGAAGTTTTGGGTAAAGATCAGTAACAGCACTGCAGTGTGACCTAATGAGTTTCATCTGCTTCTGGTTTCAGGGGAGAATACATTCAGACATAGGTTTGCAGAATTGTGAGGAATAAAGAAATCAAACACTAAGGAGTTGAAGCAGAGAGTAAACCCACATGTCCTTCATAAATAAAGCTCCATGCCCACCTGTTCAGCTGTAGTCCTTCCTTCCCAGTGAGGTGCAGAGTGCTCTAGAATGACCAGAGGCCAGGGTACAATGTCAGGAAGGGGGGCAAAGCAAGGCTTGGTATTCGGCAAGTCTGTTCTGGGTAGGCTACAAAATGGATAATTAATTCCAGGGCTTGCCCCACAGGTACATGAACTAGGCAAATATTGTTAGATGATTAGGTTTGGTAGTTTCAGATTATGGTTGCACAGGGGACTTGGCAACAAAGAAAACTTAATGTAATTATTTTTTTTAAGTCACAGGAGAAAAGAGACACATGGTTGTTTTAAAAGAGTATCCTAAATTGGAGTGCCTGGGTGGCACAGTTGGTCAAGCCTCAGACTCTGGATTATGGCTCAGGTAAGGGTGGTGAGATCCAGCCCTGGTCCCTGGGTCAGGCAACTTCCTCAGCAGGGAGTCTGCTTCTCTACCTCTACCCTCTCCCAAACACACACATGTTCTCTCTCAAATAAATATTTTTTAAGAAGTGTCATAAATCCAAGAGTAAGTATTCTGCCACACATGCAGTTTGAAAAGTTAGAAACAGAGTAGTACTACCAATGACAGCAATAAAAGCTACTCCACAACACTACCTTTCCCCAACTTTTTCATTTCACCCTTACTTCAACCTCCAAGTTCCTTCTTTGCACAGGACTATCTTACCTGGACATACAGACTATAATTACAAGATAGACATTAGCCACCATGCACTCTGTTTGGGGCTCCAGATATTCCTGGTGCATCTTGATTTAACCTTTTGTCTTTCTTATTGGTTTGCTTACCTGAAACTTCACAGAAAGGTAATTGGGCTTGAGTAAGAACATTTGATTTCCATTTCATTTTTACAAGCTAAGCAAGACATTAAATCCCCCAGGGCCTTGGCATCTCCATTTGTAGAGGAACATCTAACATGCCCAACTCACAGGATTATTTAGGAATCAAGAGAAGAATACAAGAGACTTGATAAATTCCAAAGTGCAAAACCAATGGGAGTTGATGCTCTATGTTTTCTTGACTTTGGAAAATTTGGAAAAGAAAGAAATGCAAACATGGACAATTTCTTTTCTCACATGCACAGCTTTAAATCAGAGCTAAAGGCTCTCTTTCCTCATTTCTGTGCACACACCTAGGGCAGCTCCCCTCCACTAAAGTGGCAGAATCTGTCACATTCATCTCACTCTCTGATTCTTTGAATCCAGCAAATCCATGGGACATGGAAATTCTGAGCATATACTATTGCCCAGATAGATGCCTTTCTACATTCCTTTGAGTAGGTCTTCCAAGGAGTGTGCCACGTTCATCTATACACACAAGCACACACACACAAATACTTCCTAGTCTGATGTTCAGTTATTTCTGGATGTTCTCTTTCAATGCTCAAGAGGGACTGCTAGGAAACCATTGTGTCAAAATGAGGACAACACAAAAAGCAGCATTCCACAGGACAGAAGTATACCTTGGATTTATGGTAGGCACAGACTCTGGTGATTGGTGGGTATCTCTTCAGGTCTCCTCAGGTCTGGATCTCTCATTATTTTGTTGGTTTGTTGATCTGTGTTTTTCTCAAACCCATTCCATCGGCACAGGCAATAGAGAGTATTCCCAGGCATAATCATCAAGGTATTATTTATCAGTCTTCAGTGTGTGGTTGAGCTGTGTTCTCACTCTTTCTGGGAACTTAGAAGTATTTCCCCATCAAAGGAAGATCTACGGTACCTAATAACAGTCTCAAATGTTAACTCAGAGGACCTGCTTTACTCATTGGTTTCGTCCTGACATGCCTGGATTTGGAATGCTGCAGCATCTCTGTCCACGCACATTTTCCATGAGACCTAGAAGTGTTGCTAAAAGGGACTCGGAGTGGAGGCTATGGTAGATGAAAGAGAACAGATACTGGAAAACACAAAGTCCAGCTACACGAAATCCATTAATGCAGCACCCACTCCAGATTCCTGGTCCCCATTCCAGTGCTCTTCCTATAATACCTGGCTTGCATTTGCTACACGTATCTCATCTATTAGATTTTCTTGTCTGAAAGAGGAATTTTAAAATCCTAGGAACGGAAAAGTTAGAGGCCTGGAAATTACACAGAAGGCAGGGCTGTGGGTGGCAGGGAGCCAGCACAGGATGAGCCTGGTAAGCACTTCTGTCTTTCCTTGAGTAGCGGAAAGAGTTCAATCGCATTCATCAAAGATTAAAGTGCTTTGAGCTGCCCCTCCAGAGCACTTGGAAAGAGATGCCTTCTCTCTCATCCAGAGTAGCTGAAGTTTTTCCATCTATTAATTTTCTACATCTGGTATAGTTTTTCCAACTTTCCACCAGAGCTTCCTCTTAAAAACGATTGGTCAATCAGAAACATCCACCCTTCGTTGGGGGGAGGGACGGTGGGGGGTGGGGTGGGGAGCTAAGATTCGCTTTGTTTTTCAAACCCCTGGTTTCCTGCTCTGTATCATGTACCTGTGAAAATTTATCTGTAAAAACTAAATAGAATGACTTGGGAGGAAAAAACCTGAAGCATTCAAGCCTGAGAGAATGCATGAGTCTGAACCAGGTTCAACTCATTTCAACAAGTATTGATGGACTGCCTACAATGTGCTATCACAGGGGTAGCAGGCTAAAAAGCAAAAAACCTATGGAGAGGGAGCGATTAAGGCTCTCTCACCTTTCATCCTTGGTGCTCTTTTATACCTGAATCTTGACTGACAGCTGACTGACAGCTCAGGAATTATAAGAAATTTTTGTTAGGAATTTTGCCTTCAGAGTATCTATTCCCCCTACTCCTGACAATAGGATAATGATTTTCCTTGGGGAAAATCCCCCCTTCTAGTCTCAATCAACATTTGTTACAATTGATTCCATCACCAGTAACGGGACAAAATGTGATGTGAGCTAAAGTGATTGGAGCATGACATTCCCCTAGCTAGGGCGATTGGTTCAGGAGAGGGCACATGATTATCAGAGGAATTTGGGCTAATCCTGAGACTATTTTCCAGAGCCACCAGGAGACACCCTCTCTCTCTTTGGAAGTTTCTGAGAGCACAGATTAAGGGCCAGAAGCTGCTGGCAACCACACCTCCATAAAAGGAGTTTGCCTGAGAAACCTAACTAATCCAGAGACAAACACCAGAAGAAAGAATCCCAAAACCATCATTTGAACCCTCAGAACCACCTCTTCCAAAAGCCATCCCCCTTGGAATTCCCAAATACTTGAAAGAATTTTGGGGGGTGCATCTGGCTGCCTCAGTTGGAAGGGTATGTGACTCTTGTTACAAGTCTGAGCCCTGTATTGGGTATAGAAATTACTAAATCTAAGCTTTTAAATTTTTTTTTCTTTTTTGTAACCGCTTGAATTGGATATATTGTCACTTAGAATTCAAAGGATACTTACAAACTTATTTCTAAATTTGAGGAATTATCCCAAAAGATATCAATATTTCTTCTATTACCCTTAGTTAATTGATACAAAAGATAATCATTAAGAAATCATATTTATTATTTTTATATAGTTGCATAAGCATGTAACTTAATATACCTTCCCATCAGAAGGAACCCACAAGTGAAGACCAACTCTTGTTTGTTAATTTGGAGTAAAGTGACTACACTTAAAACCACTGACCAAGAATGTACATTCATAGGTAAGGAGAATGAATATCAGGATGTGTGTCTTAATAGGCACATTTGCCAATGGTTTTGTTAACTGCTTTTACCTGATATCTCTTAATAGAAGCACATCATAATATAAGCATATGGGGGCACTCCTCTCCCCCCACTACATGCAGTGAGGGACTAACTGAATTCCAGGAGACTGACAATTGTGCTCCCTTGCTCTAAAATATCCTGAGACAATATTAATTTTTCTACCACAGTAGCATAAAGCTCACCATCCCTATGAAACTACTTAATTACAGAATGTTTACTATCTTCCAGTCACCATGCCAAGAGTTTTACATGCCAAACACTTCACAAATCCCTATTATGAATCCTATTAAAAATTAGAAAACTGAGATTCCTAAAAATTGAATACCTTAACCAAAGGTTAGTTAGAAATGGAGTGCTGGATATGAGACCATGTCCATATGATCCCAAACCTATAACCTCAACTATATTATTCTCAGCCCATAATATTCTCACCTTCCCATCTTTTGCTCAACAGAATCTTGAGCTCAGCAGAATCTTGAGCCAACTAATTCAATTCAATTTCTTGAGGTTTTTTAGTTTTGCTCTGCCCCCCACACTATTCTTTCCTCACCTCATTGCTAGGACTCCCCAGCTCTTCAAACTTTGAGGATTTAATCCATCTCCAAGAGCAACTACCCAGGGAAACTCAGCACTGGTGTGTGTGGGAAGGTGGGGAAGGTAAGGAGGAAAGAGTATACAAGGGGTCCTCAAGTCCTTTGTAACCCACTGTCCTATTACAAACTCATCATCTTCCTCTTTAAATCAGTTCCTCCTCTAAAGCACCAAAGCTCAGGTTATTGGGATAGCTTCCTCCTGCAAATTCTCCCTTTAAAATTACTCCTGTTACTGGGGCGCCTGGGTGGCTCAGTGGTTTGGGCTGCTGCCTTTGGCTCGGGTCGTGGTCTCAGGGTCCTGGGATCGAGCCCCACATCGGGCTCCCTGCTCCCCAGGAATCCTGCTTCCCTCTCTCTCTCTCTCTCTGCCTTCCTCTCTGCCTACTTGTGATCTCTGTCTGTCAAATAAATAAATAAAATCTTTAAAAAAAAAAAAATTACTCCTGTTACTTTCTAATCCTACCACCACCTTTGTTGTGCTACCTTTTCTCCTTAGGACTACTACAAGTTCTTCCTATCCAGTTTGATTCTAATCTTTCCCTTCTCAACTCCTCCTGGAGGATAAGCTCAAAGACCCTTTTTATCCATTATCAGCCAGCTTAAAAAAAAAAAATCAAAACAAAACTTCACTTTCTCCCATTGTTTAACAGATGATTTTTTTTTTTTTTAGAAGTTTTAGCATAGCTTCTAAGGACTTCCATAAACTGGCCCCTGTCTACTTCTCTCTTCCTTTACCTCCCTCCCCACATAGCTTTTAATTTGGTTGCTGGCCTCTAAAACTCAGCTTGCTTTCTCAACTCTGTGATCTCATTTACATTGTTTACTCTGCAGAAGATAAACTTTCCCTTGTCTCCACCCACAGCGATTCTATTTCATCCATAAGGACTGAGATTATATTCCATTTCTTCTGAAATGCCAATCAAAAATTACTCTTCTTCTGAACACGTAGCTTACCAAGATCACTACTTCCTTGATACTTATTCTATATTGCCTGCACTACAACAATGCAGATGGGGGACTTCATCCTCTCCACCACGTATTAAACTTCTAAAAGCAGAACTGAAAACTTAACACATCTCTATGCACCAATATAGCACCTGGCCTGGTGCCTTGTCTATAAGATACTACACACCAACTGAATAAATGAAATAAATGAGTAAAATGCTAGGGTAGTCAACATCCAAGATGGCCCCTAAGGATTCCTGCCTCCTGGTATTCATGCCCTCCTGTCATTCTCTGTCACACTGAATAACCAATAAAATAATAGAATGCAGCTTCAGAGGTAAAGTCATAAAAGACATTTGGAACACCAAGAGTGACCATAATATAAACTATGGACTTTGGGTGATTAGGATGTGTCAAGGTAGGTTCATCAGTTGTAACAAATGTACTTCTCTGGTGGGGTATATTGAGAATGGGGCAAGCTATGCATGTATGAAGGCAGGGAGTGTACAGAAAAATCTGTATTTTTCCCCGTAATTTTGCTATCAAACTAAAACTGCTCTAAAATAAGTCTTTAAAATAAAGATATTGTGGCTTCCACTTTGTGTTGTGTTTCATGACTTGTTCTTGGAGAGGGGAGCAACCATGTCATAAGGATTCTCAGGCAGTCATACAGGTGGCCAAATCTTGGGGATCCTAACCTTTCTGTCCACAGCCAGCACCAACCTGTCTAGTAAACAAATAAGCCATCTTGAGAGTGGATCCTCCAACCCTAGTCAAGTCTTCAGATGACTGTAACACCAGCCAACATCTTGACTATACTCTTCTGAGACGGAATCACCCAGGTCAGCTGCTCTAAAATTCCTGACCCTCAGAAGCTATGAGATCCTAAATTTCATGATAATTTGTTACAAAGCAATACATAACTAATACATTAGCCCGTCATGGTATTGATAAGCACAAGAATAAGAAAGTCCAAAAAAATTGAGGAGAAATATCTGAAATATCTGAATATCTAAGTTATGCATGCATGGTTTCTTTATTGCTAGAGACCATGAATGAAAGAGTGTTTCCAATATCCAGATCTCTGTACATGTTTCTGATCTGTGATCCATAGCTCTGGGTAATTTGTACTACTAATTATCAAGCATAAAATAAATACTGGGAACTCTCATTTGTTTAGAATTCCTATATACATGCAGAACCTGTTCTAAGATTTTCCCCCAACAACCTCAGGATATAGGAACTGTCATTATCCCCATTTTACAGAAGAGGCCACTGAGGCACATATGGACTTGCTCAAGGTTCCAGATTTGGGAGGTGGCAGAGCTGGCTTTGCCTCTAGACAGCCTGGATTTATACCCCACACTCTGAATCACTGCTGTATGAAATATAATTCTTTTATGGCTTGACAATATATACAACATTTTTTTAAAAGATTTTATTTATTTATTTGATAGACAGAGATCATAATTAGGCAGAGAGAGAGGGAAGCAGACTCCCTGCTGAGCAGAGAGCCTGACATGGGGCTCCATCCCAGGACCCTGAGACCATGACCCAAGCCGAAGGCAGAGGCTTAACCCACTGAGCCACCCAGGTGCCCCATACAACATCTTATAGAAATCATTTAGAGTATTAAAATTAAGTTTATTTAAAATTGGTGGCTAAAATCAACTCCTAGATTGGCCCCAGCGACCTTCATTTGGTTACAAGATGGTTTTACTTTACTTCTTTTGATAGTTAAAATCATGAAATAAAGCTGAGAGGCTGTCTTACTCTGAACTCCCTTAAGTGACTCCTCTCGAAGCCTTGAGTGTATTTATCTCCAGCCTAGTGGGATTTGAAGCATCCTTTGATTCAAGTTGGGTGCATCAAACAGTGATGTTTGAATCCAGACTGCAATCATTGATTTTCTAAATACAATTCAATCTATGTTATTCTTTTGTTGAAATCTAGAAGGAACATGGTAAACAAAAAGAAAGTACAATTTGGGAGATATTTTCATTCAGCCTATTTTCAACAAATTCTCTTCAAAATCCAAGAAAGATAGGAAAATCTATAAGACCCTGTCCTCAATGAGTTTACACACTAAGAGTTATAGATTGATTATAACAACTTTCCATTATCACTAAAAATTTAAAAATTGTCTATTGTGTTTATATATAATTGTTTTTGTTTTGTTTTGTTTTCATTGCAAACATCCAACAAAATCTTCTACAGAATGGCTCATGGAATAAAAAGCCAAAAGATCCATTTGCAATATTCTTGATACAAACTTATCCAATAAATGCAATGAGTATTTTGAGGATGTATTATTTTAAAATACTATATATATGATAAATACATGCTTATCTGAAGTAGTAGAAAAAAGGGGTGCCTGGGTGGTTCAGTTGGTAAGGGTAAAATGCTTGATTTCAGCTCATGATCTCAGGGTTGTGAGATCAGGCATCATATTGGGCTCTGCACTTGGCAGGGAAGTCTGCTTAAGGGTCACTCAATCTCCCTCTCCCTCTGTCCCTCCCCTCCTGAAAGAAAGGAAGTAGCAGCAGCAGCAGTGGTTGTAGTAGCAATAATAGCAGCAGTGGTAGGAGTAAAAAAGACAAGATATTAAAAAAAAAAAAAAAAGTCTCTTCCTTCACCCTTCCTCCATTTCCACTCTCTCCTAAGCCAACTAGTTAGTTTCTTGCCATACCTTGCCCCACACCCAAGGATTTTCAAGCAGAAGTATACATAGTGTTTTGTGGTGGCCTTCATTGCTTTATAAAAATGGGATTGCAAGAATTATAACCTTTCAGTGACTACTGTTCCTTATAGTATATTATAGACATTCCATCAAGTCAATGGATAAAAGAGTTAACTCATTCCCGGTAAAAGCTGCATAATGGTCTAAAATTATATATTAGTTTATTCTGCCATTCTTTTGTTGATGGCCATCCAACTCTTCTCTAGATATTTGTCATTATAACTAGCACCACAGTTAAACATTCCTGTACATATGGCTTAGATTCTGCTCCTATTTCTGTAAGATGAAGCTCTATGGGAGTGGGAGAGGTCACTGGGTCATGAATATGTGTTTTTAAGTTTCAGTGGAAATATCTAAGTTATTTTTCATGTCTACATTATAGTACTTCACATTGCCAGATTCCAAAGCAATCTATTCTATATCCTTGCCAGCACTAGAGCATCTGATTCAATAGTTTAGTTAATGCGGAGCTAAGGGGAAAGATCTGGAATACCCCTTAAAGAGGATCCGCCCAGAAGCCAAACCTATGATTGCAGACTATCTGGGTCCATTCAGCTGAGCACAATACAAATGCTGAGGTCCAAGTTGGATGGATTTTCTCCTTCCTGCTACAAGGGAGGTCCTTCCTGACTTCTTGGATTTGCCTCATATCCAAACATAACCTGAGACTTCACTGAATTCCTTCTGAACTTTCAGGATACCTGTAAGTCCCTAAAACAGATGGTGTGCACCTAGATACCCAAAAGCCAATCGGTAACAGCTTGCATTGTGAAGTCCTCAGCACATGTATTTGGACAAGACTGAAGAGTGTGAAAACCACCCCCATTACAAAATCATTTTAAAAAATATCTCCAATGGGCCATTTAATTTCCCCCAAATGAAGAGCATATTACAAAGTACTTTTAATGTTATAAAGTCAATTATTATTTCAGTATAGTTTTAGGAATCAGGAATTTTATAAGGATATAAATGTCTATAGTGAATTAGAAGGGCTGGTTTTGGCATCAAGACACGATAGCTCATTCATATAGTGAAAGAGTGTTACTACTTCAGAATATTACTCAAACTATTGCTTTCAGCTTCAAATACTTCTAACCAAATGGAAAGTTAAAAACTACCTGGTGATATTTTAAAAATTATCAGCCTCCATCTTTATAATGTGTTTGGAGAGTTTTCTTCTAGAAATATCCTTCTAATAACCAACAATGGATTGGGATTCAAAAGAAAAAAAAAAAAAAAAGGAAGAAAAATGCTTTAGCCTAGAAAAATGTACCAGTCCCTGCTGTAGAGAAAAATCATAGCTTGGCCTTGGTCTTGGTCTGTACCTTTATTCCAATTCCAAACTGGAATACTAGACTATATTGTTCCTTATCTCTCAGTATGCCAAGAAACCAATTATGTTAAATAATATCGCCTGAAGGGATTTTTCCAGAGTCACTGGAGAAAGATCAATGCAGTAACCTAGGACCTTAAATGTCAATATTAGTTTGAGGAAGAACATTATTTTTAAAACATAGTTTTGTTAAATATTTTTCAAAAACAGACTCAGACACTTAACATTTTATAACAATATTCCTATTGTGATCCTTTGGTGTAAGACCAGTTGGAAAATATAGCAGGACAAGTAATAAAGCATAAATACCAAATATTTACTGAAATAATATTTCAAGGAAAACATAAGGCTCTTATATCAATCCAAAGGGACTTATTTAACTGACTACAACCTTTAATATAAATATCAATCAGATGGGTTGGATATTTACTCCCTCCATTTCCCACATACTGCAAAAAGCTACACATTTTTCTGACTCACATAAATAATAAATTGTCCTTGGTACAAAGATGAGCCTTTATTGTTCGATCCCTCAATCAAAATGCAAGTGCCAAAATGAAAACTATATCCCCAGGCAAGAAAAGGGTGCACTTTAGGAGATAAGGGATTTAAAACAAAATTAATACTGTAAAGTACGAAAAGAAAAGATTGAAATATATATCAGGGGAATAAGATCTAAATAACTTAACATTAGCAAGGGATCCTGTGAGAAAATAATGAGCTATTTAAAACATATGTGCAGAACTCACCACAGGCAGCATTTCTTCAAAGGAAGGGGAAAAGCTTGATCTGGTGAGGGCAATGCCTCTAATGCTGAAATTTCTGGGTTCTATTTCACATTATGCCACTGAGATTGCTGTAAGGACCTGAAGCAGACACTGCCTGTTGGTGGGGTCCCAAGTATTTTCATGTACCCCTTCTCAATATTCATCCACTTAAGCTATGCTATAAACAGCCCTGGTAAAACCAAAACCAAAAACATTATTTAATAGAGTTCCCAATAGGAAATATCCAATAAATACAGCCTATTTCTCGAGTTTGCATTATGTCAAAACAAACAAACAAACATACCAGCAAAAACAAAACCATAAACACATGCACGTGTACAGTCTCTAGAGAGAAGGAGGTAACACTTGTTTCTTCAAAGAGCTTCTTGGTTGATGGAAACATATTGATAGTCCCTCCCTGTCTGTATCCTCTCTATCCCTCCTTCATACCCTCAAATAGGAGATGGCTGACTTAAATTGTCCAAATAGAGGACACGCACAGCCCCTTCCAAATGCTGAAAATTCCAAAATGAATTAGGAATGGCCTTCAGGTTCCTTTTTGGACATTCATTGTCCCAGGAATTTGGAGATTTAAGATTTGCTACAAATATCCATACTCTTATCCACCTTACTCAGATATCTCTCAACTTTGCATTCCCTTCTGCTATGCAAGGGTGTGTGAGGCCTGAGCTGTCATATACAAGCCTGGGTTTTAGCTGGATGGTGAAAATGATACAAGTGAGCCTTTCAGTTTCTTTTGTTTTAGCCCAGTCAATATACATTGCTTGGGAAAGGGCTTCTCCAGAGTCCCGCTAAATGTACCAGGATTCTGCTTTGGAGTCTGGATCCAAAGCTCCAGTTGATAGCATATTGGTTTTTGATTCTCCTCCTCTGTGAAAATATTTCTGGAATCTTCCTAAGTGAGAATGTCCAGTAAAGACTTGGATATGGATACTTTAAGTCTCTTAGCCAAATACCATCATTATGCTATTTTTAACAGTATAAAGCATAGTTAATTTGCATACCATTTTTGACATGATTCTTGTACAAAAAATGCAAACCATAATGTCAGTGTTTAAGTAAATACTTACAAATTCTCTAGAAGTTGTAGGTGGAGTCTTCTATTATCCTAGCAATAAAGCTAGTGGCCCCAGATTAAGTAGTTTCTAGTTGGATAGGGAACCACTTCTCTGAAACTTTTGCAGAGTATAGACTGCCTAGGGCATGGTTTTTGCTAAGACCAGGAGACCAGAGACCGTGCCAGGACAATTTCATGAGCAACTGTGGGACCCCTAAGGAATGAGTCATATTAGGTAATAATATGACTCCCTTAGCCTCCCCTTAGCCTTTTTGAGAGAATTATGTAACTCCCAAACCCTTTCTGGTATTACTTTCTCTACCAATTATCTTAAAATATGGATCATATTCCACAAATCTCTATTACTGAGAGTCTGGTATTTCTAGAACTCCAACCAATGGGCTGCTAATAGGAAGTCATAACCCCCCTCACCAAGTAGTCTCTATAAAAGCCAACTACAATTTTCCTTAAGGAGACTTACAGGTTCTTTTCTCATTTTATTGTGATTTATGTCCATAGAATGTATTGTGATTTATGTCCATAGAATATCCAAAGAATCTCTGACCTCTACGTACAAATAGTCTTTGGCTCAATGTGGTAGTTCTTCCTTCTGTTCCTAGAGGTTTGGATATTACTGGCTCCTAGTTCTCCTGCTTTTGGAGGCTTTCCACTTCCACAAGGTATAGAGCAATGTTCCCAGGCCTTTTATCTTCCACATTATACATTTCTGTCCATCAGCCACTCACCTTAACTTTCCCAAAGTCTCCCTTCTTCTACTACTCAGCTTCTACGTCTCCTCGCTAGCCCAATTATTCTATGGCTAAAGCTCCAGCTTTATTAGCTTCCCTTGAGAACATGTATGTACCTTCTAAGCCTTCTGAAGGAGTTTTGGGAGATGCTTTGCAATCATTCAAGAATCATCAGGTAAAACCATTCCTCCTGGTGTCTCATATTATCACTTCCCTATATAGGTGTTCCTTGATACTACAACAGGCAAAAACCACTACTCTTATTTAGATTACTGATTCTTCTGGGTGATAAAGGTGCTTGAAGCCCTTCACTATCTCTCAGTGCCTTCCAAACCCAGATTTACTAGGGGTTTGGCAATAAGGCCTTGTTAGTTGTCCCTAATATCTGCTCTCCTTTCTTCCTCAGTCCATGACTACCTATTTAAGGACCTTTCTTAGGCTTCACTGTAGATGAAGATAAATGTGTTCATTGTTACCAACTCAGACCACTGGAATGTGAGAAGTGTTGTGTCCCTTCCAGGTCTTGCTTCTAAACAATTGGACAAGCAGTCCTCTGACTCCTTCCCACTGGCTGTCAAGGAGATGGAAAGAAATAGAACTTCTCTCTTAAACCCAGAGATGAAAGCCTAAGGTTCAGTTGGCAGCATTGTTTTGAGAGAGAGAGAGAGAGAAAAAAACCTCTTATTTAAACTACTATATTTTGGGGCACCTGGGTGGCTCAGTCAGTTGAGCATCTGCCTTCGGCTCAGGTCATGATCCCAGGGTCCTATGATGAAGCCCTGTGTTGGGCTCTCTGCTCAGTGGGTAGTCTGCTTCTCCCCTTCCCTCTGTCTGCTGCTCCCCCTGCTTGTGTGCTCTCTCTCTCTCTCTCTCTCTCTCTCTCTCTAACAAATAAATATTGAGCTCTGTTTGTGACAGAAATTTTAATCTGTAAATAGAAAATTTCCCTCCAGTTTATGTTCATATTCACTCTCCCAATCCTGTAAGCAGTACAGTTTTCCAAGACAAATAAGCCCAACTCTAACAATAATCCTTGATTATACAATTCTAGCATAAAGGACCTAGAAGGCGGCAAATAATAGTTTTATAACCCTCTGGGTCAACAAAGAGACAGACTGCAATGCTTTTAACTGTTGAGATCTCTATTCTGCATGTTAAGCTCAAGAAGTTTTCAAGCATCCCATATTCTTCCTTTACAAGCGGTCTAATTCAGTATCCTATTGTGTCAGAACTGTAAAGGAGTTTTCTTTAGTAGATGTGATTGTCTGAAGAGAGAAACAACTATGCCTCTCTTTAGAAGAAATGTAGGCATGACTGCCAATCACACATCCCCCAAATGAAACCCAGAAGAGGAATTTGCTGACCAGTGATGAAAATTTCCCCCATACAGCTTCTAAATTTTTCCTTTGCATCTGTGGCTGAGTATTAAGGTTGACGCCTTGAAGGGAGACAGGCTGTAGTATTTTTCTGTCCATTGGTGATAAGGACTGCTATTTTCTCTGTGGGATACACAAGGAGATGATTTGCCCCCAGTATTTTTAAAATAGAGTTAACCATGTGCTCTCATTTGAGGTAATAATCTGTCTCAATAATTACATCACATCTTTTTTTACCCTTTCCACCTTCTTCCTAGAGGGTCTTCTAACATATCACGTCATCCTAGAGATGACCCATAACTTTTAGGTAGTGAAAGTGGAAGAAAACATGGAGGCTTTTATAGCAGTTATGATCCAGGAAATATTTTGATGTCAACTCTTTGGGCTATATGGAGATATTCCCCTGGGATTTTTTTTTTTTTTTAAGAGGATCCTATGAGCCAGTTTGAGAAGTACTTGTTCAGGGGACACAGACTCATCATGAGACATTACTAGCAACCATTGTCTCAATCTCAGTCTCCCTATATTAGAAACTGTGACTGGAGACAGAGAAATCCCTTACCAAGGAGCTTTCGAAAGAGAGGAAATGAAATGTAAATTTGTTCTACATTTCCCAACATCTGCTTCCGACATTTAGGATGTCTTCTAGGAACATGCTAACATCCTTTCATCTCTGTTATCAACTTACTTATCTGATAACAACAACCCGGAGTTCTATATGTCACTCTACAGATCATTCTAAAGAAGCCATCCCTCCCTTTTTTCATGTTCTCTCCTCCTACTGCCTCCAGTGCCATCTGTAGTATACAGTACTACCTATAGATTGATTTGAAATACACCATTCTATCCGTGCTGTCCAAAATCCATACCGATCATAACTGATACACATCAATTCCAATATGTTTCACAATCTGTCATGCATATGCCATTTCACTAAACACTTCCAGTGAATGGAATAATAAATGCTGTCTTCTTTTTTTAAACGTTGAGTACAAGATAACAACAATTACTGTTCTTCAGTTCCTTGCATTATGGCTGGCATAACACATCGATAAATCAGTACTCCGCAGGGTGACAAGAAACATTGGGACCATTTTGGAGACCAACCATAAGTCCATTTATTAAACTTCTCGCATTACTATTCAACACTAAATCTTTGGAGGCAGAAGGCTTTTTGGCTGCTTCAATATATACTCCTTTCTGACTTAATTGCCCTAGCACAGTCATTCTAATGAAACGTTCCAAAAGGACAGAGGCTTTGTGAAAAAATACTCTCATAAACACTAAAATGACTTCTGTACCCAGATTCACCGTGTATGACTCCTTAAAAACAACTGATAACCAACTCCATAAAGTAGAAGAGAGCCTATATATTGACATTCACACACACAAACTTACAGGATTTTTATATTGTTCTTCCAAGGGCTATTCACTGTGCATCCCCTCCCCCTCCACCAAGCAGTATACTTTGCTGGAATACTGGAAGGCTGTACTCCTTTAGCAATCCCAAAACAACATCTCAGCACTATAGCCTGCTCTTTTGATCAGTTCCTTTTCAATTCAGTGTTTAAATAGTTCACTAGCTGATACCGGAAGGGAAAACAGAGAAAAACAAAATTCTTTGAGTTGCTTTCATAGTTGGATTTATAGAATATAGAAATTAATGATCCTAAAGAATGCACATTTTAATACATCATGATGTTGAAACATTCCAATCTACACTGACACACACAGAACTGGAATACAAAGTACTTCCGGTAGGAAAAACAACAACAACAAAAAAAAACAAAAATGATAGAGAACAGTGTTTTGCTGCTTTTAAATAAACCAGTCAAATAGCTCAGCCTAAAAGGCTGAGTGTGTCAGCATGAGATAATCCTGCCCTGTTTTCCTCTCTCCTGCTTCTCCAGGGAAATGACTCACACCTGGTCACTGCCCTTGATATGATGTTTGATATTCTAAATTCCCATCAGCCCCACACAGCTAGAATGATGTCAGCACAGTTGACATTGTTAGATCCCTGCTCTGCTTACATCAACTCCCTGTCGCTCGGGAGTCAGATGAGTGTGGGAAAGGCGAGAAGGCATCATCTTCTTAGCAACCAAGCCCACATAGTCAGAATCCAAAAATGACATCTGGCACTTTGCTTTGGGGATTTCCAGCACTTCCCAGAATTTCAGCCAGATTGGAATACTGTGGCTTGGAATTAAAAAGGTATTACTTCTCCTCTTCCCATCAGAATGTGTATACCTTTATAACACTTGAGAACAAAATGCTAATCACTGGAGCACTTTTTACCATAGTCCTCACCCCATTATTTTCTCAATTCTTCTGGGATACCCTTCATTGACTATTTAGAAAGAATCTTACTTCTGGTTAAAAATGGGAAAGCTAAAATGAAACTGTCTTATCATCCTTCTGCCTTAAATCAAAGATATGTATAATACAATCAAACTGGATGGAAAAATAGAAATGATTGGGCTGATTATATTAATGGTTTCTTACAATTATTCTAATACAGTGTGGCAGTATTTTTGTGTCTTATAAGCTATATTATACCCATTTAGCAAAAATATACAATAACACAATGAACTCAAATAATTGCAACCAACAGAGATTTAATCATATTTAATCATATTGATTTTCTGGGGGGAATGGGAAGGGGAAGACTTTAGGAAAGAGACCCAAGAGGACATTTTAGAAAGTGCTGAGCTATTCCAGAAGACCTGTGGTAAGACCATACCACTATTCTATAGCTGTCAGAATTTCCAACAGTGGAGACAGTTTACCTTCCAAAACCAGTCTAAATGATTGTGGGTATCTTGACTTCATGTCAATGGTCCCAATAATTTTGTATTTCTCTGTTCACTTATTTATTCATCCAACAGGTGTTTCTGGGTAGGATCCCTGCCTCCGTGACACTTAGAGACAAATGGGAAAGTTAGGTAAATAGCCAGACAACTACAGTATTTTGTTATCAGTGCTCTCATAAGAAATAAACCCAGGGTGCAGAAAGCAGAGATAACCGGAGCCCAAGAGAGTCTGGAGCCCAGATAGGAGACATCCTCAAGGACAGCTTGAGTCTTCATAATTCTCTGTTGTAATACAAATGATTTTCTTAAGTCCTGACACCTTATCCATCAAACCCTACTTCTAAGACTTTTAACAAGACAGCTCATTTGCCAAGCTACCTTAAGCAACCACATCCCACAAAATGAGAATCAGGTATTACATTTGGCCTCCTATGGCAGGGAAAATGATAAGATTTCAGAGAACTCGCTTTTCATATCTCAAGATATGAATACGCAGGGGCTATTGGTTGGGGGATATATACAGAACCTTGTAGTTCCCTAACCCCTGAGCAAGATTACTTTGGAAGTCATATTGTCATTGCTTCTTTACTTATGCCTCCCCTTCAAGGGACTGAGTGCTTTGAAAGTATAGTGATTCTACCTTACTTACCCCACAGTATCCTGTAGAAATCCCCCCAGGCTGACTTAGGCCCTGGAGCACAAAGGACGCTTAATAAATATGGTTGTTGAATATTTTGTTTTATGCTTCTACATCTCTTCCTGATTTGAATCCTGGCTTTACTTCTGTAGTTTAGAGCAGTGTCTCTTCACCATTTTCAAATACTAGTCTACAGAGAGAATGGCTGGGTTCATAAGACACACTGTAATAAAGGCTGCTCCAGAGTCCCAGCTGTGAGCCCCAGGCCCTACCTCTTGTCCCAGAACCTCATCAGCCACAGCCTAACCCTCCCAAGGGCTCAGGGAACTCACATCAGGGCCTAGCTGAAGCTCCTCCATTGGGAAGTGCTTCTGATTTAGAGAATTAAAAAGGGAAAACAAGTTAACCTTCCACTTGGCTTTTTGTTCCCCAGCTTTTCAAAATGTTTCAGTGTTTGCTCTATTCATTTTCAGTTTAAGAATATGGTTGTTTTGGAACACTTGAGCATTATTGGTTGGAATATAAAATTCTGCAGCCACTGTGGTGAACAGTATGGTGGTTTCTCATAAACTAAAAACAGAATTACCATGCAATCCAGTAATTCCACTTCTGGTTATATACCCCAAAGAACTAGAAGCAAGGACTAAACCAATGTTTGCATATGCATGTTCAAAGTATTACTCACCATAACCAAAAGATGGAAACAACAGAAGGATCTATCAATGAATGAAAAAACAAACAAAATATGGTACATACAATGGAATATTATTTAGCCTTAAAAAGAAAATCCTGACACATGCTACAACATGGATGAACCCTAAGGACATTATAAGTGAAATAAGCTAGTCACAAAAAGACAAATACTATAAAATTCCACTTATATGAGATACCTAGAGTAGTTAAATTCAGAGGTAGAAAAAAAAATTGGCATTTTCCAGGGATTCAGGAGAGGGGGCAATGGAGAGTTATTATATAATGAATATGGAATTTTAGTTTGGAAAGGTAAGAATTCTAGAGATGGATGGTGGTGTGGTCACAGAGCAAAGTGAATGTGCTTAATGACAGAACCATTTGCTAAAGATGGTTAAAACAGTAAATGTTTAAATTTGTACATATATGTAAAATATATATACATACACATAAATATATAAAGTATGTTACCATAATAAAAGCTTTTAAAATGGTGTATTCAAAACACTTAAAATGATAATTATTACTATAACTATGTATGGAATGATTAATGGGATGCTTGGATGCACTGTTCATTTGTCCAGACATCAGGGAAGGCATTTTGTTTCTCATCTTACAAAGTAGAGATTGTCAATAAGTGTTCATTAGTCTCAACCCCAACCCCTGCCCATCATTACTACCACCAGTGTCTGTTGTCCAGATGGGTCCCTAATATTCTACACATTATGAAATTCTCAAGTCATTTAGAACAGAGCAAAACTTGACTTCTTTGTCCATAAGCACAGACCCATACACTTTTCCATCCTCTACTCCTGCCTTAAATTTTTAATAAAATGTGATTGATTAACATTCAAATGCAAACACAAAAGCCTTGATCGACCTGCACGTACACTGATCAATGCTTCTAAGAAATGCAAAAGCTCTAGTCCCTTGAAAATGGAACACAGTTTTGGACTGACAGATTTTCATAGTGTGCCTTAGCATTAGATTAACACTTTTCTCATGATGTGTTTACATAGCACAGCACAGAGTTTAACATGACTCAAAGAGCCTATTCTTTTGCTCATTTCACTTGCTGCCTTTCCAAGTAAAAATGACGCGTTGTGTGTTTCTCTCTCACCCAGCCTCTTTGCCTTCTTCCTCACCTTCATCTTAGATTCTTAATTTAGAGTCCCATTTCTTATTCCTGGATAAGAAAATCAAATTGAGGACAGGTTAAAGAATAATCTTGTTGGGAGTCAGCAGAGGGCAGAAACTTTCTGGCCAACAAAAAGTATCCAAATCTAAAGCCACAAAAACTATGATTAACCCAGGAAAAAGGGCGAGGAACATGATTATCCTATCCCTAAACACAGTTTGGAATTTTAATCTCTTGAAGGCACGATATGTAACCGAGACAATGCAATATGGAGCTTATACTTCCATTGTCTCATCGCTGTAGTTTCAACCTCTTTCAAACTTCCCAGCACATAGTAGAGCTTCAATTCCATGCCATAGCACCACCTTCTTCCAAATCAGTGACAGTAGTCACGGAAAACAAGTTGCTTAGTAGAGGGAAATGTAATCAACTTTTAACTTATCTACAATACTTTGTATACATCACTGAGACCTGGCCCCAAAGGGTTAGAAAAGGTTCCCTGGAAGAATTACTATCCACGTGAAAAAAATCACCATCATCATCATTAAATAGGAGTGGGTAGGGAGGAGTTTGAGATTTGTCCTGTGTAATGGAGAATGGTTTAAAGGTTTTAATCAGGCATGGGATATGACCAGATTTATATTTGGAAAGATCTGCCATTTGGAGATGAAACTGAATTGAAAAAGAAGAAAAAGAATATAGTGAGATTAATAATTTTTTAATACAAAGTGCTTCTTGGGCAACGTTTTGGAGGATAAAAATTTGGTCACGGGGAAGCCCTAAAGGTTCACTGGGTCCCATAACAAATTGTGGTCTACCTTGGGCCATAAACAACTTAAAACCAGGAACGACCCCCAAACTAGACCAAGCCTGCTCATACTTATTCTGCATCTAAAGAACTGGCCCAGCTCCCAGAGGGTATCTTCGCTTTCTAACTTTTTATGGGAATCCCTTCCTGGTTGTTCCACAGATGCGTCAAATCCAACATGCTTTAGACCAATGGCATTTTTCTGTTCCCTCTCCCTCCCAGACCACAGCTATGCATCCTATCAATGAAAAGCATTATCTTCTCTCCCCAGGGTCTGAAAGCCAGGAATCTTTGTTGTCCTAGATTTCTACACACACACACACACACACACACACGTACCCATGTACACACACACCCCTTCATTCTGTCTCCTAAATACCTCCTTAAATCCTTCTTTTCTGACCCCATTGATTGTGCCATAGTCCAGACCCCATCATCTTTAATTTCAGCTATAGTAACAATTGCTACAAGGCATCACTGCACTCAGTCTCAACCGGGAATCCCCTGCCTACACCGTTGCTGCATTGAACTTTCTGATACACAAATCCAGTCACGCTACTCCCCAGTTTAAAATCCTGCAATGACAAACCAACTGAAACTCTAATTCCTTCATACAGCTCTAATTCTTCTTGCAGTTCTTGACTTCCCCCGCTAAGCTGTCTGTTTAGCATCATCTAGTGACCCCCAACTTCAGCCCTCCAGCCTTAATTACCATCTCCGATTGAGAAACTCTTACTCAAAATGTTAAACTCCACTTCCAATGTCAATTTTCCTGTGCCTTGAAAGGAATTAGCCACTCTTTTTTCTCTGTGTTTGAAAAGCACTTATAATATGTTAAGGTTTAACATTATTGCTATTGACCGTAATTATTCATTAACATGTCTTCCTCCTACCCCCCAAATCCTAGGTCTTAACTCTGGTTCCACTGGCTCCAGGATGAGATTTTTTAGGGAGGGGAGGGTGCCATGTGCCTTCAAATAGCATGCATAATTTTTTTTTTTAAGGATTTTATTTATTTGTCAGAAAGAGAGAGAGCCTAAGCAGTGGGAGTAGCAGGCAGGGCAGGCAGAAGGAGAAGCAGTCTCCCTGCCAAGCAGGGAGCCCGAAGTGGGACTCAGTTCCAGGGTTTTGGGATCATGACCTGAGCTGAAGTCAGATGCTTAACTGACTGAGTCACCCAGGCGTCCAAAATAACATGCATAATTCTGTGTGCAAGTGTAAGGCCACAGACACAACTTTCATCAGCTCTCAAAAGATGTCTATGACCTAAAAAAAAAAGTTAAATATCCACTATTGCCCTAAAACATGAGCTTTTTAAGGGCACCAAATATATTGTGTGCTTTTTTGTATAACCAGTTTATTGAAGAGTCTGATCTCAGCAGGGCATAAACATGAAACAGTTTTATTTTTCTCTAATCCTTTCTTTGAACTATGTTCTGTCAAATCTTCCTTTCCTGCTCTTTAATGACATCTCAGATTTTATAGCTTTCTGCTCTCCCCCAGTTATTAAAAAGACCAGTTCAGTTATTTGGCTCCTGATTCAAACCAACTCTAAAAACACATCTTTGAAATAGTCAAAGAATTTGACTATGGACTGGTATTAAAGAATATCATAAAATCATTAATACTGCTGAGTATAATAAAATTTTAATATCTTTAAGTTCCTATGCATTGGAGATATATAAAGCAGGGTTTTTGATAAAAACTAGGAGATACCTGGGATTTTATAATACTTCAGACAATACATTGATAATCATTATAGTACCGTGGCCCAAGTCCAAGTAACCTATGTGATATCACTGAATTCAGAGTTGGGGAAAATGCACAGAAATGCATGACTTCAATAGCATTTTCAAGATACCTGGTATAGTAAATGTAAATAAGAACATAAAGTAAAATGCAGTAAAACAATTAAGAAGTAATGAGCTTCGAGTATTTATTGCCTTTGTTTTCCTACACTTTAATAGTAAATTAGCCGTTACCAAGAATTAGGTGGCACTAACTGCTCACAATATTCCCCCAAATTTAACAATTGACTTTCATGAAATGAAAGGAGCCAGCTCTGAAACACCACGGCAACACCCTCCCCTTTCTCAACCACCTGATACAATTAAAGTTAAGAACCACCTCTCTCACCTGAACATCTCCTCCACTCCTCACTCATTGCTGGGAACACACCCAGTTCTTTTCCTTCAGGCATAACTAGCCAGGGAAAGGGAAAGACCAATCACTCCCCTCCATCTGCCACTCTACCTTTAGGTCCCTTGGACTCCTTGATTTGGGAGTGCCCTTTGGAGGATATCCTCGTTGGCTGTCTTCCTGAACCCCATGTTTGTCTCAAAGTACTTACGCACATAAAGCCAGAATTTAAAAAGTGTTTCCACCCCTCATAAAGTAATAGTCTAAGTTTTCACCTATTTTCAAGCAGGAAGAAGAGAGAAACATTTTTTTCCTAATAAATACTGTTAGGGTATTGAGGCCTTAAGTTACTGAGTGAGCAGCACCCTGTTGGCTTAAACTTAAGCACAACATATCCATTTAGTGGTTAGAACCACTTGAAAATTTTAAAGTAATCCAATCCATGCTATTACTCACACTTGTCTTTTTCATATTCTAAATCCTGTGACTTCAATTCAACAATGAAAAAAACCATAATATGTATTCGCACATCCCAGCTGAGATGACAAGATTTACTTTGACCACTTTTCCCCAGAATAACATCACACATTTTATTTTATTTCATTTTTTAAAGATTTTATTTATTTGACACACACAGTGAAAGAAGGAACACAAGCAGGGGCAGTGGGAGAGGGGAAAACAGGCTTCCCACTGAGCAGGGAGCCCAGTGCGGGGCTGGGATCACAACCTGAGCCCAAAGGCAGATACCCAACAACTGAGCCACCCAGGCGCCCAGCATCATGCATTTTAGGGAGAAGGAAGAGACCCAGAGTTACACCAGCACAGCATTTTATCATCACTAAAACCAACAAATTTACTAACCAGTACATACCACACTTCCTACTCTTTCTTCAGTTTTTACTCAATTGAAACAGTACAAATTTACATGGATTTCCATGGTATAAATCAATTCTGAGATGGCACCCCTAAACCACGTGGCTTACCCACAGGTGACTCATCTATACACATCGTAGACCATACTGCCATAGTCACAGACCGACAATGCTGGAAGGACTATCTAGCTGCCATCTTAATCCCCAGAGATTTTTAATTCATTTCAGAGTACACACACACACACACACACACACACAATCCAGCTAGTTAGTAATAAGAAATATTAGCTAGAATGAGACCCACTTATATAAATCTCATTTAATACTCAATTCTACTAAGTATTTGCCCCAAATCACAGTCTTCCAAATCTGGGGCTTCACTCTGGTCTGCTGACCTGATGATCAGCACCACAACCAGCACTATCTTAAAAGCCCACATTTCAAACTTCATTCGTGCAACTCCACAAAGGAGCAAGACACAAACCCTAACACCCATTGGAGTAAGTAAAATCTTAAGCTCTTCCATTCCCCCAGGCCCTCCTAAACCCATGTGAAAATGAAGGTCAAAAAAAGCAGTGATCTATCTTGATGTGTGGTAGTCTTATCGGAAGGGGTCTATAAACTAACCCATATGGTGCAGGTCAGGAGGACCTGTTAGGCTCTTCCAGTCTCCAGCCCTCATCTCTGGTTTGCTGCTGAAGCCCCATCACCTAGAATAGGCCCTGGACCAGCATTAGCAGCTCAAGAAATGTGCTGACTGTATAGAAACGACCTCAGATGAGAAAGAATTTGAACACAGCAAGCTGCCTTAGTGCAAGATACGGGGCTCCTCTTGTGTTCTCGCATACTGATCTAAAATGGGGGGTGGGGTGAGGACTCCTTCACACAAGAGAAGGCAATCGTAAGCTCAACAAATATGCTGCATTGCAGAAGCACAGGGTGAGATGTTGAACTGAGGAAGCAAAAGAGTAAACGTGGCTTTCCTTCTCGCAAATAAATGGTCCTTGCTTTTTACGGCCTTTATGCTGAACATTATTTAAAATATTACTGAAGAATGCAGCTAGGCTGCTGTGAGATAGTCATTCATTTGAGAATTCCCCAGAGGCTTCTAAACAAGTATGCATGATAATTTTATGTATTTATTTTTGATGGGGGCTTTCAAGGTTTGTGCCCTTGTCCTCAGCAATTTTTTAATGAGTGTATCTGTTACCTCTGAGGAAGACAATTGCTACAACTGCTTGCAATGGTTCCTCATTGACATTCAGGAAGGATCTCAGAGACACTGAGCTTAAAAGAGAATCTGTATAGCAAGCCTGTCAGGAAATAAATGACCCTGAGTGAGTGCCAGGTTCTGGACAGTTCTGCCCCAGAAGGTGGTGGTAAAAATCAAGGAAGACATACAACATACTCTGGAAACTGAAATGACTCAAAGGGATGAAAGGTCATTGAAGTGGTAAGAATGGTGCAAATTAATACATTTGCTCTCATTTTTGACCTTCATTTTTATTTTTTATTTTTTTTTTAATTTTTTATTTTTTATAAACATATATTTTTATCCCCTGGGGTACAGGTCTGTGAATCACCAGGCTTACACACTTCACAGCATTCACCAAATCACATACCCTCCCCAATGTCCATAATCCCACCCCCTTCTCCCAAACCCACTCCCCCCGGTAACCTCAGTTTGTTTTGTGAGATTAAGAGTCACTTATGGTTTGTCTCCCTCCCAATCCCATCTTGTTTCATTTATTCTTCTTCTACCCACTTAAGCCTCCATGTTGCATCACCACTTCCTCATATCAGGGAGATCATATGATAGTTGTCTTTCTCTGCTTCACTTATTTCGCTAAGCATGATACGCTCTAGTTCCATCCATGTTGTTGCAAATGGCAAGATTTCATTTCTTTTGATGGCTGCATAGTATTCCATTGTGTATATATACCACATCTTCTTGATCCATTCATCTGTTGATGGACATCTAGGTTCTTTCCATAGTTTGGCTATTGTGGACATTGCTGCTATAAACATTCGGGTGCATGTGTCCCTTTGGATCACTACATTTGTATCTTTAGGGTAAATACCCAATAGTGCAATTGCTGGGTCATAGGGCAGTTCTATTTTCAACATTTTGAGGAACCTCCATGCTGTTTTCCAGAGTGGCTGCACCAGCTTGCATTCCCACCAACAGTGTAGGAGGGTTCCCCTTTCTCCGCATCCTCGCCAGCATCTGTCATTTCCTGACTTGTTGATTTTAGCCATTCTGACTGGTGTGAGGTGATATCTCATTGTGGTTTTGATTTGTATTTCCCTGATGCCGAGTGATATGGAGCACTTTTTCATGTGTCTGTTCGCCATCTGGATGTCTTCATTGCAGAAATGTCTGTTCATGTCTTCTGCCCATTTCTTGATTGGATTATTTGTTCTTTGGGTGTTGAGTTTGCTAAGTTCTTTATAGATTCTGGACACTAGTCCTTTATCTGATATGTCGTTTGCAAATATCTTCTCCCATTCTGTCAGTTGTCTTTTGATTTTGTTAACTGTTTCCTTTGCTGTGCAAAAGCTTTTGATCTTGATGAAATCCCAGTAGTTCATTTTTTCCCTTGCTTCCCTTGCCTTTTGCGTTGTTCCTAGGAAGATGTTGCTGCGGCAGAGGTCGAAGAGGTTGCTGCCCGTGTTCTCCTCAAGGATTTTGATGGATTCCTTTCGTACATTGAGGTCCTTCATCCATTTTGAGTCTATTTTTGTGTGTGGTGTAAGGAAATGGTCCAATTTCATTTTTCTGCATGTGGCTCTCCAATTTTCCCAGCACCATTTATTGAAGAGGCTGTCTTTTTTCCATTGGACATTCTTTCCTGCTTTGTCGAAGATTAGTTGACCATAGATTTGAGGGTCTATTTCTGGGCTCTCTATTCTGTTCCATTGATCTATGTGTCTGTTTTTGTGCCAGTACCATGCTGTCTTGATGATGACAGCTTTGTAATAGAGCTTGAAGTCCGGAATTGTGATGCCACCAACGTTGGCTTTCTTTTTCAATATCCCTTTGGCTATTCGAGGTCTTTTCTGGTTCCATATAAATTTTAGAATTATTTGTTCCATTTCTTTGAAAAAGATGGATGGTACTTTGATAGGAATTGCATTAAATGTGTAGATTGCTTTAGGTAGCATAGACATTTTCACAATATTTATTCTTCCAATCCAGGAGCATGGAACATTTTTCCATTTCTTTGTGTCTTCCTCAATTTCTTTCATGAGTACTTTATAGTTTTCTGAGTATAGATTCTGTGTCTCTTTGGTTAGGTTTATTCCTAGGTATCTTATGGTTTTGGATGCAATTGTAAATGGGATTGACTCCTTAATATCTCTTTCTTCTGTCTTGCTGTTGGTGTAGAGAAATGCAACTGATTTCTGTGCATTGATTTTATATCCTGACACTTTACTGAATTCCTGTATAAGTTCTAGCAGTTTTGGAGTGGAGTCTTTTGGGTTTTCCACATATAGTATCATATCATCTGCGAAGAGTGATAATTTGACTTCTTCTTTGCCGATTTGGATGCCTTTAATTTCCTTTTGTTGTCTGATTGCTGAGGCTAGGACCTCTAGTACGATGTTGAATAGCAGTGGTGATAATAGACATCCCTGCCGTGTTCCTGACCTTAGCGGAAAAGCTTTCAGTTTTTCTCCATTGAGAATGATATTTGCGGTGGGTTTTTCATAGATGGCTTTGATGATATTGAGGTATGTGCCCTCTATCCCTACACTTTGAAGAGTTTTGATCAGGAAGGGATGTTGTACTTTGTCAAATGCTTTTTCAGCATCTATTGAGAGTATCATATGGTTCTTGTTCTTACTTTTATTGATGTGTTGTATCACATTGACTGATTTGCGGATGTTGAACCAACCTTGCAGCCCTGGAATAAATCCCACTTGGTCGTGGTGAATAATCTTTTTAATGTACTGTTGAATCCTATTGGCTAGTATTTTGTTGAGTATTTTCGCATCTGTGTTCATCAAGGATATCGGTCTATAGCTCTCTTTTTTGGTGGGATCCTTGTCTGGTTTTGGGATCAAGGTGATGCTGGCCTCATAAAATGAGTTTGGAAGTTTTCCTTCCATTTCTATTTTTTGGAACAGTTTCAGGAGAATAGGAATTAGTTCTTCTTTAAATGTTTGGTAGAATTCCCCCGGGAAGCCGTCTGGCCCTGGGCTTTTGTTTGTTTGGAGATTTTTAATGACTGTTTCAATCTCCTTACTGGTTATGGGTCTGTTCAGGCTTTCTATTTCTTCCTGGTTCAGTTGTGGTAGTTTATATGTTTCTAGGAATGCATCCATTTCTTCCAGATTGTCAAATTTGTTGGCGTAGAGTTGCTCATAGTATGTTCTTATAATAGTTTGTATTTCTTTGGTGTTAGTTGTGATCTCTCCTCTTTCATTCATGATTTTATTTATTTGGGTCCTTTCTCTTTTCTTTTTGATAAGTCGGGCCAGGGGTTTATCAATTTTATTAATTCTTTCAAAGAACCAGCTCCTAGTTTCGTTGATTTGTTCTATTGTTTTTTTGGTTTCTATTTCATTGATTTCTGCTCTGATCTTTATGATTTCTCTTCTCCTGCTGGGCTTAGGGTTTCTTTCTTGTTCTTTCTCCAGCTCCTTTAGGTGTAGGGTTAGGTTGTGTACCTGAGACCTTTCTTGTTTCCTGAGAAAGGCTTGTACCGCTATATATTTTCCTCTCAGGACTGCCTTTGTTGTGTCCCACAGATTTTGAACCGTTGTATTTTCATTATCATTTGTTTCCATGATTTTTTTCAATTCTTCTTTAATTTCCCGGTTGACCCATTCATTCTTTAGAAGGATACTGTTTAGTCTCCATGTATTTGGGTTCTTTCCAAACTTCCTTTTGTGGTTGAGTTCTAGCTTTAGAGCATTGTGGTCTGAAAATATGCAGGGAATGATCCCAATCTTTTGATACCGGTTGAGTCCTGATTTTGGACCGAGGATGTGATCTATTCTGGAGAATGTTCCATGTGCACTAGAGAAGAATGTGTATTCTGTTGCTTTGGGATGAAATATTCTGAATATATCTGTGATGTCCATCCTGTCCAGTGTGTCATTTAAGGCCTTTATTTCCTTGCTGATCTTTTGCTTGGATGACCTGCCCATTTCAGTGAGGGGAGTGTTAAAGTCCCCTACTATTATTGTATTATTGTTGATGTGTTTCTTTGATTTTGTTATTAATTGGTTTATATAGTTGGCTGCTCCCATATTGGGGGCATAGATATTTAAAATTGTTAAATCTTCTTGTTGGACAGACCCTTTGAGTATGATATAGTGTCCTTCCTCATCTCTTATTATAGTCTTTGGCTTAAAATCTAATTGATCTGATATAAGGATTGCCACTCCTGCTTTCTTCTGATGTCCATTAGCATGGTAAATTCTTTTCCACCCCCTCACTTTAAATCTGGAGGTGTCTTCGGGCTTAAAATGTGTTTCTTGGAGGCAACATATAGATGGGTTTTGTTTTTTTATCCATTCTGATACCCTGTGTCTTTTGACAGGGGCATTTAGCCCATTCACATTCAGGGTAACTATTGAGAGATATGAATTTAGTGCCATTGTATTGCCTGTAAGGTGACTGTTACTGTATATGGTCTCTGTTCCTTTCTGATCTACCACTTGTAGGCTCTCTCTTTGCTTAGAGGACCCCTTTCAATATTTCCTGTAGAGCTGGTTTGGTATTTGCAAATTCTTTCAGTTGTTGTTTGTCCTGGAAGCTTTTAATCTCTCCTTCTATTTTCAATGATAGCCTAGCTGGATATAGTATTCTTGGCTGCATGTTTTTCTCGTTTAATGCTCTGAAAATATCATGCCAGCTCTTTCTGGCCTGCCAGGTCTCTGTGGATAAGTCAGCTGCCAATCTAATATTTTTACCATTGTATGTTACAGACTTCTTTTCCCGGGCTGCTTTCAGGATTTTCTCTTTGTCATTGAGACTTGTAAATTTTACTATTAGGTGACGGGGTGTGGGCCTATTCTTATTGATTTTGAGGGGCATTCTCTGAACCTCCTGTATTTTGATGCTCGTTCCCTTTGCCATATTGGGGAAATTCTCCCCAATAATTCTCTCCAGTATACCTTCTGCTCCCCTCTCACTTTCTTCTTCTTCTGGAATCCCAATTATTCTAATGTTGTTTCGTCTTATGGTGTCACTTATCTCTCGAATTCTCCCCTCGTGGTCCAGTAGCTGTTTGTCCCTCTTTTGCTCAGCTTCTTTATTCTCTGTCATTTGGTCTTCTATATCACTAATTCTTTCTTCTGCCTCATTTATCCTAGCAGTTAGAGCCTCCATTTTTGATTGCACCTCATTAATAGCTTTTTTGATTTCACCTTGGTTAGATTTTAGTTCTTTTATTTCTCCAGAAAGGGCTTTTATATCTCTCGAGAGGGTTTCTCTAATATCTTCCATGCCTTTTTCGAGCCCGGCTAGAACCTTGAGAATTGTCATTCTGAACTCTAGATCTGACATATTACCGATGTCTGTATTGATTAGGTCCCTAGCCTTCGGTACTGCCTCTTGTTCTTTTTTTTGTGTTGAATTTTTACGTCTTGTCATTTTGTCCAGATAAGAGTAAATGAAGTGGCAAGTAAAATACTAAAAGGGTGGCAACAACCCCAGGAAAATATGCTTTAACCAAATTAGAAGAGATCCAAAATCGTGAGTGGGGAGAAAGGGGATAAAAAGAGGTTCAAAAAGGAAGAAAGAAAAAAAAACAAAAAGAAAAGAAAAAGAAAAAAAAAGAAAAGAAAAGAATTTTTAAAAAAAGAAAACACCTAAGAAAAATGTAAAAATATATATATATATTAGATAAACTAGTAAAAAATCGTTAAAAAAGAAAAAGGTAACAGTTAAAAAAAAATTTTACCCGAAGGCGAGAAAAAAAAAAAATGAAAAAGAAAAAATTAAATTAACTGCATGACTAAAAAAAATCACAGGAAAAAAGCCATGAGTTCCGTGCTTGGCTTTCTCCTCCTCTGGAATTCTGCTGCTCTCCTTGGTATTGAAACCGCACTCCTTGGTAGGTGAACTTGGTCTCGGCTGGATTTCTTGTTGATCTTCTGGGGGAGGGGCCTGTTGTAGTGATTCTCAAGTGTCTTTGCCCCAGGCGGAATTACACCGCCCTTACCCGGGGCCGGGGTGAGTAATCCGCTCGGGTTTGCTTTCAGGAGCTTTTGTTCCCTGAGCGCTTTCCGTAGAGTTCCAGAGGACGGGAATACAAATGGCGGCCTCCTGGTCTCCGGCCCGGAGGAGCCGAGAGCCCAGGGCCGCACTCCTCAGTGCGCGCTCAGAGAACCGCGCCCAGTTACTCCCATCTGCCTGACCTCCGGCCGCGCTCCGAGCTCACCGAGCCTGCGACCGGTTCAAGGTAACCCCGAGCTGCGAGCTTACTGTCAGCTCTGTCTCTGTAGCCGGCTTTCCCGTTCCAATACCCGCAAGCTCTGCGACACTCAGACACCCCCGATTCTTCTGTGACCCTGCGGGACCTGAGGCCACGCTGACCCCGCGTGGGCTTCGCCCCGGTTTAGCCTCTGGAGCGATGTCCCTCAGCGGAACAGACTTTTAAAAGTCCTGATTTTGTGCACGGTTGCTCCGCCGCTTGCCGGGAGCCGGCCCCTCCCCCCGGGGTCTATCTTCCCGTGGCTTTGGATTCACTTCTCCGCCGGTCCTACCTTTCAGAAAGTGGTTGTTTTTCTGTTTCCAGAATTGCTGTTCTTCTTCTCTTCGATCTGCCGATGGATTTTCAGGTGTTTGCAATCTTTAGATAAGCTATCTAGCTGATCTCCGGCTAGCTGAAGCAGTCTCAGCTTGCTACTTCTCCGCCATCTTGACTCCTCCTCCCTTGACCTTCATTTTTAAAAAGATTTTATTTACTTTCTTTATTTTTTAGTTTTTTCAAGAGAGAGACACCATGAATGGGGGCTGGAGCAGAAGGAGAAGCAGGCTCTCCATTGAGCAGGACACCAAATGAGGAACTCAATCCCAGGACCCTGGGATCATGACTTGAGCCAAAGGCAGATGCTTAACTGACTGAGCCACCCAGGTGCCCCTACTTTTTTTTTTTTTTTTTTTTTAATCAGAGACTAAAATGGAAATTTAGGCTAACAGTCCAAGCAAAGGGATGCTGGGCTCTTACCCAAGTTGGTGCAGGAAACCCAAAACAGAGCAGCAGGGCAAGTGTTCATCTCACAGGATGGCTGTGACATCACTAAAAACCTGATAAGCACAGTGCTTACCCTATTTCAAAAGAATCTCACCTATCGGGAGGATAACAGCCTTTTTTTCTTTTTAAACCATAACTGGAATGGGATTGGTATATATGGGGGGGGGAAAGAAACAGTCAAAGTCATTGTCACTAAATCCTGCGAGCCAAAGCACTCTTATTCTAGCATTCTAATCAGCACCTAATCATTCTCAGTTTGTGTACAATTCTAACACATTTGTGTCTTCATGGTTTATAAAGCCATAGTATACTACAAGCAACAAATTTTTATCAGCAAGAAGACCTACTTGATCAAACACTATATATTGACAGTGGTGAGAAAAGACATGTGTCGTGTCCACGATATGAAAGACAATGAGAGTGGATACATACTCAAATATCAATGCAATCTAGACAGCGTAATGTAGAAATGAGTGCCTGGTGTACCATGATGGCCTTTAAGGGCACCACTGCTCTGCAGAATATCATTGACATGCACAAGGAGGACATGCCTTCATCAAGAAAAGGTTAAATAATGTTCAGCCTTCTTTAATTAAGAAGGCAACAAAGTGTACAATCCATTTTTGAACTATTTCTTTAATAAAAGACCTTAAGTTTTACATAAAATTTTAAGCAGATAAATCTGTTACCTAAAATGACTTATTTCTGAATGATTCCAACTCCCTGAAACTATTATGAACTCTGTATTGTCATCTTCAACATTCCTAACCTTGTTCTCAGGGTAGAAGACCATCTGTGCCCTTCCAAGAATTTGAAATTAGTTCTTTCCTTCTCGCTTCACATTTTAGCTAAGTGATCCAGCCCTTCTCTTTAAACCTATGTCAGGGATCATAGCACTTGTGGTCACCAAAACTCCAGGCTATGTAGCTAGACATACCTAGTACCTAGTGAGACCTAATCACTGCATCAGTGAGCCTATGGTGCTGGGAGTCATTAGGGATATGAATCAGGGTGCAGGGATGGATTAGTAAAGGAGAAACCAGATGAGCACAATTACAGGTTATAGCCTGCCTTGGGCTGATCTAAATCTCCCACCCCTCAATTCCTAGGTTTGAACACTAACTCCCAATGTGATGGCTTTTAGAGATGGGGCCTTGGGGAAGATAACTAGGTTTAGATGAACTCATGTTGGTTGGGTCCTCATGATCAGATTCATGTTCTTATAAAACACCAGAGAGATGGCTCCTCACCCTCACCCCATCCTACCCTCCCTGCTATGTTGAGGATGCAGTAAGAAGTACCATTGACAAGCCTGAAAGAGTTCTCACCAGAGCCCAACCATGCTAGCACCCTAATCTCAGACTTCCCAGACACTGGAACTGTAAGGAATTTTTTAGTTATCCAATCTATGGTATTTGTTATAGCAGCTTGAGCAGACTAAGACATAACTGCTCCACATAACCATACCCAGCAAACTTTTATTCACTGTTTGCTATCATACCTTTAGAAAATAATCTCAAGTTTTCACCTTTCCATCTGTAGGAAAGCATGGGAAGGAAGCAATCTCCCCAGGGAAGGGGCAGGGCAAAGGAGTGAATGATGAGGCTCATAATTCCGTATGTGTTTTCATCAACACTTTGCTCCAGCAGTCTTTTGCTCTGCCCTCATATTCCCCTGTGGACACCAGCACTGGCAGTGTGGGCCTCTGTAGTGAAGGAGCTGGTAATAATAATCTCTCTCTTATAAGAAGGGAAAGAGCAAAATGTAAACCACAGACAGTAACGAATACCAGTGTTACTGGTAATAAGGCAGATTTCCACCACAGGTAACTTTTTTTCAAATATGATCAGATATTCAAAAAGACTCCTGAAAGGGGTTACTCCTAAAATTAAAAATAAACTCAAACATTTAGGGTGTTCATTGAAAAGAAACCAAAGTTTGGTCCATTGTGAGCCTCCCCTCAGGGTGAAGTCAGAAAAGGCTTGAAGGGCCATGGGGAAAAGCTGGGTTCACATCAAAACTGAGTGTAAAGTTTTGGATCTCCTGGAGCCTCCAAGATTTTCAAATGCTTGCCATCCTGAATATCCAAAATATTACCAAGATAACCTGTTAATAAAACAAATCTCACTTTGGTAAGAGAAAAAACTGCCTTGACAGTCTTTGTAGCATTCAGAGGAGAAAGAAAGAAGATAGATTTGTTGAGATTTTAGTCTGATTTAAAGCACATCCTTCAGTGAAAAGGTTCAGTTAGAACTGGATAGGAATCATTATATGGTGGTTTAGGGCTCATAGACAAAGCAAAACAGGTATTTTAAAGTGAAGCATTCTGAGGTTTTGAGGTATAAATGGTCTTTAATATTTCTTATTAAAGAGTTCATGGGTCTTTCAGGCAATTCCTGGAATGAACAAGAAAGTTCTAACTTTTGTCTTCCAGGACAAGAGCATCTTGGTGAAGAGTAGAATGTGCTACTACAAAACAAGGCACTTTGGCATGAGTATTATTTTGAGCTGAAGGCTATGGAGAAGCAGCAGATACAAGGAAAAGCCTTCTTTCCTGCACCTATTTGTCTAAAAGTAATAAATCATTTGTATTACTGTCACTGGAGACAACTCTAGACTTACAGTGCAGAGATGGCATCAGAGGAATCTCATAACTTTACTAACCAGCCCTTATCTTTCATTAATTTCCCCCATGTATTTCCCTCTTCCTACGGTTTGCTTCCCCTAGAACCTCAAAGATCTTTATATTGCCACTCTTCTAAAAATTCACTATTTGTTAAGACACTACCTAAGCCCAAGTTCTCACCACCCGCTTTGAGTTACTCATCTGAGTGCTTCCATTTGTAAGTAAAGTGAAAATACAGAACAAAGTTTTGTTTCCTCCAGTTAATGTCTTTTGTTGGTCTAATTTACAGGACCTCAGGTGGAGAATCTAGGAGAGTACAGGGAAAAAAGTTTCTTCCCTTACACAGGGATAATAAGGTAATATTGATGACAAAAGCAAAGAGTAAAGTCAGGTTATTGTAGAAATAAGTTCTGTGGATGGCTTCCATTCTCACTCCACAATGCCCCTAATTATATTTAGTTTTATACATGATGATTTCCCACCCAATAAAATGCAAGCTCTTTCAGAGCAGAGATTATACTTCCCTTCAAAACTTGCCCATTGTCTTTTATGTCCCCCCATATTGTTTCAGCCTCAAAATCATCATCTCTAAGACATGTGTAACTTCTAGAACTTTCTATAATTCCCAACCCTTCTGGTAACCAAAAAAGCTACTACACAAGATAATGAGAAACACCAGTTGTGGGTTTTCCTAAATGAAAAACCGAAATTATCTTGGATTTCCTGAGCATGTTCAATGTAATTCATTCAGAGAGCACATGTTTTGAGCTAATTTTAACATGGATTGATTGTTAAGACTTCTCAATTGTTTGCAAAATAGTGCTAAAATAAGATAGCTTGGGTATGTAAAAGTGTATTGTATTTCTTCCCCAGCGGTGCTAAGTGTTTAAAAATTACAATTGTAAAAATTCCATTTCAGTGTGTCCTTATTTTTATTACACCAGTTTGTCATCAGCAAAACACTGTGAAGTTTCCTGAGGAGAGAAGAGTTCCTTTGCATTTGAAAATGCCTAAGAAATGTTTGTAATTATAATGGTTATTTCAGATCCTACATTAGTCACAGGTGCCCCACAGATGACCTTTCCTACGACCCTTTTAGATCTTGTAAAATGCTTCTCTTCTAGGAGTGATGTTGATTTTTCTTCTCTCACTTTCATTTTATTTTATGTGTCACTTGGTCAAATATTATAATTTACCTCAAATTCCCTTCCTTATAAGTTGATGGGAGGAAAAAAGGCTGAGAAATGCAGCCTCAAGAGGTATGGGAGATAAGGTGAGCCTTTACCTGCTATTAAAATCTTGAATGGTTTGACTACAATTTGGAAGATAAATTCCAACAGTTGTATTTCCCAAAATGTGGCATATAGTACTCAATAAATGTGTGAAAAGGTCACCTTCATTGCATAACTTTGAGAAAGCTGAATTAAACAAAGTTAAATAGATCACTGGATTTCTAGAGCACTTCATATGTTCTGAGGGGTATTTCTATGAAGTGTTTTCCCAGGTAATGTGTAATGAATTAGAATTAGCAGATGGGGTTAAGGATAGAGCAGTGGGGAATATTTCTTAGCACAGAATATTTCTTAGGACAACATTTAAAGAAAAACCATTGGTAAACACAGGGATAAAGATTTAGCAAATGATTCCAGATTACACTTCCCTTCTTTATCAAAAGCAGATGAAATTAATCTTACTAATTAGTCCCATGACTTTGTAGAAATTAGCTAAATAAGGAGAGTTATATACCTGTCCCTCACCATTTGCTGTGGTGGAAAAGTATCTAAAAAAAAGTATTTTTGTTAGATGGCCTAAAAGAGATGCCCATTCCTACTGGTCCCACCTCTAGGAAAGTGGAAAAGGCAATGGGTCAGCTTCACCCCTATGGACTAAGTGAAAAATCATTTGTTAATACACTGGCATAACAACTTCCTTATAGGATTTTCAGCACGATGCTTGGCTCATAGGAAGCGGTGAAAGAGTGGGAACTGCTGTAATCACATCAAGAGCATCCTACCCTTTCCACCTATTCAGGGCATGTCATCTTTAGGCTTCTAATCTAGAGCAACTGCATCCCCACTGCTCTATCCTTAACCCCATCTGCTAATTCTTCAAACTGCATCTGAATTACCTTTCAGAAATGCTTATCTGAGCATGCCACTCACCTACTCCATAGAATAAAGTTCAGATGCTTGCATGCAGGAAGGTCTCTCTGTCAAGAGCCTACCTTTCCAAGTTTATCTTCCACCATTTTCCTGGTTCCATAGTCTCTACCTTTCAGTTCTACTGCCACTCATCCACCTGAAGATACTGCACATTCTCATCATTGGTCTGTTTAGTCATATCATATGCTCAAAATGAGATAGTCTTCCCTCGAACTGCAAAAAATCTTCAAGGCCAACTTAATTGCTACCTAGCCTTGATATCCCCAGTCAAACATAATCACTTACCCCTCTCTGCTCCCACATACTTTTTACCTCTATTACTGCATGCCTCACACATTCTCATATAACAATTACTTGCACAAGTATATTCCAGGTATTACTCAGAACTGGCTGTTGTAGGTGAGAGAAACCAGATTTGAACTTGCTTCGGTAAGAAACGTGGAAATTAAATTGGAAAAATCCTGGGTCACTCATGTCATTTACAGAATAAATAATCAAACTTCGAAAATACCAGATACAACCAGACTTCTGGGGGAAAAAATTGCAACTACAGACAAAAATGCCACCAGAATTTTGTTCCAAAGACAAACATGCATCATAGTTTTTCTCTGGGGGTGGGATTTCCTTTTCTCTGTGAGGTATATGGAGGTAAAATTTATATATAACAAAATACACCTATTTTTGTTACACAGTTCTAGGAGTGGCAAGAAACACATGCAGCCCTAAAACCACCATTATATGCAAAATATAGAATAACTTGATCACCTTCCAAAACCACCCCATGTCCTTGTACTCAAACTCTCCCTGCAACCTCAGTCCCAGGCAACCACTGATTTGCTTTCTCTCCCCAGTTTTTCCTTGTCCAGAATGTCCTATAAAACCATTCAGTATGTAGTCCAAGTCTGACTTCTTTCGCTGAGCATAATGGTTTCGGAGATTGATCCATGATGTTGCAGGTATCAGTAGTTTCTTGATCCCGTCTTATTAACTAGGAGCTCGTGTGTTGCTGAACAGGAGTGGTATGAATGGATATCACTGTTTTCTGTCCCAATCTTGGAGGAAAAGATTTCAGTAATTTGCTATTAAGTACAATGTTAGCTGTTCCATTATTTTTTTTTGTACATGCCCTTCATGGGGTGGACTAAGTCTCCTTCTATTCCCGATTTGCTGAGAATTTTTGTTTTATAAACTACAAGGGGATATTGAATTTTATAGTTTATAAATTGTAAATACATAGTTTTTTCATTAGTCTGCTGATATGATGAATTCTATGGATTCATTTTCAAATGATGAACCAGCCTTGGATTTACAGGATAAACTCCATTAGTCATAACAGATTATCCTTTTTATATAATGGATTCAATTTTCTAATATTTTGATGATTTTAGCATCTGCTCATGAGGAATAATTTGTAATACTTGGTCTGGTTTTAGTATTATGGTAAAATGAGTTGACAAATATCCCCTCTTCTATTTTCTGGAAGATTGTATATAGATTTGGCATTATTTCTTTCCTAAAAGCTAAAGTACCACATTTTAGTACCACATTTAGTAAATACAGGATAACCTGGGTTATCTATTCTTGCGGAGTTTTCATAGACTTGCAAGACAAAGACTATGTCATTCAGTTATTGACTGTATGGACATAGAGTAGTTTGTAATAATCCCCTACATTTTTAATGTCTAAAGAATAATGAGTGACGTTTCCTCTTTCATTGCTGATATTAGCCATTTTTTTTCATCTTCTCTTCTCCCCTCCCCTTGGCTCAGTTTGGGTTTATCAAGTCATTGATCTTTTCAAAGTGCCAGCTTTTTGTTTCATTGATTCTCTATTTTCTCATTGTTAATTTCTTTGATTTCTACTTTGTTATTTTCCCCTTTGTTCTCTTTACTTTGAGTTTTAACTTTTCTTTTTCTAGATTCTTAGATTACATCACAGATTCAAAACACTCTTTTGTAATATAAGCATTTAATTCTATAAAATGTACATATAACATTGTTCCACACACACCCCACAAATTTTCATGTTTTGCATTATTTTCATTTAATTCAAAATATCTTCCAATTTCCTTTATCTTTAACCCATGGATTATCTAGAAGCAGAGTTTACTTTCTAAAATATGTGAGGATTTTCTAGATATCTTCCTGTTATAGATTTCTAATTTAGTCCCATTATGGTTAGAAAAAGTACTCTGTAATTTCAAACTTTTAAATTTCTCTAGGTTTGTTTTAATAAACCAGAACACAATCTACTTTGATGAAGGATTCATATGCATTTGAACTGAATGCATATTCTCTTGTTGGGTAGACAGTTCTATAAATGTCAACTAGGTCAAGTTGGTTTATAGTATTCATGTCTTTCACATCCTTACTGATTTTATCTTCTCTTAATTACTGAGTGTTGAATTCTCCAGCTATAATTGTAGATTTATCTATATTTGCTTCCAGTTCTAGCAACTTTTGCTTCATGTAAACTGAGATGTGTAGGTACATATATATTTAGGATTGTTATGACTTCTTAGAGATTAAATTCTTTGTCATTATATAATATGCATGAGTAGTTTTAAAGTCCATCACTATTTCCTCACTCAGAGGTCATGAGCAATGCCAGACCCTGAGTCTCACATTTTGGCTTCCATTGCCAAAGAATGACTCTCAAGTAAAATGGCCTCAAGTAAAATGGACTCAAACTGACCAATAGTTTAAGTTAGGCACTCAACCCAGGAGCTACATCTATAAAAATAGCATCTACCCTATAAATTCCATGGTTGGAATGAGACAAGGAACAGTTCATGGGGATAGATGCTGGGAAAACAGCACCAAAAGTATCTACCACACACTCTTTTAAATTATAAAAGTGTTTAAGTTGTGATGCTTGTCATATTGGTCATATTCATCCTACAGAATCTAGCAAAATGTCCACGAAAGGAGGTTTGGCCAAGGCCTTTGTTTTGACTGCCTTGCTTCTTCTTCTGCCCAACCCTATTTCCTTTCCTCCCATAACAGGTGTAAATGTTATGAGCACTTCTTGGTACATTTCCTGCACACTAACCTCCACTCCAGAGTCTGCTTTCCAGGAACTTAACCTGTGATACAATTTCTTTAAGAATCTATTAAAAGATAGAACTTTGCTTAGAATAATAAACATTCACTTTTATAAAATTTAGGATATTCAGAGCACTCGGATTCTTACCATGAACCCTAAGAGAACAGTTTAAGCCTCTTCTTTTGTAGAATCTTAGGACAAGTGTTATTTGTAATTTGCCTAAGGTCATATGATAACTCAATGAAAAAATGAGAACCAAATCCTTGTTTCTAGTCACATAGCCATTTACATTTTCCATCTTGAAAAATTTGGAGCATTTGCCTATTTCTATACTTTTACTCAAATTAATAATCTATTATGGAAAATGTGTTCCAGGCATGTTAATGTTTGTTCTTATTATCTCATTTAATCCTCAGAGGAAACTTGTGATGTAGACACAATTATCCCTATTTTGCAAATAAAGGAAGTGAAGCCTTTCCAGAATAATTTTCTAGAGGTAGAAGAGCCAACATTTTTTGTTTCTCTATAGAGACAGTTCTCAACAGCAATACTGCATATGCACATTGAAAACACTTTTGTGTAGAATACATTTTGTTGATTTTTCCACATATTACAAACCCATACAGTAGGAAGGCAACACAAAATCTGAAAACCTGAACTCATTCCAAATGGTTGGTTTATTAACTCTGCATAACTGAGTGCTTTCTACCAGCCAGGAGCCTCAATCAATGACCAAGATATGGTCTCTGCCTACATAGTATTTAAGTCTAGCAGGGAAACAGACATTATTGTAAGAATAAATTTAGTTTGATTTATGCTGTTTCATTTTTATATCAAGTCATGGTAAAAAAAAAAAAAAAAAAAAGCCACAGAATGCTATAATGGAATTTACCAAGGGGACCTAAAGTAGAGTAAGAGGGTAAGGGGAGATTTTCCTAAGGGCCAATATTCACTCTGAGAACTAAGAATGAGTACAGGTGAGTCTAGTGAAACAAGATGTGGTACTGTATTTGGCAGGTGAAATAGGGATGGATGAGCCAGGTCTCTATTTCAGTGAAAAATAACCAGGGCTATATCAGAGTTCTGAGTGGCTTTGACTATCCAGGCCCCCATCTGTTCTGTTTTGAGCATGTTTTACCTTTTTGGAACCATGTTTTTACAGTATTTGTTCTCTCAGTCCTATAATTACTCTGCTTGATGAATGGAAATGAAATACTGTTAGTTCTCCTTTTCTTTCTGATAAAGGCACTCATCTCTGTAGGACTTGACAAAAATACTGAAGCAGGCTTTATCCCACTCCACCACCTAACATAGCTATATTATACCTCCCACTCAGCCTTTTCATTCATTTAAGTAATGATTACCTTCTATGGTCCTCATTTGGAAAGGCCAATCCTCCTGGGGTGAATGAAGCCCCTAAATTTGGCCAAATGATCTGATTACATCTTGTGCTTTCCTTAGGGCCCCAATGAACAGGTGTCAGCAAACTGTCCCTTACATTGGAAAGACTGTGAATTCGACATAGCACAAGACTCAGGATGCGGTTTCCCCTGCTCTGTGATTGCGAAGGCTTCACTTCAGTCTTTGGTACTTTGCTGTGTCACTCACAAGAAAAGTGAAGAATAGTGTTTATGCCATTGATAAAGGTGTTTTCCACTCCCCCGCGGAATAGCCAGGCATTCCCCCAGCCTGCCAAGTGACCTTCAGATCTAAGAATACGCGTGGAGCTACTCCATCTCAAGCTCAGCCCTATCCGGGGCCCACTTGATGAGAAGGGACATTTCCCTTCTCATCATTGCATGATCCTATGGTCTAAATTTATTGTGTGACCTGAAAAACTGGGAAGAGACAAGACATTCACAAGAATTAGGGAGAAAAAGGATTTTGCAAAGAGCTTCAGATTTTAAAAGAGATTCCGCAGGCCTCATTTTTCTCCACTGTAAAATAAGATAATGGAACGAGGTGACTTCAAAGATGTCCTCCATTTAAGGTAACCAACTTTTCCCAGCTTGCCTGAGATAGTCCTGATTTTAAAGTTGAAAGCCTCACATCCCAGAGATCCCCTCAGTTCCTGGCAGCCAAAGAAAGGTGCTCACCCAACGTTCTCTGCTGGTCAGTGAGGATGTTCTAATTCTTCACTTGATACACATTTAAATTTATGTTTCACTTAAATGCCAACAATTCTCCACTTCACGATGTTTAACTTCAACAGAAATACAAACATTTTTGTCTTCTCTCTCACATGGGCTTTATTTTTTTTTTTTTAATTGTTCAATGTTTTTAATTTTTTGAAGTTGTTTTTTTTTTTTTTCTTTTTTTGGTCAGAAAGAGAGAGCATGTGTCAGCTCACAAGCAGGGGAAACAGCAAGCAGGGAGCAGCAAGCAGAGGGAGAAGCAGGCTTCTCACTGAGCAAGGAGCCCAATGCAGGACTCATCCCAGGACCCTAGGATCATGGCCTGAGCCAAAGGCAGATGCTTAATCGACTGAATCACCCAGGCATTCCAATTGTTCAGTGTTTGTTAGCACTCTCATTTGCCTAAATTAACAGTCTCAAAGGTTGAGGTTTTATTTTGCCTTGTGAAATTCTTGGATACACCACACGGTGTATTTTAACTATGTGTGTCATGGTATCGTCTACAAGTGGCAAACCACAGTGACATGACATCATCAGTGATCTTCCCAAGAGCTGCTCTCCCAGCATCATTTATCTGACAGGGCAAAGCACTTTACTAAATATAAAACAAAAGGTCACAGGTGTCTGTTACTGCTACAAAAATTATCAGCCCTTCTTTATATTAACGTGTCTCTGTGACTCTTCCAAATGCATTCCTACTCTCCACTCAAAGGAAGCAATGACCTCATCCTTAGCTACTATTCTGAAATCAGTCATAGTGACTAAAACCCTTGTTTTCTTCACAAAAGAGAAATCAGATGACCTTTGCTCTGACCTTCGGCTTGATATTTACAAAAGCTAATTATGGGGTGGGCAAGTGTCCTTTATCATTCAGGGACATTTGGTTAAGGTCTAGTCTTTAAAAAAAGAAGAGTAAAGGTGCTGGTTAGAGCCACATACAGTGTGATAAAATCTAGAAATGGACAGTTAATTTTGAATTTTGGCCATCATCAATTTCCTCAAAACCAATCAAGTAGAACACAGAGGCAATATAAGTCAGTCATTAAAATCGGTGTTTTGACTAACAAAACAGAATCGGTCATCTGGTGGTCTTGTGGTTAGAGGTCATAGAGATACTCAGTCAGACCGCTTTAGCATTAAACCTCTCATTTTCCACCATCCACCCTCTGCTCCTGCATCAGCAAGAAAGGAACTGCAGGCAACTGTGTATTACTAAAACTCTAAAGGTTATTTGGCTAATAAAGAGAAGAATGCCCTGAAGATTGAGCGCAATTACGGATCCCCATAGTGCACAGAGCTTGTTTACCTTTAATATAGTCTTTATGCTCATAAAAAAAATTTTTAAAGGGTAAAAATTCAGAAGAGGAAAAAAAAAAAAAAGCATTTGGTAATTCAAACAATAATGGAGGCACACAGCATTCCTTTCTCCCCAGGCTTCCCCAGACAATCTTTTTCTCAGGGTTAGAGGTCTGATTCCTTTTGTTCATTCCAGCCACCGCCCGTTAGCAATCTGAGTCTGAGCAAGACTGCCACGCCCAATCATGGGACAAAGACAGAAATAGGGGAACTCTGGGCACCGAGACAGCCTGGCTTTATTTATAGATGTGCAATATATTGGTCTCAGTGACATGAAGGTGCAAGTCAGTTGCTATCTCTGCAAATGAACAATTAAAACACGGGGCTTAAAATATATGTATGCTCTAAAATGCTATCTGATCGAAGTATTCTTTTCCTAGAAAGAAAGGGATGTGGCCAAAGCGGGCTCAGATTTTCAGAAAAAGGGTGAATGCTGCCCCCTTTTGACTGTTAAGAGTGATAGATACCATAAGCCTTAAGCCTGAAACCTAATGCAATGGATAGACTGTGGGAATCAAGATCCTATTTCTGTCTGATCCGATTTCTGTGAGAAACCTGATTAAATCTTAGCAACTGGAAAGCAGAAGGGGGCTCAAAGTTCAACCAGTAAGATTCTTAATGGGCCTTTGCTAGCTTCCTGGAAGATTGGCCATCCTTCACCTGGGTTCCTTCCTCATTTTAGTTGTGCCTCTTTTTATAGACTCAACTCTGCCTGAATAATCATTTGAGTTTACTACTGGGTTTTCTCCCCCTGGTGATAGGCTTCTTGTGAGCCTGGGCCATGTCTATTTGCCTAAGTATTGGAGTACCTACAAAGATTTTGTGCATAGTGGGTGCTCAATAAATGTTTATTGAAAGCAAAGGTCTGAGATCAATATCATAATCTAGTTATGAATGGCTCTCTGAGCGAAGAGAAGGAGTCCATGTGGGCCTCAAAATCGGGATACTCACGTAAGTAGCATCATACTTTAATCCAGGAACTCTAAACTCTACGCACACATTCCCAATAGAGGCTATGCTTATTTATAGATTACACAGATCTACTGCTAAACTGTTCTATATTCACATATACACACAAAAAAATGGAGATTAAAAACTGAGTCATACTACACACAGGCATAACACCCCGTGAAATAAACCAGACACAAAAGAGTGCATTTCTGTAGCATTCCATTGATATAAAACTCAAAAAAAGGCAAAACTAACTTATAGCATTAGGAGTCAGGATTGTGATTATCTTGAGGTGGGGGGTAGTGCAGACTAGAAGGAAAATAGGAGTGACTTCTAGAATACTACTATGGTTTTATTTCTCGATCTTGATGCTGGCTAGGCAAATGTGTTTAGTTTGTAAAAATTCATTAAGCTATACACTGAGGATATGTGCACTTATCTATATAGTATACTTTACTATAAAAGATTTTGAACAGTATTTTTCTCAAATTCCAGGAGGCGGACTTGCATTATTTCCTAGGATCCAAACCCCTCCCCGTCCTCATTTGGGATATGTCTGCTTTAATTAACAAAACTAATCAGACTCCTTTGGCTCCTGGTCAGACATATAAAAATCCATATATACAAATCTCTAGCAGGAAAGTCGTTGCTTCAGCTTCCAGTTGTTACAGCAACTACAGGACACCTATCCTTAAAGAAGGCTTGTTTATCTTCCTCCCCCCTCAGGCCCCTAAGATACCACTTCAGACTTGGGAAAGTCATTTCATGCATGTGAGTCCATCTTCAGTGGTGAAGGAGAACACTTTCACAATAAAGAACCTCAAGTTTGCCTCCCACAGCCTCACATTTCTCATATGTAAAACCGGAAGTAGACTTCATGGCTTTGTGGGAAGGATTTGCTTCATTAAAATGCGAAGAGGACCGGACCTGGCAATTTGTTGACTCTTTAATAAATACAAGAAATATCCTAAATTAGGAAAAAGTTCCTGCTCAGTCAGAGGACCCAAATCCTAACCTAGTTCTGCCAGCCATTATGGTGGAAACTTAGGTACCTCACTAAATAGATATTAGTTACTTCAACTGTAAAATGACCAGATAGCCTTTAAGTCACCACGGTGAACACTTACATGTGAATAAAGACTAAAAGAACAATCCAAAACTCTGCCAGCCAGTGAGCAGAGGTTCCATTTATCCCTGCTGCATGATCAGAATTTTATGACTTGCTGGCCAGTCACTTTCTTGGTTTTTCACTTTATTACTACAATTTCCTGTGATAGTATAATTTCCTGTTTTCTCCCCTGCCTTCCTTTTACCTTACTTAACCACATTGTGTTGCTGGACCATAAAGTTTTAAAGGAAAGGACTCAGAGGAGACTTTAAGCCCTTTGTGACTGACTGGTTAGTTCTAACAGGACGTGTCCTCTGACACACTAGAGGAAAATTACGGAAGAGCAAACAAAAACGCGTTGGCCTGTGTTGAAAGGTACGGCAAGGAAAGGATATTTTAGAAGGAAGGATGTTATTAAATTTGCAGAAGCTAAGCAAAACAATGCGAACTAATTGCTATAAAAAAAATAAACTGGAGATGATGCTATTCAAGAAAAATCTAGAGTATTTTAAGCCTAGGTAAGCCAGCTTGAAAAACAGGAGTTTAGATATCAAGTATAAGTCTGCTTTTAGAGAATAATCAAGTCCTCAAAGCAAAGAGGAGCGCTGCTCAAGGTAGAAGAACACAACTCCAGAAAAATACACTGGTGCCAAACATAAATATTTAATAAGACTGCAAGTATGTGAAAAGCTGTAAAGAGGTCAGGAGCTATAGAAAGATGCTGCACACTGTTCCAGACTCTGGAATAAGTGAATAGAACTAAAAGACAAACAAAGGACTACGGATTTGTTGATATGCAGCCTTTCAGATTTATCTCATTAATATTCTTGAGACAAGGGTTGAGTAAAAGATTAGACTATATATTAAGGACAGTGTGATGGATGAATAGAATTGCAAAGACTATAAAAAAATGGGAAATTAGAGTCAGCTTTCAAAGACAGTAAGAGTAACAGAAGTAACACAAGATAAGTATCCCTGTAGAAAAGAACAGATTTAAGGAAAAAAAAAAAAAAAAGCATTTTCACTGGGGAAGGCTGAGAGGCCAACGCAAATGCCAGAACTGTCCATGAGAAAGGTCAGGGCCTTGATGAGCAAGGCCACCTCCCACTTGGAGGGCAGCTGCTTTATGCTTACTTTAGAGAATCCACCATTTGAAAATTACCTAGATTCGGGTGCATAAATGTCTTTAATAAATGATTTCTTCAGAATATCAGACTCTGTTACATAAGGCAATCTTTTTCTGGATGGCAGAAAATCAAGTCCTAAAGCTGTATATTCCATTCCTACCTATGAGAAACACTGCTAAGGGTGTGTCCCAAAAGCGCAAAAACTAAGAGGAGAAATGTCTGCTGCACCAGTGCTTCTCCAGCTATATAGTAAATATGAACCACATGGCGGTCTTGTGAAAACGCAGATCCTGATTCAACAAGTCTGGAGCCGGAGCTTCCTCATTTGTAAGAAGCTTCTGGTGATGCCCATACCTGCATAATGGTCTATGGGCTAGACTTTTAGTAGTAAAGACTTTTTTTTTTTAAAGATCTTTTTAAAATTTTTTTATGTAATCTTCACCCCCAACATAGGGCTCAAACTCATGACCCTGAGATCAAGAGTTGTATGCTCCACAGACTAAGCTAGCCAGGCACCCGAAACATGCACATTTTACAAGGGGAAAGAAACATCGGTAGTATGAACATATACCAAATGACCATTAATTCCAGCTAGGAAGGAAGCTGAATGCTTCCTTTATAAAGCAAACAAAGGTAACTAGATTTACAGCTGATCCTTGAACAACATGGGTTTTGGGGAGTCAAGTTATACACAGAGTTCTGACTGCACCAGGGTCAGCACTTCTAACCCCCATGTTGTTTGAGGGTCAGTTGCTATTCCAGCCCTCCAGAAGTTCACTATTTGAAGATCTTTCATTGTTTCTAGTTGTCCATATGACCAGGCATCATATAAATAACGGTGCTTACAGCAGCACAGAGACAAGGACCTGACTGACAGGGTGGGGAAAGAAAAATAAACAGCTTCTACAAAAGCACAGGGGCCAGGAACCATAGTTCCCCCTCTGGCATCCCGGCTACTCTCCCAGGGGTCAAACCCTCTCCCAGTCACTTTAAAACATTGCTGGTTTCTCCACCATTCCTCAGAGGCTCCATCTTTTAGGTTCCTGGACCCAATTCCAAGTTTGGAGGGAAGAGTTCCTACAACAATAAACAATTCTCCAACACCACCTGGGTGTCCTACCATTCAACTCCTTCTGACACTATCTTCCCAGAGACTGCATCAGATTCCAGAGGGTTCAGTTCTACAAGATCACTGCTGCCAGCATGTGTGCCCATGTCCCCCCTCCCCTCACACCCCGCACACACTTCAGAAGTCAGTCACAGCCTAGCTTGTTACCTGGGCTTTTGACCAACAGGCGACCAATCACAGGTTCCCATGAGCCCCTCCTTGAGTTCAATTAGCTTGCTAGAGCAGTTCACAGAACTTAGAGAAACAGTTTACTTATATTTGCCAGTTTCATGTAAAAGAATCATCAAGGATACAGATGAACATCCAGATGGAAAAAGACCCAGAGGAGGAATGTGGTGAGGAGCACTTCCCTGCCCTCTCCAGGGGCACCACTCTCCCTGCACTCCATGTTCACCAACCTGGAAGCTCTCCAAACCCTGTCCTGTTGGGTTTATATGGAGGCTTCCTAAGAGAGGCCAGATTGATTCAATCTTTGGTCAGCAGTAATTGATTCAGTGGTGGTTGGCAGGGGTGGGGGGGGGGGGGTGTCTGAAAGTTTCAACCCTCCATTCTCCAGGTTAGTTCTGGCAAGCCTCCCCCCCTCCTTAGGTGGGTTCCAAAAGCGGCCTCATTAACATAACAAGACACCTTTGTAAGCTCACTTTGGAAATTCCAAGGCTTTTAGGTGCTCTGTGCCAGAAACAGGATGAAGACCAAATATATAGTTCTTATTATAAATCTCAGTATCACAGTCCAGAACACACTTACCTGCCTCAGTTGGACAGAAGGCGGGAGGAGTTTCTGCCTCCTACTGCATGCTGGCTTTTGCCCACTCTTCTGTCACAAGACTCCGCTCCCACGGGCATGGTCTTGTAAAACCTGGTATTAAATAGTCACTTATGTCAGGAGTTTAAAATGGAGCTCAGAAGCCAATAAAGAGGTGTGCCTTCTGCACCTCCTCACCAGGTGGAACCGGGAACTTCTGAACTGGACCAAACTGAAAACACTCCAGGGAATCTGCACAAACACCTGCAACTTCCTACAGTAACAGACTTCTGGCTTAGTGAGAGCCTTATCAACCAATCAGGTTTAGACAGGGTTAGTTTTCCGTCACCAACACCAATCAAAGGTCTTTGTAAACAACATCCACAAGCACTCCCATTCTGTCCATTAATTTCCCTGACTTTTGCTCCCTAGGGGATCATTATTTGGGCTGCTGCCCAAATCTCTGCACCCTGAATTGCAAGTCTTTGATCCAAATAAATGCATTTGCCTACTTACTGCCTGACAAATTTGGGTTGACAGTCTTCCTTTGTGTCCTGTCCTCACTCCTAAAGATTTGCTTCTATCCTTAGCTCCTTTCCCCTGCCTTCCATCACCACATTCGGTTCCCATTCCTGCCTCCAGACCCTAGTTGCACAGCAAAATGCCACAGTAAGAATGGATATTGCTACAGCGGAGACCACTTTAATTGTGAAAAGACCCAGTACCCAACTGAAATGCTTTAAGTGTGTTAGAAAAAATAAAATTCTACAAAATGTAATTCATATTGTATTGAATTGTATTGAATTGGGTATTGAATTGTATCTCAAATCCAGGTTATACAAGCCATGGCAGTTACCAGAACAAGCCCTGGTCACAAGCATACCTTAATTATTAAGGGGAACTACTTTCTCAAATGTCAACAACTTCTAAATGGTCAAATACAACATCTTTTCTTTCTACATTGACTTTTGTGATATTAGATACTATGGGTTCTCCTTTGGGTATTAGTTTTCCATTGCTGTCACAACAAATTGCTCCAAACTTAGCTGCTTAAAACAGCCATTTATTACCTCACAATGAGTGGGTCAGAGGTCTTGGCACAGAAGAGCTCACCAGGATTCTCGCTCAGGGCCTCACAAGGCAGAAACCAGGGATCAGGCTCAACTCTTACCTGAAGGCTCAGAAGATTCCACTTCCAAACTCATTTTGATTGTTGGCAGAATTCAATTCCTTGTGGCTGGAGGGACTCAGTTCCCTGTTTTCTTAACTAAAACAAGCCCCATCATCCTTATACCCACATGGGAATTTCTAATGCTTCTTTGACCTGAAGCATCCAACTTCTCCTCTAACTTCTCCCTTCTACCAGAAAGAGCATGCTCTCTCTTCCTAAGGGCACCTATATTTAGATTAGGTCTACCTGGATATCAGGATAAGCTCCCTATATTAAGACCCCTGATTAAGAGCCAAAATTACTTCTTCAAAATCCATTTTTGCTACCGAAGGTAAAAAATTCACAAGAGTAACCCCAGGTGGTAAAGGTTAGCATGGGGGCCAAAATTTTACCTAATACATTCTACATCACTGCAACTTATTGTTAGTTCATCTCTCCCATCTCTCCCTCTCCTAAAGTTTTCAAATCTGAGTGCATACTATAATCGCCTGGAGAACATTATGAAAATCTGATGCCCAGCCCCTAAAACCAACTAAGGTAGAATCTCTGGTAGTGAGACCTGCCTCAGCACTTTCTAAAAGTTCTCCAGATGATCCTAATGGCAGCCCAAACTGAACCACTGATCACTCTTACCTGGATTAGTTTATTAATTGATGTGCTTTTAACCATCACCTCTATGATAATCCTTCTCTGGTCTGCATCTTCATCTCTTGCATTCCAGACCCAAAGCGCCAGAACACCTACTCATGAGGAAATCAGCCCCTCCATGATCATTAGACCTTTATGTCACAAGTTCTAAAAATGTCAGTCACAGCTGAAAATGATCTTTAATATCTGTATCTCCTAGGAAACTGCTATAACTTCTTCATAGAAACAATATTTTTACTTATATGTTCCCTTATAACCTAACATACTTTTGAATGGATGCTGTCAGTACCTTTTATAAAAAGACACTTGAAGTTTGCTTACCCATAACAAAGTCCTTTTCTCCTTTAATACTGAGTAGTCATTTGGTTCCATATTTCCCACCTGAATCTGGAGAGTTCTTCCTCTCCCCGTGGCTAATACAAAGCAAGTCTCAGAGAAGCCTAAGGATATAGTTCTGTATAAAATAAAGCATGTAATCTGAACGTTTTAAGGAACCAGGATTGATAGTTCTCAGCCTTTGGCTGGGGAAATTCCCTCCTTCCTTGGGTAATGCCAACCTTATGAACTATAATCTTGATCTTAAACTCTGAGTATGTTTTCCCCCAGAACACTCTAGAATGATTCAACGTAGATATCCTATAATGCCTTCAAATTCAACATATCTAACACAAATTCACCAACTAGTGTGTGGATTATTCAATTGGTGAACTAGACTACATAACTAAAAGATTTTTACCAAAGATTAACCTTACACAGAGCTCTCAACTGAGTCAAATGTTATTTGAAGAAAACAACGGGCATCTACTCTCCACAGATATAGATTTGTTTATTTGTTTCAGGTTAAATTTTCAGAAAATCACATATCCTCCAGGAAGCTAAGAAGAATTATTACATTCTTCAGTTAACATTGTTTTTGTACAATGAAAATGTTAATATTACAATCAAAGAAGCAGTATAGCCCATTGTTTAAAACGCTAGTCCTACAACCAAACTGCTTGAGTACAATTTTCAGTGTTACTTCTTTGTGATCTCAGACAAGTCATTTTTCTGGACTTTTTTCTCATCTGCAAATTAAGATAGTAATGGTAAATTTTTAATGGTGGTGGTTCTAAAACTTAAATGAGATAATGCATGATAAAGCACTTACAATAAGCATTTTTTAAAAGCTGCCATTAAAAAACAAAAAAGGTGAATTTTGAAAGATTCTTATTTATTTTAATTGAGAGAAAGAGGGAGCATGCAAGCACACCCATAAGTGTGGGGGAGGGGCAGAGGGAAAGACTCTCAGGCAGACTCCCTGCTGTGGCTGGTGTCTGACATGGGGCTCCATCTCACCACCCCCAGATCATGAGCTGAGTCCAAACCAAGAGTCTGATGCTTAACCAACTGAGCTACCCAGGCACGCCATGTATTTTTTTTTATTATTTTTTAAAAAAAATGTTATATGAAGAGACTTATTTAGCTTAACCCTATGCAAACATTATCACCAAATTAAGATGACAGTCTAGCAGAGTAAAAGAACAAAACAGATTGCCTGGTTCAGATGCTAGCTCTGACACTTATCAACTATGTGACCTGATGTAAAAGTGCGTAACCATTTCCTCACCTGTGCACCTGGGGTAATATTAGAACCTATCTCATGGGGCTATCTGCAGATTAAGACAGTTAGCATTTGTAAAGAACTTAGAACAAGACTTGGCACATACTAAGAACTATGTAACCATTCACTATATTTTAAAATGATTAATTTCTCAACTTTTACCAAGGTTTAATAGAGTCAATATAATAGTAACTAAATAATTTATATATTCAAATTTATGAACTTAGTAACTTTTAGTTACTTTCTAAAAGACAGAGTTTATAATTTCTTTTCACATTCTCTCTTCTTATATTTTGGAAATTGGCAACTTTTTCTGAAAATTTCTTTCTTAAATTTCTAATGAAAAAGCAATTGAAAAATTAATATCAATATTCAAATCACCTTAAAAACAACTTTGATTTGGTCTCAAGTTTCTATTTTTCTTTAAACTGATCTTTTTGGCTCTGGGATTTTGTTGAAAATTATTTCATATATCTCTGGAATAAAATATTCTTTCTATCTTCAGAACAAAAAGTTAATTTAGTTAAAATTACCTAAGAAAAATGAAGCTTCATGTATTTCCTCCCCCTTTACTCTAAGAATGAGATTAAAAACTATTGTAATCTTTGTATCTATATAGTTTTGTCTACTTAGCAGATTGAAATACAACTTTTAAATACTAAAGATATAAGAACTGAATGTGTAAGTATGCCTGGGTGGCTCAGTCAGTTAAGCAGCTGCCTTTGGCTCTGGTCATGATCTCAAGGTCCTGGGATCTAATCCTTTGTCAGGCTCCTTGTTCAGCGGGGAGCCAACTTCACCCTCTACCTGGTTTTACTCCTGCTTGTGCATGCTCTCTCTCACTCTAACAAATAAATAAATAAAATCTTAAAAAAAAAAAAAACACAACTGAATGTGTAGAAAGTCTTTTGTTGAGAATATCTTCTGATTAGAACTCAAATCTTGAGATATCTTTTATAAAATGGCATCTGTTGATTTTGTAATACAGTTTCCATGTTCTAAAATTGTTTTTCTTCCTCCAGTATTCCCAATTATCTTCAGGTCAAGCTTTCTAGTTTCTTTCTATTTCCTTTCTTCCTTCCTTCCTCTCCTGTTCTGTTTTTTTTTTTTTTCCATTACTTAGTTTTTATAAACCAAAATGTATTTTTGATCTATTTATAATAATAGTCCTTATACTTTATTTTAGTCCATGTATAGATTTTCTTGACATTTTCACTTTCTGTATGTGCTAAGCACAGCATTTCTGTATTACATATTTTGTATTACATAATATCAATTGTTCCATTATTTGAGGACTAAAAAAAAAAAAAACCCTAAAATTCAGTTACTTTACTTAACAACATTACTATTTCTTCTTCAAAAGTATATGTGTATAATTACTGATATTTGTTTTGCAGGTGTTTGGAAACCTTTTACTTTATAATCTTTTCTTTCTCCTCTTTCTCATTTAAAAAAATTAATTTAGTCAGGCATGACCACTTTGCATCATTTAGCACTACATTACTCTCTCAGAGATCTAGACCACTTTGAACATTACTTTATAAAAGTTATAGATCCTCTTTAAATTCTTGGAGCATCTTCTCAAATTGTAAAAGAAATTCTGTGTCTGTGGTCGACTTCAGATGTGACTCACAGTCCTCCCCCTCCAACTGTAGCACATGTAACCCACCAAGGTTCCCCCTGCAATGTTTTGAGATCCACCTCCGTGGTTGCCCTGAGGCCATGCTTTCCAAGGGCTCCTTCCAGCCACACTGAATAGGTAGGAATACTAACAAGTCCATTCCTACATCTGCAAGCCAACTTTGGCTCTAGAACCCCTCAGTGGGCCTTGCTTAGGATGTTCTGTCATCTAGGATGCTTTCAACAAACTTCTTTCCTTTTGTCCTTCACATAAGAGTCGGACTTGCATCTTTTGTGATAGCTTGCTCCTCCACCATTTTCTCACATCAGCCATTTCCCTAATTAAATACATTTAAGGAATTCCTTCTTGTCGTCTGTGTCTTGGAGGAAACAAACTAACATGTTGCCAAATACATAGATATATATATTCGGAAATACCTACTATGTAGGTCTGATGCCAAATATAATGGATTCCCTAAAAGGAAACAAGGAAACAGCAGGACACACACTATAAAGCATTGCTCTACTTTGGTCTTTAGTTCACAATTCAGTAAATTTATTCCATTCTAAATTAATCTGCCTTTTGCGGGTAGGACTGAGTACAGCATGTGGTAGAGGGATGAGGTCGGTATGATTTCCCATCCACAAATCAGCCTGCCTTTTATTAGCTTCCTATTGTGTTTAAAATACAAACTTCTTATCACAGCCATAAAGCTCTGTAAGGATCAGAGATGCCTGCATCTCCAACCATATTTGGAACGATTATCACCCCCATTCTCTGTCCAAAAGTACACTGACCCTTCACTTCCTCGAACACAATAAGCCCTCTCCTCTGCCTCAGAGCTTTCCATCAGGCTGATTTTCCAGCCTGAATCCCTCCTGCCTCCACTCTATCTGGTTAACTTCTGCATCTTTCAGTTCCTAACTTATATATCCTTCATCAGAGGCTTTCCTTGCCCCCTACCTCACAAAATCAAAGTTATAAGACCATATTGCTTTTCTAATAGACTGCTGTCTTGACCTCTTAACACTATTTGCAACTATAATTACTGTATTCTATTGTGTCTTAAATACCCACTGGATTATAATTAGTGAGCTGTCGGGAACCATGACTATTTTGTTTCCCTTTGTATAAAGTGTCTTATACAGGGGCACCTGGATGGCTCAGTTGGTTGGGCCACTGCCTTCAGCTGAGGTCATGACCCCAGAGTCCTGAGATTGAGTCTTGCATTGGGCTCCCAGCTCCAGGGGTTGTCTGCTTCTCCCTCTGACCTTCTGCCTTCTCGTGCTCTCTCATTCTCTCTCTTCCTCAAACAAAAAAAAATCTTTAAAAATAAGTAAAAATAAATAAATAAAAAATAAATAAATATAAATAAATAATAAATAATAAAATAAAAATAATAAATTAATAAATAAATAAATCATACAGTTCCTAATAGTAACTACCTTATCCATACAAGTTGAATGAATGAAAGAACATATTTCTTAAAACACTTTTTGAACAACTAGGGTCATGTAGCTTGATGGAATATTGTGCTTATTCCACTTTCTGATAATGAAATAAGAAAACCTTAGCCACACTACAGGATACCTTTTGGCCTATATCCCATAAAATGTATACAGTCTATGTCATCATAAAATCCCAGAGATACATGTTTATCTTCTTAGTAACCAGATTACATGTTTCCACATTTTCTGGCTTGTATAAAAGTGGTGGTAACTTACCTGCTCAAATCCTTGGGCACTATTCTGGAAAAACTTCTCTACACTGATACCTGATATCTATCTCCCACTTGTCATTATTCCAGAGAGTAGACATAGCCTTCCAAATTGTTCTTAATTTGATTAGCAGTGACAGATACTCCCTGATAACAGTAATTTCTTAAAATCCATCATTAAAAGATTATTTTCCTCTATGGAGAACATTTTAACAGTTCAGTCAAAATTGTAAAAGCATATTGACCAAGCAATCCACTAAGGAATACTATACTGTCTTATCAACTAATTATTTCCATTTGAATTATTAAATTTACCCTTTGCTGATATCCTAATCCACACAGGTTTCATACACATCCTGGAATTGTCTACATAGCAACTCAATTAGTAGTCTTTCCTTCTATGACAAATGTCTATCTCTGCCCTGTCTATCATCTCATTTTTGTTAAAGTTGGTAATAAATTAGTGAGGCTGCATTCGCTAGAACAGGATTCCAATCCTGTAATCTCCAAGTAAGAAAAGTCTCAAGTCCTCTGTGAGAGAAAAAAGAATGCCTTCATCTCAACTGGGAGATTCCTAGCCCTTCCATAAATCAGCATTATTATTCTACATGTTTGAGAGTAGAAATCTTATCTCTGTTGTGACTGTCTCACTTGTAGGAAACCAACAGGTAAAGGCTTGGACTTTTAGAAGTCCTCACAGAGCCATATAAAGCTTTCATTTCCATCAGTGTTCTTCCCCAGAACACAAGAGTTGTGTAAGAGGTTCAGTCCCGCAACACAGCAGCATTCACAAGCGTCTTCATTATCTCATTCTTTTCTTCTTTAATTTAATAAAATTTTTTTATTAACGTATAATATATTATTACCCCCAGGGGTACAGGTCTATGAATCGCCAGGTTTACACACATCACAGTACTCACCATGGCACATACCTTCCCCATTGTCCATAACCCAAGCACACTTTCCCTACCCGCCACCCCCAGCAACCCTCAGTTTGTTTTGTGAGATTAAGAATCTCTTATAGTTTGTCTCCTTCCCGATCCCATCTTGTTCCATTTATTTCTTCCCTACCCACCAAACCCCCCACGTTGCCTCTCAACTTCCTCATATCAGGGAGATCATATGATAATTGTCTTTCTCTGATTGACTTATTTCACTAAGCATGATACCTTCTAGTTCCATCCACATCATTATCTCATTCTTTCTCAGACCTTCAGCAATGTGTCCCAACCCACATAGACTCTGTGCTCAGGCATGCAATTCTCTAAATAGCAAGAAAAAGGCAATGAAAGAGTTAGCCAGAGCAGAGAACTGGGCAAAGGGAATTAAGATGGCAGTAGGACTGGTCTCAAAGAGGAGTATAAATTCGAACCTAGTCCTGGCTGATGCCGATATGCTTAGGGGACTCCTAGGAAGACAGGGAACTATACAGAGAGTCTCTGAATCACTGGGGAAATATTTTGGTTGTAGTTAGGTTAATCCAGTTTGAAAGAGGGCCTAAAAACAAGGGCCAGCCCACAGGAAAAGCAGATTAACAGAAAAAAGAAAGAGAATCAGAGCACCGGGTAAACGGTGTATAGATTTTAAGCTAAGGCTACCGTCCCAGCAGGAAGCTGGACTGCACACCAAAAAGGAAGCTGAAACCCTGGCATATGGACTAGTTACATATGTTGAACATTACTGGGCAGATTGCCCCTCACTGCAAAAGCAGGTGGCAAATAAGCTTTGCCCAGGATACTAAAATTCAGACTAAAGGCCACAGACTATTCCAGACCTTATTCACTTGTTAATTTAAGCAATTAAGTCTGGTTTCCACTGGTTCAGGTTGTTGCAGAATTGAGACTATTAGAGAAAGGGCATTAGAGCTTGCAACTGGACAAGACTGAGAAAGCAAGTAAGCAATTCATATCCCAGAGTAAATGAAGGCAAAGGACTAGAAGATACTTACATGCCTATAGAACTCACATATACTACTTCACAGAAACTAAAATGCTGCCTTTCTATGGAAGAATGTGTTGAGTGATTAAAAAGAAAATCTCTGTTCGTTGTTTTTTCCTTTGTCCTTGTGAACACTCCCACATCTTTTAATTATAAGATCTCTCAAATACAGGTCCCTTATATAAAGTTTTTATGAATGTTTTGGTGTCTCTATTTCCCTCCTGAGAACAGGTTTAAAAATGAATGATAAACAATTCATTTGGCTAACTGATATATTGCAAGCTATCCTATTTTTTTTCTTAAGATTTTATTTATTTATTTGACAGAGATAACAAGTAGGCAGAGAGGCAGGCAGAGAAAGGGAGAGGCAGGTTCCATGCTGAGGGGCTTGATCCCAGGACCCTGGGATCATGACCTGAGCCAAAGGCAGAGGCTTTAACCCACTGAGCCACCCAGGTGCCCCTATCCATTCTATTTCCTTACTGAAGGTACACAAGGTATCCATAATAACTCTCTACAGTGAAAGCAAGTATCTTTGCTCAGGCTGCTATAACAAATTGCCATAGTCTAGGTAGCTTAAACAAAAATTTCTATTTCACACAGTCTGGAGGCTGGAAAATCCAAGACCGAGGTGTAGGCATTTTCAGTTCTGCTGAGAGCCACTTAATGGTTTACAGATGGCTGTCTTCCCTTCATATCCTCCCATACAGGCTCTTACCCTACTTCTTACAAGGGCACCAATCTTAAGCATGAGGCCTCCATCCTCAAAACCTAATTATTTTTCAAAGACCTCACATTCTTATACTATCATATTGAGGGATAAGATTTCAAAATACAAGTTTTGGAGGACACAAATATTTAGTCCACAACAACACAATCATCTGTCTAGCTGCTTGCCTTGATATCTCCCTTCTATACTCTGCTACGGTCACTTGAAGGCCACCAAGATGTGTTCTCTTCTGGCTGGGAAAAATCAAGAAGCTCAGGTGACAGCCAACCTACTTTACTACTAGTTTGGTCCTAAGTTCTTTGGGAAGGGCCTTGAACTCTGAAATTGGGGGTAATTTAATGTATAGGTAATTAGTGGCATAAGTGGTTAGCAGTATAAGTAGTAGTAGTAAATTAGTAGTAATAACTGAGATCCTGTCTCACTTCTGTGACCAAACCCTCATTTCCTACCAGAGTTCGAGTAATTGGGTCTATCTTGTTTACTGCACCTAATTGATTTTATTGATTATATATTTATTCATTCATTCATTCAAGAACTAGTAATTGAAATCTAGTCTATGATAAGCATTATTCTAAGTGGAATACAACAAGTGAGTAAACAGAATCCTTATCCTTGGGACTTATATTCTAAGTGAAAAGTTATTAGGGAGAGAAGTATAGCTAAAGCAGTGTATACACAGAGGAAAGTGAAACAAGATGAAGTAAGAGAGATTTAGTAAAGCGTCAGATCACATAAGGCTATGTAGATCATGTTAGGGAGTTTGGATTTTATGTTCTGTAGACAGGAAGCTACTGAGCAGTCTGAACATGAAAGTAACATGATCTGGTATACATTTGAAAAGAATTACTCTGGCTGCTGTGTGGAAAAAAGTAGAGTGGAAGCAATAAGAAGGATTAGGAATCCTTTGCAGTTGACCAAGGAAAGATGGTACTCGTTTAGACTAGCATGAGATGAAAAGTGTTTGAGATGAAAAGTGATTGATTTCTAGCTGGATTTTTAAGGCAGAACTGACAGAACTTGTTAGTGTATTGAACATAAGAAGGGAACATAAGAAACTGGGAATGATTCCTAGATTTTTACCTGAGCAACTGCATGAAAAGGTTTGCCATTTGCTATAGGAAAATCAAGTTTGGGAGGCTCAATTTTGGATTTTGAAGATGTTAACTTTGAGATTCCTACTAGACATTCAGATGAAGATATCAATTAGGAAGTTGGACAGAGCCTAGAAGATGAGGGAAGAGTCATGCTGCTAGAGATATTTGAGAGTCACCAGTAGTTTGGTATAAACTTTCAAGGAAATATATGTTACAATGCTTTCAGGGAAGAATTTATTTCCCTGTGATGTAAATATGGTGTTTCTTGGCAATACAAGTCCCAACATAAAGCCTGTAATAGTTATATTCTTTTGGTTGCAGGCATCAGCAACTGTTCCTGGAAAATGCAAACAAAAAGAGGAAATGTATTGAAAGAAAACTTTGGTTCTCTCACAGAATGAAAGAAAAAGTTGAAATCTCAACTCAAGAAGGGCAGGACAAGGCTTCACCTTTGTGGTAAAAGTTTGATAACATTAATACCATTCAGTTCAATGAGTTTAAGTCCACCAGGGTACTAGTAATGCCTTGCAAAGCCATGTCTTCCCACATTCAATTCCTCCATCTATTAAACAAAAGGTTGGACTAAATCGTTGCTATTAAAAGTGTAGTCCTTTGACCAAGACCTTATTTGGTATGTGAATCTCCGGTCACACACTACAGACTATCATTCAGAATTTTCATTTAACAAGATTTCCAAGTGATTCACAGAACTAAATGATTATCTGAACTGGTCAGGTGTTTCATATATCAGCTACATTGAGGAAAGTTCGTTTGATTCCTACCCATTTCTATTCAGTTGGTTGACTGTCCAACTCTTGATTTTAGCTCAGGTCATGATCTCAGGGTCCTGAGAGCCCACATTGTCCTCAGTCCTGAGTATGGAGTCTGTGTAAGATTCTCTCTCCCTCTCCCTTTACCCCTCCCCACCCCACCTGTGCTCTCTATCTCTCTAAAAAAAAAAAAGAAAGAAAGAAAGAAAGAAAGAAAGAAAGAAAGAAAGAAAGAAA
>NC_081558.1:157949952-158149668 GCF_022355385.1 Mustela nigripes
AAAGAAAGAAAGAAAGAAAGAAAGAAAGAAAGAAAGAAAGAAAGAAAAAAGAATTACAGGGGTGCCTGGGTGGCTTAGTCGGTTAAGTGTCCAACACTTGATCTCAGCTCAGGTCTTCAGGTCTTAATCTCAGGGTCATGAGCTCCAGCCCCACACTGGGCTCTATGCTGAGTGTGGAGCCTACTTTAAAAAAATAGAATTACAAATGGTTTTGTATTAAATGATCATAAACAGTTAAATTGTATGCTTAGTGTACACCTTGATTATATACAGGTAGGTAGGTTATATCTTGTAGAAACATGATAAAGTTCTAGCTATACATCTCATGACCCTCCTTTCCAGGAAGTTTAGAATTACTTTTCAGGCAAACTTCTACTCTGGTGATCCATATATTTTTTATATATCATTCAGTCCTATAAGACTCATAGATTTGATATCTTGATTGTGTCCATGTGCTCTGAATGAGTGTTTTATTTACACCATATAGTTTCTTTCATTGATCAGAATTCTGCATTTGTAATGTTCTATAATTTATATTATTTTGTCATACTTTTGACATTATTCTTGAAAACTCACACTATCTACCGATTATAAAAATAATAGGAATGAGGGATGCCTGGGTGGCTCAGTTGGTTAAGCGGCTGCCTTCGGCTCAGGTCATGATCCCAGCGTCCTGGGATTGAGTCCCACATCGGGCTCCTTGCTCGGCAGGGAGCCTGCTTCTCCCTCTGTCTCTAGCCTGCCACTCTGTCTGCCTGTGCTTGTGCTCTGTATATCTCTCTCTCTCTCCAACAAATAAATAAAATCTTAAAAAAAAAAAAAAAGAATAATAGGAATGAGAGGAAACCTATAAATATTAATGCTATTTGAGGGAAAGGCATGACAATTGTTATTTGAGGGAAGTAAACATTGGCAGGTCATTAAAATTTTGGCTCAGAATTGTGGTCCAGAAAGCCAACAGATCTTGAAATGGAATGTAACCTTCTTATGAACTCATAGTCCTTAAACAACTTGCATGATCCCTTAAATAATCATGCCCAAAAATTTATCTTAGAAATATATCTAGTAGATATGACTTAAAGAAAATATGTCAACTTTTTAGAGTAGACTAACTATTGAAACTTACTCATAGCACTGTTTGTTAAAATGTGACCCTTAATCTTTTATATTAGAATCACCTGGGAAGCTTATTAAACTACAGAACCAGACCTACTAAATCAGAATCTCTGAGGGTGGGGTCCAAGTCTGCATTTAAAATAGGTGAGTCTTATCACTCTAAAGATGGAAAATTACTGTATTAAGCAATTAGATTTTGCAATTAAGCAATTAAGCAATTGGTTTTCCATTGATGTTAGTGTCAACTTCCAATGACCAAGCAGAGTTCACCTTTATTGTTTCACATTCTATTTGCTCAGACTCTCCATGCTTCATAATGGAATGACATTTTGACAAATGCATGGCTTAATTTTTTCCCCTATTTTTCCAAAGTCTTTAAATGGATATTTCTTCTTGATAACCCATTAAGACAATATGTGCCAAGGCATAGCACTTCCAGAACACCAAAGAATAATGTCTTGGCCAGGATTGGGGATCACTTTTTATAGAGGATCACTGATCCACAGTTGTTGGGGAGGGAGAAAAAAGTAAGGAAAACCAGAAAAGAAAATATTAATTTAATATTTTAAAGTAGACAAGTATTCATCTTTTTAAAAATTTAAGAAAACTCTTCAAAAAAATTGATGCAACTTCATTATTTTTTATCACACATACTTCTTAAATCCACAATAAAGAAGATGGAAGTTCTCTCATTATCTTATACCCCATATAAAATAATATGAATATTTCTATAGTTCCTTAACAGTGCTTAGCTCATAGAAAGTATATACTGTCGGGGTGCCTGGGTGGCTCAGTGGGTTAAAACCTCTGCCTTTGGCTCAGATCATGATCTCAGGGGCCTGGGATGGAGCCCCGCATTGGGATCTCTGCTCAGCAGGGAGCCTGCTTCCTCTCTCTCTCTGCCTGCCTCTCTGCCTACTTGTGATCTCTGTCTGTCAAATAAATAAATAAAATCTTTAAAAAAAAAAAAAGAAAGTACATACTGTCTCTCACTATCTTCCTCTCTCTATATATATATGTGTGTGTGAATATATATAGTTTGAATAAATAAATGCATCTACAATGTGTACATTTTCACACACTTTTTTGAAACTGATTATTTTCCAGTTATCAATATACCACAGGATTTTTCTGTAGCAATAGAAATCTAATATTCTATTGTATTTGATGTGTCATAATTCATTTAACCAATCCCCTGCTAATGGTCATTTACTTTCAATTTCGTAGTGCTAAAAGCAATTCTGAAATAAACCATTACACAATTGTCTGTTTTTTTAAATTTTTAATATTTTTAAAGATTTTATTTATTTGTTTGACAGAGAGAGACACAGGAAGAGAGAGAACAGGAGCAGGGGGAGTGGGAGAGATACAGGGCTTGATCTAGGATGCTGGGATCATGACCTGAGCTGAAGGTAGATGCTTAATGACTGAGCCACCCAGGTGCCCCAGTAGTCTGATTTTTGAGGGGACAAATTACTAAAATGGAATTGCTGAATCAAAGTTTATGTATCTTTAAAACCTTAATACATATTGTCCTCCTAAAATGTTGATCCAATGCCATTATAATTTATAACTGACTATTCTCCCACAATGGGTATCTTTGTCACTCTGATAACCAATAAATATAATCTCATTATTTAAATTTGTATGTACCTAATTACTAATGATAATATATCCATTTTATAAATTTTTAGCCCACTTATTTCTTTTATGTACTGTCTGTTCATTTTTCTAATGGCATGGAACAGGAAATTTTAATTCCTAATTAGTAAGTATAATACCATATAAATCATAAAAGACAAGTTATTTGTAACAAACTGAAATCAAATAAAAGTTGAAAAAGCTACATAAAATGAAACACAGAAAAAGAAAGTGAGAGAGGAGAACAAAGTCATATAAGCAGAGGGATGCATTGAAACGGGCATAGAAATCGAGAACACAAACTTCTGTCAATCTACAAGGACACACAGACAGACACACAGATACAGCGACGTGTGAAAAGCCGCACTGATAAAGCACAGATGGAGACCAAATGTAAATGGAGACACCCAAAGAAAAAGTAGAGCAGGCACACATGCATAGGGCCAGAGAGTGATAGATGCATACACACAGCAGTACAGAGTGAGAAAGTCACCTAAAAAAAGATAGCATGAACTCATGGAAAAAAAAGAAAAAATCTGTACACAAAAATCCAGAACAGAGAGATGCAAGAAAAGATATGCAGAAAGTGGACCTAGCAACATGAAGATAGGCAAAATCAGAGAGGTGCCTTTCATGAATTAAAACCCCATAATTTGGTTGTAAAAGATATACTTACTAAGGCCTTTTAAGTGTATATGGCCTTATCATCCCCTGTTATATCAACAAAGTTAATATGCCCTATTTTTTTCTTCTGCAGATCTGCATGATCTAAAATCAAGATACAATCACAGACTTAGATTTCCCTCTTTATTTTTTAAAAAACACAAAAAGGAACCCTACTAATAACACATACACTAGGGCGCCTGGGTGGCTCAGTGGGTTAAGCCGCTGCCTTCGGCTCAGGTCATGATCTCAGGGTCCTGGGATCGAGTCCCGCATCGGGCTCTCTGCTCAGCAGGGAGCCTGCTTCCCTCTCTCTCTCTCTACCTGCCTCTCCATCTACTTGTGATTTCTCTCTGTCAAATAAATAAATAAAAAATCTTTTAAAAAAAAAAAAAAAAAAAAAAATAACACATACACTAAATTCTTGTTTTAGCTGTTCCACATAAACACACACATAAAGTATTCATTTTGTTTCTTCATTTAGATATAGTTATGAAACAGGAAACTTTAAAAAGTGATGTAAATCCTGGGGCACCTGGGTGGCTCAGTGGGTTAAAGCCTCTGCCTTCAGCTCAGGTCATGGTCTCAGGGTCCTGAAATCGGCCCCCGCATTGGGCTCTCTTTTCAGCAGGGAGCCTGCTTCCCCCTCTCTCTCTGCCTGCCTCTCTGCCTACTTGTGATCTCTCTCTCTCTCTGTGTCAAATAAATAAATAAAATCTTAAAAAAAAAAAAAGTGATGTAAATCCTATATAGGAACTATAGGTCTCACTAAAACTGCTCCTTTTACTAAATCCTAATGCCAAAATCATCCTAACAAATCTACTGTTTCCTAAATTACTGCTGGGAAAGAGATGAAGGAAAGAGCTAAAATAACAACTGGGATTCAAGCATCTGAAGAGATTACAGTAAAGCTAATCTAATTTGTTCATGACAGTTCCTTTCTCTGAGAAGGAAGAAAGTTCAAACACCCCTTGTTGTCACAGCCACCCTACTAGAGAGTTAATAAAATCGGATGGCATGGAAATTCTATCAAACACTCATCAATCAACCATTATGAATGACCAAAAACAAACAAACAAAAAGACTTAACTAGAAAACCATCAATTCAGCCTTGCTATACAGACACCGCCAAAGTATTGCAGGGAGGCATAAATATTTTGAAATATGTTTAAATAATGTGTCCTGACTGCCAGTAAAATTTTTCCAAGCAAATGTTATTGAAAATGTTTGGGCTATCCACAAATGTTTTTACAAGCATTCCTACTAGGCGACTACTGAAGCCTCAGAAAAAATTCTGGCCAACAGGAGAATTCGTAAGAAAGAAGTGCTGAGTCGAAGGTGACCTAAGGAAATCCAGTCAGGAATATCTGAGCTGTTGGGATGGTTCAAAAACAAATGCAGGTTTCATGAAAGCTCTAGAAACAAATAGCTACGGGTAAAAACAAACATTTGGACAGTGAGGACACACCCAACAAAAATGTTTGTTTGCTGATACTAACATTTTATTTGGCACGTATTTGCCAGAGCAGAAGCGGGCAAAAATAAGATAAATGCAAACATCTCACAGAAGGCAAAATCACAGTAAATTTATAAGTGTAAGAAATATGAGAACATTTGTTTACTGAACATAGAGCAAAAAATAGATATTTATGGCTTAGTTAAAGAAATGACAATTTTACTAGCATAAGTCCAGAAGCCCCCCCCAAATCCCTAAATATTAATTCTGTTGTACATTACTGCAGCTTTTAAATTCGTGCAGTACAACAGAGTTCTTTTCAATTAACTCACATAACAATCCTCTGAGATCAGCTGATGACTAATATTATTATCTTTATTTTACAGATGAAATATGTTAGCTAAGTAGGGCTGTTCCTTGTCCCTTCTCTCATATTTGCCTCCCCAAAAATATTTATGCCATACACTATTGACTTAGATTGAGAAAATAACTCAGATGATATAGGAGAGAAACTAGGAATTGTAGGAAAATATAAAAGCTTATTTATTGGTGTATTTCTTTAATAGCAACTTTTAGAACATCTGTTGTCCACTCTGTTTTCATCCTATATCATACTCACTATCAGATTAAGTGTTACAATACATAAAATACTATTTATTTTTCCATTTTTCTCCCTCAATTCCTTGATCTAACCAGACCCCAATTCTAGATGTTGTAGACAGAAGCCCAGGCTCAGACACAGCTCTCTCCACACTATTCTGACCTCGGATTTCTGATATTCTTTCCCTTCTATTTCTCTTTTCCCTCCTACCTTTAAAAGTAGTCCATTTCATAGGTTCTGATATCACTTTTGTTCTTCCATGCTGATTCCTTGCTAACTCCAATCCTTCCCAGGCTTCACTGGTAAACTGGGAAGAGAGGGAGGGTACCTTTATTCCTCATACCACTTGTCTCATAGCCAAACCCTTCATTTCCAACTGCATGATGGAGATCTCCATTGGTGTTCTCCATTAGCATACCTAATTCAAAATGTCTAAAAATACTCATCAACTTCCCCCAACAACAAGCCAACTCTCCTCCATGTTCATGGATAGCAATACCATCAACTATAGAACAAATGTTTGTATCTCCCCAAAATCCATATTGAAACCCAATCCCCAGTGCAATGCTACTTGGAGATGGGGCCTTTCAGACATGATTAGGGTCAGGTGGGTGAAGCCCTCTAGAATGGCATGAGAGCCCTTACAGAAGAGAACCCAGAGAGCTCGGTTGTTTCCTTTCCAGGTGAGAACACGGTGAGAAATCAAAGTCTATGAACCGAGAAAGATCTCCCACCAGACACCAAACCTGCTGACAACTTAATAGCGGGCTTCCAGCCTGCAGAACCAAAAGAAATTTCTGTTGTTTATTAGCCACCCAGTCTACGGTATTTTGTTATAGCAGCCCAAATAGGCTAAGGCATCACCCTTCTAATCACCTTCTAAATATTCCTCCAGCTCCCAGTGTCTATAGATCTGTTCGCTAAATCCTATTGATTTTACCTCCTAAATACCTGTAACAAACAACATTCCTTCTTGATTTTCACCAGCACTATTCCAGGTTAACCACAAAAATCATCAATTTAAAATTAATATTAATATCATTTTACAATCTTTTCAATTAGTCATCTTCATACTCCAGCAAACTGAACTGCTTTCTTCAATCAGAGTGTACTCTACACTTTCAACTTTTGTATTTTTGTTCAAGGTCTTTCCTTGAACACTGGAGTGTTTACAGCTCTCATCTCCACTTACCCAACTTCTTGCATTCTTTCTGATATAAACTAGTCATTATGTATTTGGGATATTCTTGTGTAACGCTGTGTAATAACTTTCTTTAATCTTTTAAAATTGGGTTCTAAATATTTTCCTGTGTCATTAAATTTTTTCAAACATATCATTTTCAGTGACTGCGAGTAATTTCTCACTTGGCATTAAACATTTTCCTGTTGTTGGCTATTTATATTGTTAAATTTGGTTTTGCTATTATAAGTAATAGTTTAGTGAATATGCTTTATTACATAAATAACTCTTCACATCACAGATTAATTCCTCAGGTTAAATTCCCAGAATTATTTTGAGTTTAAAAGATATGAATGTTTTAAAAACTCTTTATACATATCCATGGTCAAAATGTCTTCTATAAAAAGAGTTCTGATTTAAAACTTTCAACAGAACTCACACAATTCTGAGATGACTGTTTTCTCCAAATCCTCATCAACATTGGGAAGTCTCACTGTTTTTAATTTGCCTATTCTAGGAATTAAAATTAGGACTTAATTATATTTAAATCTATATTTCTTTGGTTATTGATTATGGTAGTAATGATCATTGCTGAGTTTTAATACCTTATATATATCTCAACTGTTTGTAAATCTCATTTTACAAAATGCCTGTTAGTGTTCTTTGTCTATTTTTCTTTACAGCATTCATCTTGTTCTGATTTTATTATAAATATTACTTTTTCTCTGAATTGTTTACCATGTCCTTAAAATTTTTTTATGTACAAAATTAAAAATAAATTTTAATGTAGTCTAATTATTTGGGTCTGTTTATTGCTAAAATCCATTGAAAGATTTTCTCTTACTACAATGCAGGCTAAATTTTCCTAAATAACCTTCTTATTTGTCCATTTCTCTTAATCACACTCAAATCTCCATCATCTTTCTATTCTTGCCTTTATAGTTAAATCTTTATAATCTCATCAATTGCAATAATGTCCTATCTTCCAGCATACTTTTCTGGCTCCATAGTAATTTACTTTTCTTAGGGAAATCACAGACATCTTTTTACATTTGTTAATCTGACTGGATCTTTCCCCAGTTTAAAAATCCCCAATGACTTCCTATGGTTCTCAGGGTAAAAAATAAAATCCTTCACAAGATGGTATGCAGTATGGAACTTGCCTAACTAGCTACCTATCCCATCACACTCCCCACTGGTTTCTATTTTTAGTTGGCATCTTTCCACATCTTTCCACAGATGGCCTTCACATGGACGGTTTACTTTGCCCACTGTGGTCCTTTTAACTCTTTTCCCACCTAACATACCTATCTAAAATCCTTGAGGTCTTCGCTGAACTGCCATTTCCTCCAGTTAGTCTTCTCTAACTCAGTATAATTGTGTTGTCACTGTTGTAAACAATAGCTACCCTCTCAAACAGACTGTAAACTCTGTGAGGGCAGCTATAATGTTTGACCTCCTCAACACTATTCTTAGTGCCTACCAAAATGATCGAAAGTATATATTAAAAGAAAAAGGAAGAGCATATTATTTTACCAGGGCTACACTATTTTAATAAATATAGCTTTATAATAAGTTGTAAAATCAGGTTGGATAATCATTACATTTATTTTATTTTTAAAATGTAGCTTTTTGCTTGTTTATTTTAAATGGTAAGACATTTCGTCTGATTTAAGAAGAATATTACTTGTATATTTGGAATGATTTTGAAACTATAAATACATGTGGGCAGAAAAGATATCTTGATATTTGTTCCTCTGACCCAGGAGTATGACATGCTCTGCATTATTTAAGTCTTCTTTTACCTTCTTATTTAGAAAAATTATTCATCTAGAAGCTGCATATTTTTTAATTTTGGGAAATTTTATACATTTTTTGTTATTACAAATGAGACCTTTCTACTAGTATTTTATAATAAACTTTTATCTTAGTCAAGTTTTACATTTAAATAATGTATCGTGAAGATAATAGAGCTCTTCTTTGCGTCTCACTCCTTTCCCTCTGTTATTAACATCTTATATTAGTATGGTTCATTTATCATAATTAATGAACCAATACTAGCATGTCATCATTAACTAAAGACCATGCTTTATTTAGGTTTCCTTTGCTTTTACCTATGTCTTTTTTCTGTTCCGGGATACTACATTATAATCAGTAGTCACGTCTCCTTTGGCTCTTCTTGTTGTGATGGTTTCTCAAACTTTCCTTGGGTTTGATGACCTTGACAGTTTTGAGGATACTGCTCAGGTATTTGTAGAATGTCTCTCAGCTGGTATTGGTCTGTTGTTTTTCTCTAATCATTGATTACATTAGAGTAATGTGTTTGGGGGAAGGAATCCACAGAGCTTAAGCAATAGTCTCCTCACATCATATCAAGGGCACGTATTGCCAATATGATTTGTCACTATTGATGTTAAGCTGGGTTACCTGGCTTGAGGTAGTATTAGTCAGGTTCCTTTACTGTCAAGTTACCCTTTTTAGTCTCCTTTTCCATACCACCTACTCTCTGGAAGAATCTCTTCTTATATTTTTAACTGAATATTTTTTCATATAATTGAAGGTTTATCAACTTTAGCATTAATACACTATTTTAAAAGAAATTATCAAAACATTTATCATTTATAAAATATCAATGAGAAATCAAAGAACTCACATAAACAATGCTTAAGGAAATCGAATTGCTTAATCTCATTTTACAAAAATAGACTTACTTTGCTGTGGCTTAGCAATATTTCTATAATTTCTGGAAATACTGAATGTGATTCTAATATATTTAATGATTTTATAAAATTAGAATAAGAATTCATGGCAAATGTCACATTATAAGACCCAAGGAAAGCCACTCTGAATAAAATTTGATTCATTCAGAGGCACTGATCCATGTATCCTGTATATAAACAAAAAGCAACTTACCCATCTATGTGCCTAATGTGCTTACTGTGGTAGATTATTTGATTCTTCACCAAATATTTCAGCTCCTCTGTATCAGTTGTCTATTGCTATATAAGAGATTATCCCCACAACTTAGGGGCTTAAAACAATAAACACTTAATATCTCACACTTTCTATGGATCAGAAATGTGATGGCTTAGCTGAGTCTTCCACCCATGGTCTCACACTGGGTTGCAATCAAGTTGTCAGGCAGAGCTAAAGTCATCTCAAGATTCAACTGAAGGCAAAACTGCTTCCACAGTCACTCAATGGTGGTTGGAAGGATCCAGTTCCTTGTTAGCTATGGGACTTAGTAGGAGGCTCTCAGTTCTGTGCAGGCTGTTGGCCAGAGGTCACTCTCATTTCCTAGTCACAAAGGCTTCTCCAACATGCTGTCTTGCTTCATCAGTGTGAACAACCCAAGAAGGCAAGAGAAAGAATGAGAAAGTGCCACCAAGAGAAAGAGTATTAGCAAGATAGAAGTAATAATTATGGAAGGTCTATCCCATTACTTTGCTGAATTCTATTTATGAGGAGCCAGTCACTAAATCCAGTCCAGACTCTAAGGGAAGGGATGACACAGGGTGTGAGTACCAGAGGGCATGACCATTAGGAACCATTTTCAGAAACTGCCCGTCATATCATCTCTGTGATGTTCTGCTAGAGGAGGATTACACAGCCCTATTTTGTTGCACAAAGAAGTGACCATAGTACTTGCTTTGGCTCATGTAACCCAGACAAAAATAACACATTTTATAATGTTTCCAAGCATTTAAAATCCTATGTTATGAAAACCGCCTCCGAGAGACTGGGACTTCTAGAATGGTAGAGTGAGTAGCTTGGCAAATCCTCCCCCCAAAAAGCAACAAGAAATCTAGACACTTAGAAAAAAAAAATACTCTAACTATGAAAATTAACCAAAGGCATACAACTAAGAAGTATCTATTCAAGAAAAACTATCAAGTCTTGGGAAGTACCATGGAGTTAATGGCATTCTAGCCAGGAGACGCTCCGACACCATCCCCAGGACAGGCAGGCCATGAACACTATTATCTTCATAGCCCAAGTGGACTGACTTGATATGGAACAGAGTGGAAACTGTCCATGTCCAGGGCACTGTCAAAAACAATAGTGATCTTGGTGACATTTAGGAGGGACAAGATCACAGGTTGCCTTAAGTTGTGATTAAGGTTAGGGCAAGCAGACTCATGGGTATTGAGGGGGGCATGATTGCATGGAACACTGGTTGTTATACACAAACAATGCATCATGGAACTCTACATCAAAAACTAGTGATGTACTGTATGGTGACTAATATAACATTAAAAAAAAAAGGTTAGGGCAAGCAATAGACTGGCAGACTTGTTAGAACTTAATAGGGAGAATGAAGAGTGACATAGCTTTCTTCATACTAAACACACAAATTAATTCAAAATGGAGTTTAGACCTAAATATAAGTATTAAAACTATAAAACTTCTAGAGGAAGATTCAATGGAAAATCTTCATGACCTTGGGTTAGGCACAGAGTTCTTAGATGTGACAGCAAAGCATACTTTATAAAAGAAAGAAGTAGTTGATAAATTGGATTTTGTAAAAACAACATTTTGGGGGGCTTCAAAAAACACAAAACAATGAAAAAACAAGCTACGAATAGGGAAAATCTGCCCGTCATAGGTCTGGTAAAGGTTTTATGCAGAATATACAAATAACTTAAAATTCAGTAAGAAGAGGACAAGTTAAAACACTGGTGAAGGATTTGAATAGATACTTCACCAAAGAGATGGTTAGTAAGCACCTGAAAAGATGCTTAATGACTTAGTCATTTGAACAAAAAACTGCAACAAAATACCGCTCCATATCCACTGGAATGGCTAGGATAAAAAAGGCAAAAAATAACAACTGTTGGTGAAGACAGGAAGAAAGTGGAACCCTGGTATACTTGTGGTGGGAATGTAAAATGGCTAGTCACTTTGTAAAAGTTTGGCAGTTTCTTAAAAAGTTACACATGAATTTATCTTACAACCCAGCAAGGCTACTCCTGGGTATCTATCCAAGATAGATAAAAACATGTCCACAATAATCTTGTACATTGAGGTATGCAGCAGCTTCGCAGGCAACAGCCAAAAACCTGAAACAACACAAATGTCCATCAAAGGATGAAGAGCTACAAATGTGATACATCCATACAACAGAAAATTATTTAAAAAGGAAGCAAACTACTATACATACTGTGGCCTAGATGAACCTCAAAGACAGGCTGAAAGAATTAGACATGGAAGATTCATATTGTATGCCCCCTTAATACAGAATAGCCCTAAAAGGCAGGTTTTTAGACAGAAAGATTGATGGTTGCCCCAGGGCTGGGGGCACAAATGTGGGTTCACTGTAAATGGGGACTGGAGATTTCCTGGGAGTGATAAAAATGAAATGTTCTAAAACTGGATTGCAGTGATCAGTTGTATAGCTCCGTAAATTTCCTAAAAATCATTAACTTGGGTGAATTTATGGAAAAGAAATTATACCTCAATAAAGCTGTTTTTAAAAAGTAAAAAGTCTGTGTGTGGTGTAAGTCTCTCTTCTCTGTATCAAGATGACCATTTATGTTCCAGATAAATGTTACTTCAACAGCCTGGGTTGCAAAATGAAGACATGTGGAGCAGAGCTGTAAGTAAACCATGATAGATGTGAATTAGAAAACAACCTTTATTACTGTAAGCCACCAAGATTTAGGTATAACAGAACCTATACAAGTACATTTACTTTTTAAAAAAATGCATTATGGCATACTTACGTTAAATTCTTCTATGAAAAATTTTCATTTAAGGAGTAAAATTTTTATTAAATTTTTTTGTAGCTTCATAACTTTACAGTTCTTTAAATTAAAAAGACAAGACTTTCTGTAATGGTTTATCGTTTCATGCAACTCTAAATCATATGATAAAATTATTTATATATATTTGCAAAACACCTTACTTAGGAATAGGAATATCCAAATGAACAAAATCAACACAGCCCCTATCTTCACAAATCTTATAGTCTAAAAAACTGTTTATTTTCTGTAAGCTTTGTATAATCTATTACAAATGGATTCTAATTTTATTTTCATATAATATCAATTCCTTTTTTAAAATAAAGAAACAGTAATTGTCCTTTCAGTCTAAATTTCTGTGACAATCACTTGACTTACCGGGTAATTTTTAAGTTTTAGTCAGTTTTTATTTCCACCAGCAGGTGGAACCCTTTAGATTTATTTTGTCTAACAGCATACAGGACTTTGTGATTTTTCATTTTTAAGAATTATTTTTTCTTTCACTTAATCTTTATTTCTAGAACAGAACTAAGTGATAGTAGGCAAGAATGGTCATTCCACATTCCAAAAAATGTCTCTACATTAATAGAATGCACATCAGCATACTCAATTAAAATTTTAAGTTCACAGATACTTAGTCATGGAACACTAGTCATGGGGTAAAAGCTTAAGATAGACTCTATAGTTGCAATGGAGAAAAAATGCATATTAGACAAGTTTTTTAAATTTATTTTTTAATTTAAATTCAGTTTATTAACATATATATTCATTTCAGGGGTCTGTGATTCATCAGTCTTACATAATACCCAGTGCTCATAAAAGCTAAAATTTGAGAGGCTTCTATCTCTCCACCAGAGGTTGACAACCTTTGTAAAGGATAAGGCAGTGAAATATTTTAGTCTTTATGGGGCTTAGGGTACCAAATCTACTCCAATTTGCTGTTGTAGCCCACTATAGGCACCATAAACAATGAGCAAAGCTGTGTTCCAATAATACTCCATCTATAATAGGTGGGCAGATTTGGTCTTTGAGCTATAGTTTGTCCAGCCCTGGTTCAGGCCAGTGGCTCTCACACTTGGGCATGCATCAGAATCACGTGGGGGTCTTGCTAAAACAGATTTCAAGGCAGCATCTCCAGACACTGATGAGGTAGGTCTCTAGAGGGGTTCGAGGAACTGTATTTCTAGCAAGTTTGCTGTGTGATGCTACCGATCTTAGAAACATGCTTTACTCAGGAAACCCTACTTTGGGCACTATTTCACAATTTCTGCTGCTGTGTTTTTGCAACATTTCAAAATAATTAAAATAGACTTTTTTTTAACATAAACATTATAAGATTTCTTAAAGAGATCATTTGTCAGGGGAAAAGGTGGGGTAGGTGGGAAGTAAGACTGTGTTGTGACTTCTAGTTCAGTCATCACCATCTATTACAGTGCTGAGTTATTTTGTAATTGTGGGTGATGCTATAGAAAACACATTTTGCATAGAGTCACAAGCTGGAAATATGCTGACAGTGTAGAAAGGTGGAAAAGGAAGACACTGCTTTCATCTTGATATAATTTCTGTATTTTTAATGCATATTTTTACATAATTAAAGTCATATTATGATGTTATATATAATATTAAGGTCATACTATAACATAATATATGAATATGTAATTCATAATGTATTATGAATATATTATGACATGACTATTATAATAGGATATTAAATTATATAGAAATACATATAATGTATGTTAATTATATACTATATAATATGACATATTACATATAATATGATCTTAATTATGTAAAAACATAGTATAAGATATATTAATTTTATAATATGCTTTTTTTAAGCTTAATGATCAAAGTCATTTCCCCTTGCTCTTAGAAAAATAGTTGTAAACATTTTAATGGATGTGTACTATTTCCTTATATATGAATATAAACATATTTTAGGGCCAGTCCCACCACCTCCATAATTCTTTTTTCCTCAGTCTTTCCCTTTAGAAATAATCTTGCATGAATTATCATCATTTTTAATTTCTTTTGAAAACAATTAACAGAAGTAGAATTTCTGGATTTTTTAAAAAATCTGGATATTTTTAAGGATATTGGAGTTTTTTCGGCTGTAATTTCACCCTTATTTATATAAGAAAGTCTGCTTCACTATAGCCTAAACAAAATTGAGCATCTCAGGCAGTTTTCTTAATTTATATATAAAACAGATAGGGCTCAACTTTCCCTATCATATTACAAAAGTATCTGTTTATCCCTTCCATCTCTAGCACAAACTCTATCTCATAGTCGCTTTCACCCTCTCTCATTCTTCCCACTCCCAATAGCATCACATACAGGCAAACACAATTGCAAGATAACCTGGCTTCAGGCCCAAACACTGCCTAAGGTTGCATCCTCTCATGTGTTGCCTTACCTGGCAGAAACACTCACATGCCTCTCTGCAAAGGTGCAGAGCAAAAGCCCCACTCACAGGCAAATCTACACCAGAGTATGGCACTCCAAAGAATGGTCAAGGGACAGGGTTCTCCAGCACTGCAGGTGTCCCCCCAGTGCACAGCAGAGGTTCAGTGGAGCTATGGTTGCTGGGTGGAAGCAAATCAGCACAGGGAAAGGAAAGGATGATCAAAATTCTATATGAATTCACAGATGTGCTCCCATGCGTAAACCTGCCCCTGTCCAAGAAAATTTCTCCCTGAATATTGAATAGAGAATAGGTGAACTTTATAAGCTTCTGCTTGGCTCAGCTTTGAAATTTGTTTTTGACAAGCTTATGGAGAAACACTGAAAGAATCCTGTTGTCAGGAGAAATGAAAACTCAGAAGTGTTCTGTGCTGATAAACAACTGAAGAGCAGATGAGAAAGAAGCTGTCCCTTAAGATGCCAGGACTGATTGATGACAAACTATGTCAAATTCTTCCTCTACTCCCTTCCCATGGACTACTGGGAGAAAAGGGGTGTAACCCCAAAGTGATTGAGTTTCCACCATGCAGCAGAACGGAGTCTGAAAGTTGAAATTAAGTTTGGTTGAGAAATAAGAGATGAGAGTTATATTTCTTGCAAGCTGGCTATGTGGACTGAGATTGTAGCCCAAACTCCTGTCATTTTCTGATACTCTGCCACCCGGTATGATCCCAGGCTCTGTGGCTTTAGCCTCCATGAAAAAGATCTTCGGAACTGATGATGGATAAAATTGAGGTGAAACCAGGTCTACACAGTATGAACGTTTTCAAATAACTGGCCTGCTGGTGGAAACAATATTACACTGTGTGTTCAACTGAGTTAATGGTTAAGGGAAACCCAAATAGTTGATCCACAAGGTCACTATGATCGCATCCTTGACAGCCCGACCGAATTCACAGAGAATAAAAGCACCAGAACCAAGTTTCTGTATTTATATTACTTGCTTGAACTTTATGATGAAAAACATAAAACTGTTCTGAGTTATTTTAACATTAAACACATTCATCCTTGGAATTGGAAAATGCTAATGCTTTCCTATGTCCATATGCTGAATAAAATTGAAAGTAAACAGAGCTAGCATATTTTGGGAGTTGCTACTATAGTCATCAAACCAATTAAAAATTCACTTCAAGGTGGTTATTATAGTAGTATTTGTTGTTATTTATATGTCTGAAGAAGAGACACTTCTGTAGTAGTATACTTATACCACATATATTAATATAAAAGGAAGTGAGAAAACTTTTCATAAATGCCAGAATTGTTTCTTAAGTCCTAAACTGTTCAGAATCAACATCTTTTAAAAAATTTTTTTGAAGATTTTTATTGATTTATTTGAGGGAGAGAGAATATGTGAGTGAGAGAGAGAGCACAAGTAGGAGAAGTAGCAGAGGGAAAGGGAGAAGCAGACTCTCCACTGAGCAAGGAGCCCAATGTAGGGCTGGATCCCAGGATCCTGAGATCATGACCTGAACAAAAGGCAAACACTGAACCAACTGAGCCACCCAGGTACGCCAGAATCAATGTCTTAAGGATGAAATCCTTTCTGCACCATTATAAGTTTAACATTTTCAAGTAAAATTATGTGTGTGGTCATAAAAGCATAATAAATTAAGAATAATAATGTTTGATTGTCTGACTCATATCTATATGAGTCTTTATGTGACCAGATTGCCATAGCCTACTCATAAATTAAAAAGCTTTTAAGGAATTTATAGTACAGTTTGTCCTAGGCTATAATACAGTTTATGGTTTCTAACATATTTACCAGTTTAAAGGGAAAAAAGAAGTTCTATTGTAAAAACCATACCTCTGTTACGCTAAATATTATCCTAAAATATTTTATAGCCTAAGACTTTGCTAGGAATTTCCTCAGCCAGTTAACATTTTCCCATAATTAATAGCTGTTTTATTTTAGGAATTTTGTCTGTTCAACTAAAGGTAAACAGATAGAAGACAGAGAAAATGTTGTACCTTGTTCTTTATAGTTCTAAGAATCACGTACTTCTTCAGGTTTGAGCCATACTTTGTGCCTGAAAAAAATCCCATTCTACATGTCAGAAAGCTTTACATGTACTCTTCTCTTTTTCTTGAAGACACATTAACCATAGAGTACCAAAAAGGGTTATTTAAATAAAAGCAAGCTGAAAGTATTAAGAAGTGTGTGAGAGGAAAATTCCAGTACTGGCTATTGTGCTTACAAATGCTGCAAACACAGCAATGGTTGCCATTCTTGCCTTGTGCCATGACAAGCAGTGGCTATGAGGAGTCTTTGTGTGGTCTCAGCCTTCTCCAGGATAATGTTAACAGTTATACTGACATGCCCAACCAGCCTTACAAACCCAAGATCTTTCCCCAGAAGAAGTCCTGTTCTTGGATCCTGGATTCTGGCCCAAGTCACAGCTGAAATTCCATATGTACTTCCTAACCCCATAAATATCTATGTTGTTTGCATTTTCTACAGCTATCCATGAGTATTGTCTAACATTATGGAAAGATATGAGAGTCTTGGCTACCTATAGATTTGTCCTTCCAATAGACGCATGGCATGCCTTCCCTTGTGGTTATATTGCCTGGTTTTGTAACCATTACATTAGCCTTCTTAGTCATACTTAAAGCCTAGAGTAGCAGGGATTGAGATTCCTGTATATTATATGTACTTATACAAGGAGACACATCCTTCCATATTGGAATTTTTTTGTTTGATCAGTCTTTTGAGTTGTCTGCAATCTCTTTTGTCTTGGGCTTTAAGGGAACCACTTCTGGAAGAAAGTCTGTGGCACTTTGAGCCATTGCCACAAAACCGTTCTGGCTGAAGCTTCCACATCCTCAGGCTTATTTTGAAGAACTAAGGGAAGTCTGTGGTGCTTTGAGTGCCTGCCATTCCCACAAACACATTCTGGTTAAAGCTTCCATGTCCACAGACTTATACTGAAGAAATCTGCCTGTGTCAGTCAGCTCATGCTGTGTGACAAAGATCTTTAAACTTCAGCAACATTTGTTTAGCACATGTGGGTTGACGAGAGGTTAGCTGATCTAGAAGAGCCGAAGGGAGTGAGGCAGTTAGGACACTTACACTCTGCAGGTCTCGGATTCTTTTCCTGGGTCCATCAGACTGGCCAAGGTATTTGCTATGACAATGACAAAAGCACACAAAGATTTAAAAAAAAAAAAAAAAGCAAGTCCTCTTGACTTAGGCTTACCAATGACACATTGCCACTTCTGTCTCACTCCTCTGGCCAAAATAAGTCACATGCCCACATCCCAAATCAAAGAATGAGAAAATATATTGTATCTTTTTAGCAGGAAGAATGTGAAGTCTTACGGCAAACAGCACAAATACAGGGAAAGGTAAAGAACTAGAGCCAATAATACAATTTATCACACAGCCACCAGCTTTTCCTTACCCACAAATAACCTTGCTGAGAACCCCAGGATTACACTATCTTTGTATCACTGAGTTATGAATTAGCATCTGATCCAATAGCAGCTAAACAGCCCTCATATATGTTCTTTATTAATTGTAACTATTATTATTAGATTTTAATGCACATTAGATCTGACTAATGTTTCAAAATTCTGAGAAGAATAAGCCTAGTTCTCTAACAGTCACTAGTGTGTGATGCTGGGTAAATGTTTAGAACTTTCTGTGTCTCATTGTTGCCATTTGTAAAGCAGCAATGGAAAAAATAGTATCTACCACATGAGATTGTTGTGAGAATTCAAATAGATAAATATTATGTGCTTAAAACAGGGGTCAGTCACTTTTTCTGAAAAGGGCCAGATGGTAAATATTTTAAGGGTTTATGGACTGTAGGGTCTTTGCTGCAGCCTCTCAGCCCGGTTGTTGTAGGGCAAAAGCAGCCATAGACAATGTGTAAACAAATGGGAGTGGCTGTATTCCAATAAAACCTTATTTACAAAAACAGGTAGCAGGCTGGATTTGAACAGAGCCAATTTGTAGAGTTTGTCCAGCACTGACTTAGAAGATGATTGGCACATAATAAGTTCTAAATAAATCTCAGCAATTTGTTTTGGCAATTTTTATAATTATGTGGTGTCACAGCAGGTACGAGGAAGTAGACCAAAACTAATGAACAAAAGTTTTTCAGGAAACTTTAATGTTTGGTTTAGTTACTTTAGTTACTTTCCCCATCATAAAGATGATGGTTCTCTCTGGCAACTTACAAAGACCAATGAAGAAATTGGAAATCTATGCAGATAACAGGTCCTTTTCCTCATAATAGAAGTCATGCCTCTATTGAAGAAGTACCCAGGAATGGTACAGAATCCCACCCAATTTCCAGTATATACCAGAGGTCCCTGAAAGAGCTCTTGAAAGGACAAGTATACAGTATTCTTGATGGTGCCTGGGGGATCCTACAATTCTGACCAATGTGGAGGTGCAACTAGAATTAGAGTCTAGGTTCCCTCATAAACTTTCATCAGTATTCAATCCTAGAGAATTTCAGATAAGCATATTAGCATTTCAGACTTTGAAGGAAGGAAAGCCAAAACTAAGCCCCATCCAAGAAGGGAGGCTTGATAATTTCTTTGGTGTGAAAGGGAAAATGGAAATGAACAATTTTTGTTACATCTGCACAGTACTTCTTTTCGAAATATTGACTTCCTCAACCCTGGCAACAATAAATTTACAAAGAGAAAGATGCTTTATTTCTAAAATGGGATCCATCTCCTTGATTGTTCTGGAGTAGGCTTTTGGGGGAGGTTTTGTCCTGAAAATTTTGTATGAGGGAACTAAATAAAATTTTTCCCATCTATGTGCCTGGCCTAACCATAGTAGAAGCCAAGGAAATTTCTCTGTACCTTCCCTGGAGCAGTAAGAAACTGTACTTCTAATTCTTTCTCTTTGCTGGGAATTCTCCCACTTCCTCCTTTTTAGTTCACGTGAGGATGGCAATGTAGTTAGCGTATGCCTATCTCCACTTGGAGATCACATCTCTGCATAAAGACCCACTCAATTAGTAGGGGAAAAAACTGCTTCTGGCTTCACCTCCACAACTAGAAAATTAGTCCTTAATCAGACTAATTAAATGCTATAAGTGTTTTTGGGCTCACAGTCAAAATTTTAAAAGTTATATTAAAAATGTGTCCCAGTTACTATGGCTAAAGATAAAGGCTGTTTTGTAGCTATTACTTAGGCACCCCAACACTTTTATATTAGAATCGCTTCTCCCTACTCTCTACAATCTAGATTCTTGCTCACTGTTCAGGACAAAATTCAAATGCCTATTTGCCACAAAATCTCACTAGGCTAAGAATTCCACCTTCTTTGATGTCACACTGCATTTATTAGCAATCTGCTTAACTGTTGTTTTCATGTTGTTTCTGCTGTCCCCTGCCACACACTCACAATGCCTTGTGGAAAAGGCAGCCCAAGGGAGGAGTGTCCTTCACAGATAATTCCTCCAAACAGCAGGCTCATGTACCCCTTTGGCCAATGGCTGGGGAGTAGAACTCAAGCTAAATGAAGTTTGAATTAATTAGCTAAGTCTAATAGATTCTCTCTCAGGAATTTGAACTCAAACTCTACAAAAGAAGGAACTGAGAGAAAAACAGAGAAAAATAGAGCCAGAGAGTAGCCATATCCCATTAATTAATGGTAGACTATTGGTGCTAGGGTCCTACCAGATGCCTTGAATTCAGGACAAGTCTCTAGCCCTTATCTTCCTATAACAAACACCATGGCATGGATCTTTATCCTGGAGTTCCATGAGATTCCATCTCTCTTATTACATGAATTCTAATGAAATCCTCCAGTGAATCTCCAGGACTGGAAATGAAAATATCTAACTAAAACACTAGCCATTTATTATATGCTCTCCTGTGTCTTTTATTGCAAATTGCATATTTGGTTGTTGTTTGTTTGTTTGTTTGTTTTTTAATTTACTGAGACCATCAGCTCTTTGAAGGCAGAGATATTATGTATCTTCTCAAAGGAGCTAGCCCAGCCTCAGACACACTGAGAGCCCCCCAGGAAGAACATATTAAATTGGAGTGACAACCAATCCCAACATTGTTTCTAAAACCAATTTAAAAATTATTCTAAATGTATCTGTTATATCTGTTTTCAGTAATGACAGCTGAATCCTTTCTTTCAGATATAAGATATCCTACAAGACTTCTTCCCAGACAGCAGAAAGAACAGAACAGTTTATCAAATCTATTATATTCTCCCGCATTTAATTTACTTACACTAGAGACAAGAGAATCAGCCAACTTCTTTAACCCACTACTATGTATTCATAGCACCAAATGTTCTGCTGGCAAAACTTTTCATCCCTTGGTTCTTTGCACAAATAAAAATCATAACTGGAGGTGAAAAAAGTACCATGAAGAGGAAGAGTGAGAAATGAGAGTGATCTAAAAAAAAATCAGGTAAGTGTATCCTCAGTTGTTTGAACGCCCCACCATTAGCCACACCCACCTTGGGGAACAGAAGCAGGGGTAGGGTATTATCTCTCAGCCTTCATCTCCACACTGCATTCTGACAGCACACTAGAGGCTCATTATATACAAGTTTACAGAGTAACTCTGCAAGGCTTTAGTTTTCCTCAAGTCTGTGATGTTTTGACATTTCAAACTATTAATCTTTAATAGAAAAGATAAATCAAAGGCAGGTTACCTTGGAAGGATTTTATTTAGCAATATTCTTAAATTACATCTCATAACTTTGATCCATCCCTGGAAGTCTATACTTGAATCTGGAACTTTCACAAAATTTTAAAGCTTTAACTTTTAAAATACTTAATAAAGATGCAAGAAAAACAATCACATATTTTTAAAATGTATCCGGGATCAAATTACTTGTACTATTTATTCTAATTAATAAAAAGAAGAAAAATTGCATAAAAGCAAACTATCCTATTCTGTATGTCCTTTCATTAGAATCAAGTCCCTCTTTCAGCCATCACTGCGTTTCTGCCCTTTGTAAGCTATGCTAAATCTTGCATTTTATGAAAGAATTGGGAGAAACTGTCATTTCCTACCAAATTTTCCTAATACATGATTTGTTCTCTTCTAGCTTTTGTTTCTAGAAAAACAGATACTGCTTCCTTCTGTGTAAGAAATACTGTTGCTACAAGACTCAATTTCCCCCCTCCCACTAGAAAATATTACCTAATCTTTTCATACTCTAAATAAAAATTCAGCTGTTAGTACTCAAGAAGTTTAAAATGTTATTTTTCTAATTATGTGTCTATGGCACGAGACAAGAACTTCCAACTTCCATCTAGAAGTTAAAATAGAGCAATCGGAGATGTGATTTGTAAGTATTTTGTGGTACACAGCTATTGTTTGTCCTGCTGCTAAAATTCGTCTCTGCCTGTGAAGACCCACTCACTCTCCTCTTTCAGTCTAGTGGGGCCTACATGAGCCTGAGACAATGGAACTCTCCAATGGGAAAATCCTTCAAAACTTTTGCTGGAACAATAAAGAAGTATGCATTCTGTGCTGTGGTTGTGGATATTAACTTTTCCAGTATCCATCTCACTTATCACCTGTTACATAGCAGGCATTTGGCTCGGATGGGACATTTACCACCCTCAACACCAGATATGGGTCCTGATTAGTATGAGCCAATCAGAAGAATTTCCATCTATCTAGCCGGAGATATTGGTTCCAGGATGGGTGATGATGTAAGCTAGTCCTCACAGAATTGAAATGCAGGATTTCCATCCAATCACTGAGGGAAAAGATTTGTTCTCTTATTCTGACTGATGTGCTATGAATCTGTGAGGCCTAGGACCCTAAAAAGGACTAAGAAAATCCCAGAGATTTTGACTGAACCACATCCCAAACTGTACTACACCTGGATTTCTATCTGTTATGTGATCTAGTACACTTATTATTTAAACCAGTTTGTGCTTAAGATCATGTATGCCTGAAGTTTTCGTTACCATCTCTGCTATTAAATGGAGATAGCCCACCTGAGAATAAAGCCAAAGTAAAGAAAAGAAGAGCCAGGAAAGAGATCAGGAGAGAATGATTGCTGGTTAACAGCAAAGAGGTTCCTTCTTCATATGTAAATTAATATAGGATCCTTTCTTATTTAAATTTATTTGAGCTGAGTTTCTTCTACTTGCACAAGTGGACTCCTGACTTATTCAGCAGTGTTTCTTATTTGTACAATTTATTGGCTCCCAGATCGGATTATTAGTCCATTGGAGGGGCCACCAAAAGAATTGGATTTGAAAACAAAACAGAGACGAAACAAATATTATGATCTTTCAGAACTAAGTTGAATATAATACAACCATTGGTCAGAAAACCTTAATTTATTATTCAGAAAAAATCATCAATTTCCTACTTTAAGGAATAGTACACAAAAAGTTCAAAAATGGCTAAGATAAATTACATCACTTTCTCAATACCTCATTACATATTCATTCTGTATGCTCCCATTGGGAGACTATTATCTATTTTATACTCCAGGCTGCAAAGGAGGCTCAAGTCTTCCTCTCTCTTCACCACCACAATAAGTAAAGGAAGACTGCATGAATCAAGGCCAAGTGCTCTGCTGGACTCCAATGCCAAGAGATAACACTTACAATATGAAACAAGAGGTTTGACATTGCTACAGCTTCATTACTCTCATCACAGTTATTTATTTATTTTTTTAAACCTCTTCTTTGGGTGTTATATTTATGGGGGGGATCCTGTTCCAGACCTTTCTTTTCTCCTATGCATCTATTATTGTCACAGGAATTTTGGACCCTTTTTTCCAAGAGTTTTTCTACTCCCATCACCTTTAGGCCCCCTCACAAATGGACAGATCAGAAGAGTCAGACAAGAAGGCTATAAGCTCAATGATTAAAATGCAGGCTGGAAATAGAGAAGCTGTATTAGATGATATTTCAGCTGGACAATCAAAAAATATCTCATGAATCAATTCAATCCCATGATAAAGGATATCTCAGTGGTAACCTTGATGTCAGCCACAGTAACTATTTGACATTCCCTGAGAATTCACTATGCTTTTAAGCTTGCTGAGCCTCAGTTCTTCATCTGTTTTAATGGAGATGATAATTGTACTTAACTCATAAAGCTACAGAAAAATTAACTGTATGTGTAGTCCCTAAGAATACAGTAAACATTCAATAAATGAATAAATGAATAAATTTACTGAATAAATATTCAGTTTAAGGCATACCTCCACCATGGTCCTTGCAATAGAATTAACATGCTACTTTCAACAGACTGTGTAAAAGGTAGACTATTAGGCCTATCACAGACTATATGAAGGTAGATACTCATGAATATTAGTAATTTGTATATATGTACCCAATATTTAATAAAATTAGGAAGTTCTGAATAAACAAATGCTAAATATATAAATAACTGAATGTTTAGTGTTTAAATTTTTATTGGCCATGAGAGAGAATACCTTACAGATATCTTGTCATATATAAATCATATTTAAATCATCATATATAAATTCAAATAACAATGTACTAATGTGACAATTTTCAAGATTTCTGTTTTGCATTCCTTACAAATTCAAATTTTATATCATCTCTGATTTGAAGGGTAGATAGTAGGGACAATAAAGTATACAAGAACTTATCCAGTATGTACAGACTAAAGAAAATCAGAATGTTCATACTGAGAATCAGGAAATAGGCTTAAATGCCTTTCCTTTTCTTTCCTGTGGTCTCTGTCCTTCTATGAAGAAACACAAATTTGACTTCTCTTACACTACTGACATGGGAAGCACTAAAATGTCTGAGGATTGATTAAAAAGTAGAAGAGCTAGCAAGGGATGTGACTCTATGCTCTTAGACCTTTTATTTATAAGCAACCACTCATTCGCTTGTCCTGCAAATTGAAATAATCCCAAATTTCTGAGAATATAATGATTTACGGCAAGTGTTTAGTTCTTACAATCTTTCAACAATATCAGTCTTTCAATGAAATCCTTGAACAATTTTAAATCTTTACACTCTGAAAAAAAAAAAAATAAATAAACAAATCTACACTCTGAAACCAGCCTTCCCCCAACCAGAGTGAGCTTCTCAGCAGCACCCATAGTGACAGATGTGTATGAATCCACTGAAACTTTTTCATTCAGAATGACAGTCCAACAGTCTCACCATGTTGAACATTATTTGCAAAGTATATAGCCAACAAAGGTTTGAAGGAAATGGTAAAATTAGAGGGCAAGGGAAACATTTTTCATGATGATTTATTTTAAAAGTAGGAAAAAAAATCTTACCTTTTTGGGGAGTTTATGATCTCTAAGTAGGCCAAGAAAATCAAGTTAAACATTATGTGCTTGCATATCCATAGACAACCAAGTTTACTGTATATCTGTAAAAGGTGCTGAAAATAGGCATCATATTTTCAAAAAGCCAGCCTTCAAACTGAAAAGTTTATTGTCATTTCCCCCTGTGGCTTCTGTACTTGCCAAAGATTTTTATGAGGATAGCTGTTTAAACCTGAATCTCAGGAAGGCATCCTGTTTTGAAATTCAAGGAAAAAAAAAAGAAAAGAAAAGAAAAAGGAAAAGAAACTCAAAATGTCCTTGGCATTTATAATATCATTCATTTAGGTGCATTTCATAAACCTGGAAACATAAAAATTCTAAGATGTTCAAGAAACAATGGAGTTACTAAAAAGAAGTTTTAAACCAATCTTATCTGGAAATTTAATACACAGCAGATTAATTTTCTACAAAAATAGTTTAGAGATGCATAATTCGAAAAAAAAAAAAAAAAACTCTTCCTTTCTGCTTTTCCCTATTAGGTGATGACTTTAGTATTTCTTTACATAGAGGCAATATCCACTTTTCGGATGGTTCACAAAGATAGTGATTTCTGTCATAAAGTCATATTTTTCAAGAAAAAAAAAACAAGTCACCAAAGGTCTTTTTGTCCCTTTCTGTGAATTACAGATAGACAAAAAATAAAATAGCTTTCTCTTAGAGTATATACTTCTGAATTTGCAAAGGGGAACAAAGAAGGACCTTGGTGAGGCTCATGGACTTTCTTCTGACTCTAGCTTCCTGGCTGTGATTCTGGATTAGACACCAATGCATTTTCTAGTGGCCTGTGAGAGGGATGTAATTAATCTTTGACAAACTGAGCTATTTCCAGACTGTTGCATGGGTTTGAAAGATCTTAGAAGAATGGATTTAGGACTGTTCTCTACAAAACATGTAGCAATGAAGAAATCCTACTTGCTTTCTCTACCTCATCTACCCTAATGTCTATAGCTTAGGAACTAGTGCAGAACTCTTTGAGCTCAGAAATTGAGTGGCTCAGTTTTGGGGTTTTGGAATTTCTATATAAAAAAGATTTATTCCAGGGGTACCTGGGTGGCTTAGCGGGTTAAAGTCTCTGCCCTCAGCTCAGGTCATGATCTCAGGGTCCTGGGATGGAGCCCCACATTAGGTTCTCTGCTCAGCCGGGAGCCTGCTCTCCCCCGCCCTCACCTGCCTCTCTCTGCCTACTTGTGATCTCTGTCTGTCAAATAAATAAATAAATAAATCTTATTTAAAAAAAGATTTATCCTAGGACTCTTGTTAAGATTTAGGAAGTTATGTTTAGACTATTAAATTGGATTCTTAAAATGAGAACCATATATTCCTTGGGATTTTTTGAGAGGATGAGGATGGTAAGAGGCCTTCTGTGATAGGATGAATATTTAGCCCTCTACCAGAGAGTTCCATAATCTAATCCTTAGAACTTCTGAATGTGTGACATAACAAAGGAGACTTTGTAGATGTGAGTAAGAATCTTGAGATGGGAATAATGCCCCAGATTATCCAGAAGGCTCAATATAGTCACAAGGATCTTCCTAGGAGGAAGACAAGAAGGTCAAAGTAAAAACAAGAAGATAATAGAAGTAGAGAGAGATTGGAAAATGCTATGCTGCTGGCTTTGAAGATGGAAGATGGAGCCATGAGCCAAGAAATGCAGGTGGCCTCCAGAAATCAGAAAAGACAAGGAAATAGGTTTTCCCCTAGAACCTCCAGAAGGAACAAGGCCTGTGATAACCTTGATTTTAAGACTGATTCTGGACTTTTGATATCCAGAATTGTAAGATAATAATTTTATGTTTTGAAGCCACTAAGTTAGTGATAATTTGTTACAAAAGTAATAGTATCTTCCCAATGTATACCATATCTATGGACATTCTTTAACGGCAGCTATGAGGCTACACCTGAGCAGAAATTTCTTGCTTGAGAGACAAAGGATGGAGTTCAAAGATTGCTAAAATGGGGAACCTCTAAACACCCAGTCTTTCATTTGTGCCCCCAGAAAGGCTCTGCCTATGGAAATCAATCTTCCTCAAAGAGATGTTCTTGAATAAACACTAACACCCACCTGCATCAGTATCAAAGTGATCTGCCTGCCAACTTGTGTACACTTAGCCTCCATAATTGTTCATCACCATACCAGCATTCAGTAAAAAATTATATGACATATTAAAAAAAACAGGAATGAATGACTCAAACCAAGAGATGTGGGAGTTTTACTTAAACAAGTATGTTTTACTAAATAAGTTTAATATGTTTAGAGTAAGAGGAAAAGATGGAGAATTTCGGCATAGATGTGACTCCATCAATAGGAATCAAATGGAAATTCTACAACTGAAAAATATCTGAAATCAAAATTAAAATGTTAAATTTCTGCCTCCAGGCAGGATGTAGAGATAGTAACAAGCCGTAACTCCCACTTGAACTAGAAAAAAAAAAAATTACATAAATTACAGAACTGTATTTTTTAAAAACACCAGAGACTTGTGGATACAAAAAAGAATTGAGGAACTAAAATACCAGAGAGAAAAGAGCTTCTCTTCGGTAAGCTGAATTTGCCAACTACTTTTTCCTGGGAAGTATCTGTTACATCTGTGCTTATACTGAGAATAAGGCCTACCACAGACAACGTGACTCTAATAATGTAAAAGGGAAACACGTGGAGCTTTTGACATTTGCGTGATCCGGAGTGAAGCCTGGATAGCTTCAATAGCTGGGAAGTCCAGTAGAAGGCCACTCAGCTGAACCCAGCCCAAATTACTAACTCATATAATCAGGAACAAATAAAACGGTGTTTGTTTTAAGCCACTAAATTTTAGAATAGTTTGTGACATAGTAATAGATATGGTACAAAATTCTAAAATGCCCCAGTGTAGGAAGATGATTTAGATGTCTGTAGCTAAAGAAATTAAATTGCAAATACAAGTATATAAACAAATACATAAATCAAATCATCTCTCTCACAAAGGAATAAATGTGATGCTATCAAAGACACTGGTTCTGGCCACTTAAAAAAAGATGAGTGATTAAAAAATAAAATAACACTATGTAAATTAAAAAGTAAATTTGAAAATTAGAAAAAAATTGAATTTGGGAAAGGAATGCTTTTCTAAGAAAATTTAAACTATTGAAATAACTCAGGAGGAGGTAGATAGGCATAGTGACCAAAGACTACGGAATTGAGAAAATAGATTAAGATCTATCCTTTAAAAAAAAAAGAATAAAAACCATAAATATGGTAAAAGACATAATTTTCCTAATTAAATCTACAAGGCGAGCCCAATTAAAAAAATCTCAAAATTAGATAAAAGCTGAACAAGGTTCATCTTACCTATGAACATCAATCTCTGAAGTTTGCAAATTCCAAAATAAAAATACTAGTAAATTAAATACATTCTTTTAAAAACAGTAATAAAATTAAAAAATTTATTTGGAAATGGAAGAATGGTTTAGCATGAGTCAATCTATCATTGTAATTCAATATATTAGTAGAAGAAAGGGAAAATAAATATGATTATTTTATACATTTAGAAAAGATATTTGATAAATTTCAATACTCATTCATGATTTTTAAGCTATAATACTTTGGAAACTATGAATATACAGCAACTGCTTTAACAGAACTTTAAGCAAGAAACAGAAAGGCACCACATCAAAAATTCAGAAATAAGTCAAAGATGTACCATAACATAACTACTATTCAACATTTTGCTCTCAGTCTGGTCAACAAGATAAGAAAAAGAAATGATAGATAACAAACACTAAAAAGACAGAAAAATTAACACTATTATAAGATGATATGAATTTTGACATAAAATCAAGAGAAGTAACTGATAACTGTAAAGTGTTTACTAAGCTGCTTCATATAAACTCAGTATGTAAACACAAGTAATTTTTCTACACGTAAGTAATAAAAAATAGTAATGGAAAAAATATCCTTGTTTACAATTGTGGAAAACAACTATAAACTGTTTTCAGTGGTAATGATGAAATTTTGTGTGATCCATGTAAATAAAACTGTAAAATTACCAATGAATATCAACTAAGACTTACAAATGTTTCATTGCAAGTGACACAAACCCAATTCAAACCACCTTAACCAGTTAAAAGAAAATCATTGACTTGTTATAATTAAGAATGATAAGGATATAGTTGGTCCTAGGCATAACTGGGTCTAAGGACTTAAGAAGATCCCTGGCTTTTAGCTATGCTATACATTTGTTTTTGTTTATCCTGTGCTCATTTGCCAAGAGTGTTCGTCCCAGAATCCAGTCATGAGATTCAGACAGAACCATCAATTATAGTGTTCATCTCCCATTTGCAGGTTAATACATAATCTAGCCCCTATTAGGACCTGAAATTGATTTTTATATCTTTTTATTTTTTAAAGATTTTATTCATTTGAGAGAGGGAGAGAACAAGTGTGCATGAATGAGGGGGAGGGGCAGAGGGAAAGGAAGAAGCAGAGTCCTCACTGAGCAAGGAGGCTGACTGACATGGAGCTCATTCCCAGGACCCTGAGATCATGACCTGGGCTGAGGGCAGAGGCTTAACTGACTGAACCACCCAGGAGCCCCTGATTTTTATATCTTTTGTAAACTTGAGATTCAGTTTCCTTTATCCCCTATTTTCCTAATACTATTTACCGAATGTCTCTTTTTCTCCCAATAATCCGTGTTGATGATGTGTAACATTATCAAAAGGCTATTTATGCATAAGTATGATTCTGTTTCTGGGTTCTCTTCTGTTTTCATTTGCACATCCTGGGCCAACCCCATACTAGTTAGTAGATTTCTTCTTTTCCACTCCCTCTACTTTCCCTAATATCACAATCTTTGACCAAGTCCATTATATTTTCATTATGTAAATGAAGTTTTGGTGGAAACTTACAGGTCTGCTGTGAATTTCCCATTTAAATCAATGGCTTGGGGCAAAAAAGAAAACATGCAAGGAAATGAATGTCTGGGTACAGAAAGTTAGGAAAACACAAGCCCCTACAAATCCAGTGAAATAATTATAAAGGGCTTCATGTTTCTACCATGAAGGTGGAGGGTGTCAAGGCAAATTTTAAATAAGCATCCAGGGCCTGAATAACTTCTATCACACTTGGCCTTACTGTGTGCCTTAACTGGCCTTACAGAAATCTCCCTTTAGCTGCTTTGGATGGAACTGTCTAACATTAATAACTGGCACATTATACTAACACATTTTGATGTTTAACTAAACTTTATTTCACTATGAAAGACTCATTTTTCTTTTAATATTTTTATTGGCTATTATCTACTCAGGTTAATAGTGAGCACAAATATAGAAAAGTAGTACTTGTCTTTGAGTAGATGGCAAAAAAAAAAAAAATCAAGTGTATTTCATATATAGTTTTATGTGAGGAAAGGTGCTAAGTTCTTTAAGACATTCTTCAAAGACCATTTCAAAATTCACTTCTTCCATTAAGATTTTCCTGATTTCTTAACCCCATTCCTCAAGAGGTAACAGCATTTTCTTTTCTGACTTCCCATAACACTTTATTTATTCCATCATTAAGACTCTTCTTGTTTCTATTAGTAATATAGTTTTTTACTGTTTATGTCTAATTAGTGCTTTTATTAGACTCTAAGTCCCTTGAAAGCATGATCTAATTTGATTAACTTTTGTATTCAGTATAGTGATAAATTCAGTGTACTGCAAATATTTCCAAATTCTTAAGGGTTAGGCATTCTTTCTTCTGTATTATCATGCATATATCACATATGTACACAGGATAGTAATTTATTCCTTTACATCTATCCTAATACACAGTAAACTCTTTGGAGAAAAATGTCAAATCTTGTGTAACTTTAGTTCTAAGTTCATGGAGACTTTAAATCCTCATAAATATACCTGATGAGGAAATACCCTTAATATTTCTTGAATGAATGGATGAGTAAATGGCATAGTGAAATAAGGAAAAGAGACTTGAGTTTGAAAACAAGTTCTGCCCCTTGGTGGCATGGATAAAGCATTCAAAGTCTAAGTGCCCTCGTTGGTAACCTAGGGTTACCATTGGTAACCTACTGCTAGAGTTTGGCTTCTTTTAATGCACTTTGAAACTTCAGGGAATATATACTATTTAAGATCTGTGAAGGCAACAGGTTAGGAACCTGAAGACATTTCTTATAAATTCTTCCCTAAGAAATCATCACTTTTATTTTCATTTTCTATCACTCATGCCTTCATCACCCTTGCATTCTTTGTTACCACATAATTTTTACTGTATCCCTTTGCTCAGATATGCTAATTGCTAAAGGAGGAAAACATCTTTGTTGCCCTTTGATACAATTATGGAATTCTTGCTACATCTTTTAGGATGTTTGTACATCTATGAGTGGATGGGGGAGTGGCTTGGTGGTTGAGGTCTGTGTCTCTGTAATAAAATATAAACCTGAGGTATTCCTTATAGACAGAGCATTTTAACTCCAGATTCTCACATCAGGAAAACTGGATATAAATTAGAATACTTCACAAATATTTATAAATTAAAATATTTTACACTGCTTTCCTAATGATTTATCATTACAATCCTAACAAGTCTAATGCCAGTAAATCGAATAATGCCATTAAAAACTTGCTGAAAAGGAGGAGTTTTAAGTAATACATAGAGGGAGTGGCCATTGTCCCTTGGAAAAGTTAAAACAATTAACTATTTAAAAACCTTTCTTACATTTTACTCTATTTTCTCATGTAAAGTTCATTATTCTATAGGGGATATTTGTTAGTTACTTCATCACTTTTCTGCCAAGATTTATACACAAATTCTAAAATATTTTAGCTTCCAGATTTAATAGCAACTTGTACACTTTAGTGGACTTCAGACTTCACACCTGGTTCAGTAATTTGATAGATTCTGAGACACTCATATTTTCCTCAAAAGATAGATATAATTGTACTTAAAAGGTCGAGGCTTTGTACATTTTTTTTTCATCAGGGCCAATTTATTTTGTTTAGGTCCTGCCAAAGATGTCTAATCAAAGGCAGGCATCTGTGTGCTTCCTTGTAAAATCCTGTTTTAGCAAGAACCCTGCTAGGTCAGTTTAGCAAGGACCTATCCCAGATATCCCAATCTGGTAACTCTTCCTATTTTAACAGGTTCCACATCCTTCACCATTCTCCAGGTGATGTGTGATCACTCTAGCCTGTCTTCAGCAAGAAAACCATTTTAGGTTGGTTAGCCAAAATTCCCACTCACCTCTAATGTTGCCTTGTAGTAATTTTCCATACAGTGACCCTCACCTTACTCCTTGGCTGAAATTCTCACTTGCCCATGATGCAGCTGGAGTTCAGGCCAATCTCCTGACCCACCGCCAAATTCTATCATCGTGGTCCTATCTATCTAAACCTATCTCAATGGTCCTGAATAAAGTCACCATCTCTAACTAGTGTCATGAATAGCTTTTTCTTTAATGCATGCTCTATGTGCCAACAAAGTCTTAGATAAAACTCAGATCTTAACACCAAATGCCTGTTCCATAAAAAATATTGTTTTCAAATTGAAAATATAGTAAATTCTTTGTATGCATGGTATTTTTCATAAAGTCCTTTCATTGTGAAAAATTCTTAGGAGTTCCCTAAAAAAATGCAACTTTCTTTCAGAGAAAAAATTTTTTTCCTTTGTATAGCGAAAGGAACCCCCTCCCCCACGTTACCCCTTTTTAGGAATCCTTCCTGAGCATCTTGCTGGCCTTGAGCCTCATTTTTTTCCCCCAATGTCTAAGCATTGTACTAACACTTGGTAAGAATTTGGCTCTGGGGAGTGCTATGTTGAGTGACAAATGGACGAGGATGAAGGTTTTATTGAAGCATCTGAACCACATTTAATTTTCCGTGTTGCTTTATTTGTTCCTTCTCGCCCTCAGGATATTGAATTTTGTGGGCTCCGGTTGTGTCGTCGGTACTTGAGGCGTTTAGTAATAAGAAACATAATCTGTTTTTCCCGTCAGGATAATATCCTCATTTTTATTAAGGGCGGCTTACTACGAACTGTTTCACACAGTGTTTTTCTAAACCTCCTGAACGGACCGATTTTCCCTGTGAGCCCTGGCATTGCTTCGGCGGCCTCTGCTGACCTCCTAGCTTGGCAACCTGCAGCCTACCCCGCAGGAATCAAGCCTGACCTAGCGTGGCCTTGCGCGCCACCGCCTCGTCAGACCCTCGCTCCCGCTTTCCTTCCACCTCCCTAGATCCAGATTCCATCCCGCTGCCTCAGCTGTCTGCGACAGCGACACCCCCTCCTCCCCTCCGCGGCTCCCCCCGCCAGCTCGCCGCGCCAGACAGCGGGTAACCGCCGCCTCCGCTGGGGCATCCCGGCTCCACAGGCCTAGCGCGCTCCAGACACCTGCCTCTCACTGGCCACCGAAGCTGCCCCTCAGCCCGCAGCCCCCTCGGCAATTGGCCCCAGGCCGTCCCTCGTCATCCTCGGCCTCGCCGCGAGTCCCGCCTCCGTCGCCGGGTCATTTAAGTTTATCGCAAATAAATAAATAAAGGAGGAAATAGAAATGCGTAGAAAGTAAAAGCAGTCGGGAGGGGGCGGGGTGTGGAGGAAAAGGGGAGGAGGAGCGGAGGAGTAGACAACCAAACCTGCTCGTGTCGGTGCTGACCAATCATGGTTCACTCCAATCCGGTCTGACGGGCGCTCTCAACCAATAGCCCTCCACCTCTCGGATCACTGAACGACGAGTTACGATTGACCTCTCCAGAGTGGGCGAAGGTGCGGCAGAGGTGGGGGGGAGTGGGAAGTCTGCCGACCAATCGCCTGTTAACAATTCTCTGAGCGACGTTTCCGTGCCCCAATGGATGTTTGAGATAGCGGATTGGGCCTCTTCTAGCCCAATCGAAGGTGGTAGAGATGAGGAAAGCAGCAGATGGGGGCGGGGACGGGGAGAGGAGGAGGAAGAGTGCATTTTGTTTATGGGCGGCAACCTCACGAGGGGCGTCCCACTCTTATTGGCTCACTGAAGTCAAGAGTGGCATAAGAACAACCCAATAGCGGAAAAAGATAGAGGGTTCGCGGCGTGAGGCACCCAATGTGGGCCTTCTGCCGAAGAAGTAGGGGCGGGGGGAAGTTTAGGAGTTGAGGAAAGAAGATTAAAGAGCGCGAGGAGGTAACCCCCAAAACTCTAATTTGTTGTGGGGCGGGCGGGAGGGAGGGGTGTGTGCGTGCGAGAGGGATGAGGCGTCTGCGAGGCACTGGAGTAGGGGGCGACGGGACGGGAAAGGAGGGGACTGGGGTGGGGTTGAGGGAACGAGTTAAGAGTGGCGAGCCCGCGGGCTGCCGACTGGCCGAGCGCGCGCGCCCCCGCGCCCCGCCCCGCTCGCGCCCCCTCCCCCTGGGCACCCCTCCTCGCGCCGGGCGGCGGCTACGGCCTCGCGCGACCCGGCGGGGAGGGAGGGATTGCGGGAGGGTCCCGGGTCCTTGGAGCGGGCGGGCCGTCCCGCAGCTGGAAACGTGTCTTCTGCCTTCTTTTCTCTACTCCCTGCGCCTGGAGTTGCCGCTTCCAAGAAGAGGAGCTGAGGGGGACTAGCCGGGGCTCAGGAGCTGCTAGAGGCGCCGGCTTGTCTTCCGCCCCCTCCCTCCTCGCCCTCCCCCGCTTGCCGTGGCTCTCGCGGTCTCTGGAGCGTCTTCAGAGAACTGGGCGGGAGGTGTCCTGGCCCCAGAGCCGCTGGACGCCCCTCCAGACACCGAAGCTACCGGCCCCCGCCTGCTTCGCTGCTACGACTCTAGAGGAGGGGGCTTGGGAAGGGAAGACACGCCTCTCCTTTCTCTCCTCCTTTGGGCCCTTTTGGAAACATTTAAAAAAATGTTTACGCTTTTCGATAGCTGAGATAGAACGGTTGGAAGCTTTTTGAAAGTTTAAAAGAAACGCACTCTCCCACATTGTTTAATGCATTACTGTCTGTGTGGCTTTCTGATCCTCTCCACCACCCACCCCACGCCTCCTCCCACGCTCCCTCCCCCCCCCACCCCCGCACCACTCCCCCCGCAGCTGTTATCCTTGTTAAGGATGCTGAAGAGGCAGGAGGCAGGGATTTTCTAAAAGTTCTATTGATAAACACACTTGCACAAACATATGCTAAGCACACACATAAACTATAAACATTAGCGAAAAACACAATATGGCGTACAGCTACACTACCTACCGCGGTAATCTGCTGGTCTCTTAACACTGAACCCTGCTGAATGGGGTCAGTAGCAAGATGACAGTTCTCTAATAAAAATCTAATTGAAACAGGAAGTAATTTGGAAGTCTGTGGGTTAAATAATATCCTCAGAATCAGCATTTGGCCTCAGCTAAATTGAACACGTCAACTTTCTAGACGTGTGAAAACTGTCTTCACTACTCTAGCCATTGAAAATACCAAGATGAAGCTAAAGGCGAGAGATTTTCTCTTTGTGTGATCGTGTGTAAGTTTCAGCTAATAAAATTATCAGGACTACTCGTTATCCCATGTTTTCAAGCTAGTTCTGTCCTAAAGTTACTGTCGTAACTTGTTGCCATCTAAAGTTTTAAAACAAATTGCGACGAACTAACATTTTGTAAAAAAAATTCCATAGCTGTGAACACTACATTTAAATAAGCAGTAACGTTAGCAAATTCAGTTAATAAATGGTTTACTTTCTTACCCCTTGCTCCTAATCCCAGATACCATTTGCTGTCACATGGGAATAGGTAAAATATACGCCCCACGCCCCTCATAGAAGTTTGACCAGTCCAGATTTGGCTACTTTCTGCATTTCAGCTTTACATGTAGGTATTTCTGTATTTCTAGGAAAAGAAGGAAAAAAAAAGCAGTTTACACTGATTTTTCAAGTCTTTGTTTGCTCTTTTGTTCTCAATCAGAATGTATCAAAGTTGATGCACAAATAGTGCATGGTGATAGCACTGTGCCCTCTTGGGAATGGTCTTCCCTCAGAAAAGTTTTTGAAATTGCCCTTGAAGAATTCCTGATGTTATTCATTGTTCAGACCTCAAGGTTTAATTCCTAAAATTGTGGTTGTGATATCCATTGAGCTCAATTTTGGAGGGCTTTAGGTTTAAGAATATATGGTGCTCAAGTAAACAGGTGAGAAGAAGAAAAGTGAATTTTCTAGAAATATATTAGCTGCTCAGTGAGTCCAGCAGTTGGGTGTTTTTGGTTTTGTGATTTCAGATCTCACAGACCAGTGGAATACAGGCCTTTTGCATATGAAGATCAGGTGAACAAGTTTACTGTGCACCAGCCTCCAAAGCAATACGCCCTTTCATGGTGAGGTCCCGATTTTAACAGACTAAAGAAAAAAGTTTAAGATTAAAAAGTTGTCAAATTTTATCCATCTTTGGGAAGAAGTCCTTATGCTTATCTGTCTAGTTCAGTTAAGATGCCAGTATTTTAAGAGTACGACTACAGCAAAAGAGAGTTCATGTGTATGTATACTCACTAGCTACTGAAAGACAGTATGAGTTTAGAGAAAAGAAAAACTTATGTGTAAAAGTTATAATTTTGGGGGTATGTTTAGAACTACTAGATGTGGTGCCGGTTTACTATAGAGTTAATTCAGAAAGTTTTTGTGACCCACAGGTATCCAACTAATCTTACCATCAAATTAATATGAGTTTGACTACTTGGTATTGGAATAAAAATCTAAGGAAAAATCCATTTTAAATGAATTATTTTTATCTCAGTAGTGAAAATCTGAAGAGGGCTTTCTAACCAATTGGACTTCGCAGAAAAAAAGGCTTGACTGAATAATTAGGTCAATTTAGAAGAGCATTAAAAGATACAACTTGCTTACTGTAAAGGATCTAAAATTTATAAGTGAATTACAAATTATCTCAAATATTTTAGAATGAGTGACAAAGAGAGACTTATTTAAAACATTTGGAATACAGAAGTGGAGCTTGATGGGCTCTGCTTTATTCTCTGAAATAATCATGCTTTTCTGAAATGGATGTTTAAATTTATGAAATTGTTCTAGACACTTTGGATGTAACAGTGAACAATATATAAAATAACCTGCCTTTGTGGAGTTTATGTTCTAATGTCACATATAGTTTGCATACTTCAGATTGCTAGGAGAAGAGATTTTTGCATGCAATTTTAAAACCTACCAGTTTTTTCATTTTAGAGAGTACAATTTGAGAGAATTTACAGACGTTTGAGGAGCAGGGAGTTGTTTACTAATTGCCAGTGGTAAGAAAGGAAGAGCTAACTTTACTTGTACCCTTAGTTTTTGTTGTGAAACGTTCTCCATACGTTTCAGTAGATCTTTTTAACTGATAGAGGTTTTATTTTTTTCATAATTTTAAGCATAACTATGAAATAAATAAAATGTTACTTTATGTTAAAAAAAATCTGTGTCTTGGAATTTACTGTAAAATTCCGATGGAGCTTTTTATCCTGTTAGCAAATTGTGGTGAAATATAAGATAGAATATCTTAATTTTTCAGTAAGAATTTGTTTTAGGAGTATATCTGAAAAATGAACTGCCTAAATCTTTTTCAGTTTTGGTTTTATCCAGAGAAGATGGAAATTTGTTGTATTTAATTTATAGGTGACATTAAAGAGAGAGAAAGAGAGAGGCCTGCAAAAAATGCTTTGTTATTTAAACCTTTCTTTCAAACTACAAAAGCATTTGATTGGCACTTCTCTGATTTAATAGACCATTTGTAATGCAAGAGGAACATTACAGAGATTTTAGCATTACTTTAATCATTTAGTCTGTAGGTGTAAAAATCCTAGGTTTCTAACAGAAGGAAACTTGGTGCTTGGTTAACGGAGTGTATGATTTAACACTGAGTTTGTTGCTTTAAATAGTGGGTGTCTCACCTTTCCAAAACCTAGTTCAGAGTTCTAAAATAACAAGTTCTGATTTTTCGTTATTTTTCTTTGTCCCAGTGAGTCTTACTTTGTTAGCCAAATCAGTGTTCATTCTTAGGTAGGATAACTTCTTTTTTTTTTTTTTTAAACACAATTCTCCCACCGCCAGTCCTCCCATCCCCTGCTGTGAAGGGCTTGAATTTCTATACCTACATTAGATCTCTATTTATGCTAATTTGTAGCATAATCATCTCCTCCAGAAAGGGTACGTATTAATGCACTTTAGAGAACAGTCGAGGTTGCTTCGGGCTATTTGTATACAGACCTGCCAGCATATGAAAGGTATAAATAGGAAGATTTAGGAAGTAAAGCAGAGGCTATACTAATGGAATACATTGTCTTAGATGAAAACTTTTTTTAAACAGCAAAGTGGAAGAATGGTTGCTAGAATGTTAAAAAACGAAGAGCTTTTTCTATTTTTAATGGTTGATTAATGTGTGTTTATCTGTATCTGAGTATACATTTATATATGAGCATTTTTGAAAAAAGACATATTTCCATATTGGATAAATAATTTCAGTCCTGCCTCGTGGTCCTTAATATGTTCCCAGGTGATTTTGTTTAACTCACTGTTACCTACCCAAACTTTGCTCCAAGCAACATGGAAACATAAGCTAATTAAATCTTTGTAAATTTTGTAATAATTTTGGATTAAAAGTTACTGGAAGTTTTTTTTTGAAGCATGATTAGCAAGCATCCCCTGAAATTAATGAAATCTAAAGTGAAGAGTTCTTAGAATCCTGGATTTACAGGACAATTGAAAGTTTCAAAAATGGATGTTCATAGGGCAAAAGACAAATCTTGATATCTGTCAGATTTTTATAATAATAAGCAATAAAATCAAATGACTATTAATATTCATATTTTTAAGGTAAGTGTAAGTATGTGTACACTGCATTTTAAATAAAAATTTGGGGTGTTATTGGCTAGACACAGTCATTTCTTTGCCAGAGATACTAGGCTGTGTGAAGGCTAACCATCTGTCAAGTGATGGAGACAAAGAAAGGTTTAATATACTAGTCTAAAATATCTACAAACTTGTTTTGAATTGTATTGTCATTTTGTTTTGGCCTTCGTACTCCATGTTGAATATGCACTGGGTCAGTCACCCCACTTTGTTTTGTGAACAACTACTCAAGGTCTAGATAAGGTTATCATTGCAGCTGATGTGATCCAGGGCATGATAAAATATGTTTTGATTTTGCTTTCATGTGATGATCAAAAACTCACAAGTGGGCCACCCACTAGCAGTTACACAAATGACTTCAAGCACACTTATTTTCACCCACCCATTATGAATTTTGGGTGTCTTAACTCTTTTGCTTTATATATTCAAGCCTTGTATTTCAAACCCATTCCTGAACTGTTTGGGGGTGGGGTGGGGGGGAAGTAGCAACAGGAATCCAGATTGCCTGTTTTAGGTACAATATGGTGTGATGTGAAATTGAAACAGCAGATTGGTGAGAAACTTCAGTTTCAAACAAATATAAACTAGTTTGTTTAGTGAAGTTCTACACAAAACAGTAGTCTCTATTGACAGGGCAAGGTTTTTTTTTTCCGTACCTTCCACATCATGAGGTTACTGTGGTTCTTTGAGCCAGCGTTCTATTTCCAAATCACCATTTAGGAAAAAGAAGTCCTAATATTGATGATTAGAATGATATACTTAGATATAGCAGACTGAAGAATTATTTATAGCAGTGCTAATTATATCAATAAAAATAGCAATATTAATACTGTGAGTGTCAAAATCCATTCTTGACAGTATGAGGTAAACAGAACTATAGTCAAACAAAGCAGCCAGCCTGTTTCTACTGTCAGCTCATGAATATGCACTTCAGGAAAAATATACACAATTGGTTTACTGATTTAATCTCTTTTTCAATTACTTTTGACTTTTTAAAAGATGTTATTTCTAAATTCAGAAAATATTAAAAAGATTTAGATTTTTAGTTTTGAAATTCTTAGTACCATTTTCGTACTGTCATTAGTAAGTTTCTAGAGGCTTATATGTTCATAGTTAAGTACTTTCTAATTATCAGAAATTAATTTTCTGTGTCCCCCCATTTTTAGAACACAGATTACCATTGCACAGGGAAATTGGAAGAACCTTTAACAATTTGTAAAACAAAACAATACAAAACAAAACCCACTACCATACATGCACAGAGAACCAATAAATCTCTGGCTTTATTTAGACATTAAAAAATACCCGTTTCCATGGTTCTGATTTAAGGAAAAGCATAAATTTTCTTTGTAGTTTTCATTACTTCTCGACAGTTTTTACAATTTTATGTTATTTAAAACTTATTTTCCTAGTAATACAAAATCATGTAAGTAGAAGTTATTAAATCCAAAGGTTTTCAGCTTGAGGGGACAACATCTAATCTTTTTATTAATCCCTCATCTGTTAGATTTAACTTTTATATTATTGCACATTGTCAGAAATCTCAGATGTGGAGTTAGGAGAGATTGTTCCAGGCCTAGTGCTGCCCAGTTGTATCATCTTGGGCCTGTCACATAATCTGAATCTCTGCCCTCTTCATCTTCAGGGTTTCTTCCAGCTTAATAATATCATCATGTTTCTTTTGACACTTGGATCCTTATTTTAGCTTTAAATATAATGACTGGAAGTGATATGTTAGGTACTGGGAAAGAGCACATGTAAAATATTTGATTTTGCTTTTTACTTTTAGTCCTTGATACAAGTTTCATTTTAGTGATACTTGCTTTCAAATATAGCATATCTATATAAGTATAGATACATAAAAATTAAGTACTTATAATCTTTGTTTATAACTATAATAAACTTACTATTTTTCATGAATTTTTCCTCAGCTCATTTATACTCTCGTGAAGCTATGTTGTTAACAGAATTTATAAACAGGATTCCTTGCATTTTATTCCACATAGAGTTGCTTAACTGGAAAAAGTGGGTAATAACAGAATGAACTAACTCAGTCATTTTATCATTCTATGAAATATATAGATAGAGAAATAAATACATTTTTCAAAGAAGAAAGGTGAACTTGGTTTTTGTGTTTCTCTAAGCAAGAAATATACTCTGAGTACTCAGGAGCCATTAACTCCTGCATTTGAGTTTTGATCCTACATTATACCTATCCAGAAATAGATTCACATAGAACGGATGAAAAGGAGACAAAGAAAGTTGACTCTTATTTGATGAAGAAAAGTAGAAAGAATCTGTGTTAGAAAAGACCTAGCAAATATAGTACTGTCATATATAGAAACAAGGCCATACAGAATTCATTTGTACCTGCTTGTAGGTATTTATTTAGTGATAACCTCAAACTTTTCATTTAAAACTTCACTCTCAGTTTCTTTTTAACTGACTCACATTTCCTTTGCTGGAATGGTAGTGAGAGACTAAAAAACATCACATACTTTACCTATTCACAAATGGAAACCACAATCTCGAGAAAGCTCTACAATCCCTGGATCCTTCCTCTTCCCTATACCCTCCCAGAGCTGTAGATGCTCTGGTACTAATTATAAATGTTTTATAAATCTCCTCAGAGGTGGAATATATGTAAATTTTCCAGTGTAGTAGGTAATGCTAACTATTCTGGCCTACCAAATACCTAGCCAATAGTGAGAAATGGCAAGAAAATGATTAGTTCCACTGTAGGGCACAAAAGATGATATGAGTGCTTCAATGCATGCAAATAGAGGAAAAAATATACTAAGGGATATTTAGAAGGGAAGCGGATTTTAGACTATTACTTAGCTGAAACCTGGCACATATATTGAGGAATTAATGTAAACTCTATTCTAAAGGCACTGTGCCAAAAGAGTTATTGGTAGGAAACATAGTGAAAATGAAATAAAATACATCTGTCATTGTACTAAAATAATAACAATAACAACAGCAGGTAACATATATTGAGCGCTTACTCTATACTAGGAATTGGTTATAGCTGCATATTTTCCCATTAATTCCATAATCCTATGAGACATGTACTTTTACTATGGCATTTTTAACCCACTGAGCTACCCAGGCGCCCCTTACTATGGCATTTTTAAAGGTAAGCAAGCCGAGACTCATAAAAGTTAAGTAAGTTTTTCAAAGTCACACAACTAGTACATAACAGCTGGAGATTCAAACTCAAGTTCAGCCTAAATTCTTAAGCACCACCTCACCATGACTCTATTCTGGGACCATTTTCACTTAGTGCTTGCCCAGATTAGTACAGGTAATTTTATTTCAAGAAAGGCGTAGTGGATTTGGAGAAGGCTTCAGAAAAGGGCACAGGGTGAAAGCTATAAGTGGGAGAAATGGTTGCTAGGGTAGAGTCTGTTTTTAAAATGTAACTCTCCAGTCTAGAATTACAAATGCTGAGAGGGAATTTGTCTAAAGGTTTTACAATGGATGGACTGGGTAGCTGCTGCCTGATTTGATTCTGTGGACAACAAGTGGAGCTGGGTAACATGTCAAAAAAAGCTGAGGAAATCGAGTAGGAGCAAGGCAAAGGAAGCATTAGATACTGGGAAACTTGGAAGGTAGACGTCAAAGAAGAGAACTAAATCTAAGCAGATATTGAGTAACAAGAACCAGGGAATCATACAGGAAAAAAGGTTGAGGCAGAACAGAAACAGTATCTTCAAAAGTGGGACAGATTTTGCTGACTTTGGAAGGCCTTTATGTATATTGTTTGTCCTCTTGTTTGTTTCAGAAAGCAGCACCTGGCTTAAGTAGGTGCCACCCAGAGTTTAGGATACAAAGATTGCTGTGTTTTTGGCACACACAAAAAAACATGGTCATCAGTAATAAAAATTAGGCAGTAAGTGTAGGTCTATCTCAAAGAAATGCAGTTTAGCACAGAAGTTTATGTGGTAAATCTGAGAATAGCTGTCATTTATTGAGTATCTACTGTGTGTCACTCAATTCTGAAATCACTATTTCCGGGGACATTATTTGCTGCCTGCTGTCCGGTTTTCAAGTATAAGAAAACACCTGTTAGCTTTTCTAAGAATGTGAATGATGAAATAACTAATACTGTAATTTCATTTCATTATGTAACTTAGCTTTTGATCTCCTTTCCACAGTATTGGAGTTTTAAACCAGGCTCCACAAGGCTTAAGGTGGAATAGAGTCTAGACTTCTCTTATGTAACTGTAACTTTTCCTTAATTTGTCACTATACTGAAAGAAAGCTTCAATCTTATTTGATAGGATAAATGCATTTCTGTTAGAGTTATATGCTCACATGACCAGCCCCAGTTAATTTAGCATACATGAGTTTGGATTATATTTAGGATCGTCAACATGAGTTAATGAAAAGGGAACTATAACAACTTTTAAAGTGAATTTTTGTTACTGCAAATAATTTTAAAAACATTAAGCCAATTATAAACAGCTATATATGCCATGCCCTTTGTCTACAAAGGTACTAGAGACTTCAAAGGTTTTTAAGAGATAATACTCATTGTTGAGCTGTATCATATGAGTTGGACTATCGGAGTGAAGACAAAGAACAATCAAAGTGCTGCCCCACTACTTATAGGTCTTTACTGTTTCTTATGACAGTATCTGTGGTCTTTTCTTCAGACTCTTCAGTGCAGTAGGAAATACAGTGCAATGATCATTTTGCATGTTTTAAATGGTCACCTCACTAAGAACAATATATTGTGAAGGTAGAAAGATAATATTCAGTTTATACATGATACCTTTCCCCTTCAGGTTCATTGTCATGGATACTCTTGTTCTTGTTCTTTTGGCATCTTTTGGTACCTAGTCTTTTTAACAGCTATGTTGTTTGCATCTGACCTTTCTTTATATATATGACCCTTAGAGAAATACCTTTGAAAACTCATGCTCTCAATAATCTTTCTTGTCCTAGTAAAGGGTTGAGAACAAGGCAATACTGTATTAAAATTTAAGCTGAAAAACAGTATGGAAAAAAACAGGTTTCCAGGCTTTTCTGATTCAGATATTTGGCATTATATTCTCAACATTTGTTATGAAGTGAATTTCCAAGGTGTATAAAAACCGAAAATAAATGATTGTTGCTTTTCTATAATTGCATGTTATATATAATACCTCTGTTCTATTATTTGTGTAATGATGAGTTTTATTATGTAAAAATGGGTATATCTAATATAAAGTAAATTTCAGTTCAATATTTTATATGCTGTTTAACTCATGACTCAAATTCTTTGATATTCATCATTCAGGAAAGGTAGCACTGAACTGTGCTTTTTTAAGGGCAAGTGCCATGTTTTTTTCCTCTTTAAAGCTCTAGTGCTGAATATAGTATCTGGTACACTGGAGTGATTCAGTGTTGACCAGGCTCCTCTGTAGCTGTCTTAGGAAGAGTACTTGGATCCTCGCTTTCCAGGCTATCTATTTCCTTATTTTCTGTTGACCGGTTCAAATTTAGCATTGTTAAAATTGTTATTAACTATCAGAGGCCTTCTCTGTACTTTAAGGCCCAAACATTTTCTACATGCTCATGATCTTTCATTCTTTTAGATACTTAATGAAATTCTGTCATGGCAGAAGTTTCAATATAAAATTATATTTACTGTGATTCAGAAAAGAAATATATCAGATACCACCCATCAATGGTAAAGCAAATCTATTACAATCAATTCAGGATATTGTGTTGAATAGAGTACACAGAATTACATTACCTAGTGATTCAAGGATGAAACCCAAATTTCATATCCTATATGATTCCTATCTGGATAATAGGACAAATAACCCACAGTATTTTTTGCACTTAGTAGATTGCAATTGAGATTTTGAACATTTTATATGAGGTTCTTAATTCTTAAAAAAAAGTTTGTAGAAGTTCATAAAATTAAGGAATAGAGTATTAGCTTATTTTACCTTAATGTCTAAGTTGTTTAGAAGTCTAGTCCAGAGAAACACTTTAATGTTAGGTGATATTATTAGCTCTTCCAGAAAGCAAAAATGGTTATTGGGCTGTGAGCAATATGGAGGATAATGTGAGGTAACCACCATGCAGAGTGCATGTTTAATTCCTACATAACACTGACATGCTTTTTCATATTTATAAGACTTACTAGTTGGATTTTGGGAAACTTACATGGTTGGGCAAAGTCATAATTTGTCTTTCTACTAATGGAAACTACAACACATTGATTTGAAACTGTTTCTAAAACAAAAGATAATTATGTCCTGAAATAATTAAAGCTGGGATTGCATTAAAGCTTACTTCAAGTGATTAATAGCTGTAGTATATTTTGGGATCTGTATCTAAAAGCATAAAGAGAACACACTGTCATTTTTATATATTTAGGAATATGTTTTTTGAGGACAGTATTGGTTCTTGACAATCATCATATAATGAAGTCCTAAACACAACCCAGATCCACATACCTCCCTACCTACAACATTTTTAAAATTAAGGATTCTGAAAACAAGGTGACCTACACATATGGCTATCTTCCCCTTCACTTCCAATTCCTGACTGTCTTTCTGAATACAGTTGCCATGACACCCCGGGCAGAGATACTGCTTTGAAACTTCTACTTTCACTTGGGTAAACAACTAGAGAACAGTACTGGAATTCAGAGGTAAAGATCAGAAAACAGTAGACATTGAGAGGAAGAGCTTGGGCTTCAGGGATGTGTGAACCACTAGGGGGAAAATACCAGTATTTGTCATTTAAGTATCTAAATCTCCCCCACTGACAAATAAGCCAAAGTTTCTAAACGTGCTGGCTGAATTTTCTGTCCCTGAGACTGAAAAGAAATAGATAGGACAAAAAATATCTTTTTCCTTATGCCTCCGCAGGGAACCAACAGATTCTACCTTTGCATTTCACCTCTGCCATTGAGCATGCTACAGTAACCAGAACTGAGCTCCAGTGAGCGATCAGTGAAAAATAACTATCCATTTAAGGGGACCTACTAGTGAGGGAGTTAGGAAGATCAGGTAGGAAAATGAGAGTACATACTCTAAGCAGCAGGTGCTGTTGGCAAATACAACCTGAATTTGGGGAAAAGAAAATTTAAGGAAACTCAAATTCAGAACAAAAAAGAATTTCAGATATTAATAAAAAGCATATCTCAATTGAGCAACCCAGTGGAAAAACTGAAGGAGATAAAGCTGGGGCACCTGACTGGGTCAATTAGTGCATGTGACTCCTGATCTTGGGGTCATGAGTCCCAAGCCCCATGTCAGGCATAGAGATCACTTAAGTAAAATTAAAAATAAATAAAAACTATTTTTAAAAGTAATAAAGATAGATAACTAGTAAATATGTAAAAGCATAATTTCAGACTTTCGAAATAAAAGTACCAAATTTCTGTAAAGAAACTTCTTAAAGTACTAAACTGTCTGATGAAAACTTAGTTGGGAGTGCCTGGGTGGCTGAGTTGGTTAAGTGTCTGCCTTAGGCTCAGGGTCCTGGGTTGGAGTCCTTCATCAGGCTCCTTGCTTAGTGGGGAGCCTGCTTTTGCCTCTCCCTCTGCTCCTCCCCCTGCTCCTTCCCCCACCCAAACTTGTGCGCTCTCTCTCCCTCTCTCTCTCTCTCTCTTAAATAAATAAAATCTTAGGAAAAACAAAACAAAACAAAATAAAACTGAGTTGATGGAGGGGATGGGCAGAAGGAAAATAAAAGAGGAGGAAAATGAGTAGTGATGAGAGAAGGTTGAGAAGTGGGAAGAAAGTGAACGTATCATAAAGATCTCATCTATTTAGGGGGAAAGGAAAAGGAGATAGAATCTCATGAGTGGGGAAAAAGTGTTCATTAGAGCAGAAAAGGGAGGTAAAGAAAGGAATACAATAGTGTACCCTAGAGAACCTCAGTATTAGCAAGGAGAACATAGAATGCAGACCCACTTGATTAAAAAAAAATATATATGAAAAAGGTAACAAGGAAACAAGAATATAAAATAAGAAAATACAAGTAATTAGAAGAGATAAAAACAAATGCATCATTTATTGCATTTAATGTGGATGGACAAAATACTCCCATTAAAGACAGATGTCAGAATGAGTTTAAAAACATGAACCACTCAAATTACATTACAGGAGTAAGACCTATGACAAAGTTAAAGAGAAAACTTTGTAAAATGGTGGGCATAAAAGACATCACGCCAATGCAAACAAAAGGAAAATAGAAAAAAAAAGTGACAGCATTGATACTAAAGAGATACTGTACTGATAAAAGGCACAGTTTATGAAGAAAATAACCACATAAATCTGTATTCGGCAAGTTTATTTATAGTAAGTAAGTACATAAAGCAAAAACTACTGGAAAGGTGCAGATGGTTCTGTTAAACACAAATAATGACTAAGAGAAATGGAATATAACTCAAATAATATATATGTAAAATCTGATGTTCTTTATATATTTCTTTTGAATATCTCTGTGTTTAGGTACCAAGAAGACTATAAATTTTAGAAAGATTTTATAAGCATGTTTTCTGATTATAAGTTAGTGCAAGTAGATTTTAATTTAAAAGGTAACAAACATTATTAACTACTTAGAAATTAAAGAAAATACTCCTGCATAACCCTTGGTTAAAGGGAAGTAACTGAAAAACAATGAAAAAGAGACTATTTTATGTCAAAACCTATGAAAAATAGCTAAAGAGGTTGTCAGAAGAGAGGTGATAGCCTTATATGCCTTCATTATTAAGAAAGATAGAACATAAAGGGAAATCTATTAACTTTAAGAAATTAGAATAAAGAATAAAAAGAAGAGGGGGAAAAAGAAGAAGTGGGAATTAATTTTTAAAAGATGAAATTAATGAAATGGAAAACAAAATCAATCTAAAAACTGGTTCTTTGGGGGGCACCTGGGTGGCTCAGTGGGTTAAGCCTCTGCCTTCGGCTCAGGTCGTGGTCTCAGGGTCCTGGGATTGAGTCCCGCATCCGGCTTTCTGCTCAGTGGGGAGCCTGCTTCCTCCTCTCTCTCTCTGCCTGCTTCTCTGCTACTTGTGATCTCTGTTTTGTCAAATAAATAAATAAAATCTTTAAAAAAAAAAAAAAGAAACCACTGGTTCTTTGGAAAGACAAATATAATACATGAAGATAAAAAAACAAAAAAGAAAACAGGCCCAGCAATTCTGTGAAGTGGAAGAGAATTGAAAGCATATGTTCACATAAAATTTGTGTTCACATAAAGCAAATCTTCAGAACAGCATTATTCATAGTGGCTAAAAAGTAGAAGCAACTCAGATGTACATCAACTGATGTCTGTATGGATAAACAAAAATGCAGTGTGTCCATATGATAGAGTATTACTCAGCTATAAAAAAGGCCACATATTGCATGATTCCACTTACATGAAATGTCCAAAGTAGGCAAATCCATAGCAACAGAAAATAGATTAGTAGTTGCCAGGGGTTGGGGGAAGGCAGGATGGGGAGTGACTGCTTAATGGGTATAGGATTTCTTTTGTAGTGATGGAATATTCTGGAATCAGATAGTTGGTGATATTTATACAACCTTGTGAATGTAGTGAAAGCAACCAAATTATACACTTTAACATAGTTAAAATGGTGAAGTTTGTATTACGTACTTTTTATCTCAATAAAGTTTATTAGAAAAGAGAATGAGCAAACTAGACACTAATTGGGAATGAGAAAGATAAAACTGGAATATGAAAAGAATTTTAAATCAAATCTAAATGCAACTGTCTGGCAGTAAATTTGAAACCTTTAAGAAATGGAACATGTTTTATTCAAATGCAAATTATAAAATTGATCTAAGAAGTAGAAAACAGATACCTATTAGTGTAGACGAGATTAGAAAGGTGACCAAATGTGATCACTTAAAGGAATAAATAATTTTGATGTAATTTAAATTATTCTAGGTCTTTGAAAAATATTGAAACCTCTCCTAATTTTATTTAAAAGCTAACTTATAAGGATTGTACAGAAATAAATTATAGTCCAATCTCACGAAATAAATGCAAAATTTCTGTATAAAATACTAGCAAATAATGTCAGCAATGGATAAGAAGAATAATATAGCAGGACCTAAAGTTTTGTGTGTGTGTGTTTTAAGTAAGAATTCAAGCTTGATTTAATAATAGGAAATATATCAGCATGGGTAATTATATCACCGAAGAGAAATACATTATTTTTAATAGAATTGCTTGAATATAATAAAGTGTTTTCATTTACATCCAACAGAAAATATAATCCCAAACGGTTAAATCCTAAAAATACTTCAATTAACATCAGAAACTAGATAAGGAACCATTTATCACAGTTATTTAACACCAATGAGGAGGGCTTAGCAGATGTAGTAGGCAAATGATATGGGTAACGCTAACAGTTGTAGAGCAGAGCCTACAGTGTCTTTTTGACAGATCTCTCAATTTAAAAAATTCTAGAACTCTTAAAAATCTAAGAAAGTTACTGAGGTTAATTGAAGGGCATTTGGATGGAAGATAATTGAATGAAAATCAATAGGTTTTCTCTGGAAGTAAGAGGTATCTAGGGAACTTTTTTCCCAATAGGAAAAAAATATTTCATTTCCCATAGAAACAAAAGTTACCAAATGCTTATTAATAAATTATGAACAATTTTATATGACCTATATGAAAAAAGGGTAACATCTTATTTAAAGACAAGATCTGATTAAAGCACAGATTATATTTTTGTATGGCACAATAGCAAAAGGCTAATTTTTCCAGTTACCTTTTATGTTTATATATTAAATATATATATTTAAGCAATTACAATTCGATTCTCAGTGAAGATGTTTTTAAATTAAATATCTTTTTTCAAAATTATATGGAACATTAAGTGCTAGCAAAACAAGAAAATTTGAAAAAGAATGGTGAGATGCTCATGCTTAGTGAAGTAAGTCAAGCGGAGAAAGACAACTATCTTATGATCTCCCTGATATAAGGAAGTGGAGATACAACATGGGGGGAAAGGGGGGAGGAGAAGAATAAATGAAATAAGATGGGATTGGGAGGGAGTCAAACCATAAGTGACTCTTAATCTCACAAAACAATCTGAAGGTTGCTGGGGGGAGGGGGGTTGGGAGAAGGGGGGTGGAGTTATGGACATTGGGGAGGGTATGTGCTATGATGAGTGCTGTGAAGTGTGTAAACCTGGCGATTCACAGACCTGTACCCTGGGGGATAAAAATATATGTTTATAAAAAATAAAAAATTAAAAAAAATGGTGAGATGCTAGAACATACTAGAACATATTACAAAGGCAGCTAACCAAAACCATGTGATAATGGCATAGGAATTGACAAATAGATCATTGAACAGATTAGAGGATCCTAAAACAGATGACAATTTAGTTGGAAAATAATGGATCATTTAGTTAATGGGATTGGCATAACAGGAGATCTTTATGGAAAACAGTGAAAGTGTATTTCCATTTTGCACATTAACATAAAAAATAATTTATGATGAAAGGCTTAAATGAAAACAAACAAAAAACTTGCCAAAAAATCTAGGAAACTATTTAGAAAAGAAAAAAAGAACTTTTTTTTTTTTTTTTTTTTTTAAATGGACTCCACACCCAGCATGGGGCTTGAAGTCATGACCTGAGATCAAGACAACTGAGGGGCACCTGGGAGGCTCGTTCATCTGAAAGCAGTTGCCTACCTCTCAGGTCTTGATCCCAGGGTTCTGGGGCTCCCTGCTCAGCCGGGAGTCTGCTTCTCCCTCTCTCTCTGCCCCTCCTTCTTAACTCATGCTCTGTCTGTGGCTTTCTCTCTCTCTCTCAAATAAAAAAAATAGAATCTTAAAACAAAAACAAAATCCTGTGCTGCAATCAAGAGCCAGATGCTTAATCAACTGAGCCACCCAGGCTTCCTTAAAATCTTTTTAATGAGAGTGAAAACCGAGAATTTTAAAAGTTAACAACTTAATTACATAAAAATAAAAACCTTTTATATAAAAATAACAGGAATCGTTTGGAAAATGTAGATTTGGAAAAGTATCTGTAATGTATGTTAACATGAAAGGTTAGTAACAAAGATCTCTTTGATACTGTTAAGAAAAAGGTTATGAAACAATCCAATGTAAGAAGAAAAGAATTCACAGAAAAGCAAATTCTTTTGGTTAACATATGAGAAGATGCTCAATTTCATTAGGAATTAGAGAAATTCAGATTTAAGGAATAGTGAGGTAATGTGTCTTAGCATTTAAAATTTGTGTTAGTCTGATGAGTTTAATGTTTACTGCCAGCAGAGATATGTGGAAGGCGACTCTTATTTGCTACTGGTGGAAATATGTGTGCTGTTTTGAAATGCAATCTGGTAACACCTATTACAAATTTCACTTCATAATATTCTTTGATTTAACAATCTCATCCTTGGGAATATATCCCATAGAAATATAAGTATCAATATTTAAGGACATATATATTTTTTGATTTCAAAGTTGTTATGGCTTGTTTGTAGTGGTAAGAGTGGAAGAAAAAGTAATTCATTAATAAGGTAATACTGATAAATAACGGAAATTTATGCCATGGGTTATAGTGCAGTCACCAAAAGGTGTGAAATTATAGTTATCTCAGGTGATCTAGAAGAATTTCCAGGGGTCATTGATGAGCGAGAAGAGCAGGGTTTAGAAGAGTGTGTATAATGTTAAATTTTTGTACAATTAAAAAAAAAGTTCCTGAAAATGTGTTTTATATGTAAGGTATGTGTATGTATATGTCTGCTTTATAGAAAGTTATTTGCAAAGGGAGAAGAATATGGAAGGATGCATACTAAGTTTTAAAATGGATTATTTTGGGTGGGAGGAAATGTAGAGGGAGAATAGCAGGTAGTCAAACAATGACAGGAAAAGAAAAATTGCACCAAAATCATGTTCAAAATCCCATTTATGCTTTTTAATAAAATTAATTAAATTTGAATACATATGTATGAAGAAATTAAAATGTTTTTAAATACTATGACGAATTTTGGTGGTACTGACTTCATATTTCTGAATATTGACACTTGGGGAGTGATTTTTTTTACTTTACATTTATGATTTCTTTAATTTTATACCACACACTTCCAGAATTTTCTACATATTCTAAGAAATATTTAGATAATTGAGCAGTTCAGGCCAAATAAACTTGTCTACAAATGATTGGTAGTTTGAAATCAAATCAAAGCCTGAGTCCTGTCCATGTCAGGGGTGACATGCAGCTGATACCCTTTGGTAAAACTTAGGTGATATGTTTCAATTTGATCAAGTGTTCATTTTCTTTGGTTGGTACCTTCTGTTGTTAGTTGTTAAGTATTTTTAATATTACCCCTGTCAATGTTACAAGTTAATTATAACAACAACTATGCATGATTGGAAGTCTTGCACCCAGAAGTTGCTTATTAAATACCTGCTGACTTGACATAAACTTTAGGTACGATAATGACTTTAACAAGGCAACAAATGTGGAAATAAATGCATTTAAGGGTATTTAAAAATAAAATTAAAAGTCAGCATATATACATATATATATGATTTCTGGACAAATAACTTGCCTTCTGTGTCTCAGAATCTTAATATTTAAAATAGTATATTTTCCTCACTTATTTCACACAGTTTTTAGGTCAAGTGAAGTAATAAATGTTTAAGTAGTTTGAAAAACATAATACATTATGCAAAAAATGATGAAAATCTGAGGGCAGTCATTTTATATTCAAGAGACATATATTTTATTTTATATATATATATATATATTTCAAGTAGCATGTTTGATATTAAGCCTCTTGACATTTCAATAATAGAACATATTACTGATAAAGCTATCAAAGCCTCAAACCGACAGAACAGTGGGATCCATGGAAGGTGTGAATACATTTAATTGCTTAAAAGTCCAAGATGAGTCTCCAGAACTTCCTTGTTTAATTTCCTGGTGATTGTGGGGAAATTGTTTACTCAGGTATATCTCCTGATGACCTCTTGTTCTTATATAGAGATATTAATGTTTTGTGGGATGTCTGGGCCTTCATCACATCTGGACATAATGATTATGTTGCATTGTGTTTTGACTTAATAAATGGCCTTGAACAGCTAAGCACAGCTGTGTAATCTGTTGTTACATTTTATTACAAATTCTCTTCTTGTAATTTATAGCTGCAATTGCTAGTGACTATAACATGAATACTTCAAATAGTAAAATCTTTATTATCTTTTAGTTGCCAGACACCACATTTGCCATTGGCTAATTTTTGAGGGTATGCAACTACCAGGAAATACCTACATTATAATGTATTAGAAACAACACTACCAAAAAATGTATTTACATTCTTTTATTATAGAAATGTAAGTATAATCTTAATTTTCTAGGATCTATACTGTAGAATACTGTTAAAGACACCTAAATTCTGGTTGGAGAAAATAGAATTTATGAACATGTTCTTCTTAGTCAAAGTATGAACATGTTCTTCTTAGTCAAAGTATATTTTTATACCTGACACTTTGCAAGAATACATCCTTATTTTAAAATTTTCTTGCCCCAATAATTTGGCTTTCACTATAAATATTCTTGTGATTTCACTGGTCTAATTTCCTTTAGTTTCTCTACTATTCTTCCAGTAATGGAGACAGTGTTATAAAAAGCTGAAAAGATGGATCTTAAAAGAGATAAAGATCTTTGCATTTCTTTGAATAGACCTTCTGTGACACTAGTATTAAAAACTACCTGACTTGATTCTTTTTGATACAATGTGTTTCACTTAATGAAATCATTCTAATCAGGCATATTTGCACTTTCTGTGTATTGATTATCTTTATTAAATATGAAATTAACAGCAATTGTTATATATTTGTTAATATATCTCTCTACTCTTGTTTAGCAATACTTGAGTTGCTAGAGCAATAGAAGCACTTTTTAGAATATTCTGCATACAGTCTTGGACATGTATGCCATTGAAGTCATCTTTTTTGTTTTTCTGCCTCCTTGCAAGAAAATTTCTAATCATAGTGATGACTCCCTTAAATGCAGGTTGTAGTTTGATAGAGAACAGTGAGGGAATCTTTAACAATGTTTATTCTCATCCTAAAGAAACCAAAGTGATCTTTCCTTAATTCTTAAGATTCTTGCAGTCTCTTCTAACTGAGGAAAGAAGTTTCTTTCGCTTCAAAGTAAACTCTGAATCCCAGTATCTTTTTTTTTTTTTTCCAGTGAATCCCAGTATCTTTTATCAGTATCTTCTGGTTCACTTTGCAATGAGGTGGAACCAGATCATTATTTCCTAATAGCATAATCAGCTCTCCAAAATATGGCACCTATCATTCCCAAAAATCATTTCCAAAATATGGCACAGTATCATTGAGTGGTCAGGTCAGTTTATTTAGTTTATCCTTTCAAGTCTCTAAATTTATTGAGTGAGTGATGCTCAATCTTAAAACCAACATTATTTATATTTTTTCTGCTTATTTCTTTTTTTGTGATTTTTAATTTGACCAAAAAAAGTGCTTCCATGATTAGACCATTACATAAGAGGCTTTACATTTATTGTTCCCTTGAGTGTATCAATCTTTTTAGCTTCCATTGTACTTCATACTTGGAAATCAGTGGATGGTCTGTAAAGCCAGCAGTATCCACATGTGGGAGCTTAGAATGCAGAATCTCAAATTCCACTCAGTCCTAATTAATCATCATCTTCATTTTTAATAAGATCTCAAGTTATTCATGTGTCAATTCAAGTTTGAAAAGTATTGCTAAAGTGTTGTCATTTTTCAGTTGGACTTAAGGTTCATGGAATTGGTTAATTATGATTCAGAGTCATTGTTCCATTTATTCTTTTAATGTTCTTTTATTACATTAATTCATTCATTAATTCATTATTTTTGATCAAAATAAATATCTTTGAACCCAAGATCCAATCAAAGAATCAGAACATAACTTAAAGTCATCTCTATACTCTTCCGCAGCTCGCATCGGTACTCCCCAACCAAAAGTAACAACCATTTTGAATTTTGTGTTTATTTTACATTGTTTTTTCAAAAAATAATATATATAGCCATACCACTTACAAAGCTGTGACTAAATAATATGTTAATATGCTGTATTTATCTCTCAACATTAAATTATTAAGATTACATATGCATGTTTTTGTAATTATAATTCATATGGTTAATTTTTACCTTTATATGATATTTATGACAATGCCAAAGTATATTTATCCTTTTTCCAATTAGTGGGAGTTTGGGCTGTTTTTTATTTTTTTGTTAATATAAAGAGTGCTGGTATAAACATTCTTGTGTATGTTTCTGGGTGGTGATTGTAAGACATTCTCTTGAGTATATACTGAGACTCGAATTGCTGGATCATAGGGTATGTAATTGCTCAACTTTGCAGGAGACTGTCAAAATATTTTTCCAAAATTGTATTACCCATTTATATTCTCACCAGTGATGTATACGATATCTCTGTTGATCCATATTCTCTTTTACACATAGTATTTTGTCAGATTTATTAATTCTTGCTATCTGGGTGGATAAAAAAATACCTCTCTGTGGTTATGATTTGCATTTTCTAGTTGGCCATGGAGCTGTGAACATGTATATATGTTTTCTCTTCTGTAAAATAGTTGTTCATGTTTTTTGCCCATTTTCTTCATTTAATTTTTCATGGGCCTTTTTATTGATTTGGATGAGTTCTTTATATATTCTAGCTACTGATTTCTTCTCCTGATTCATAGCTTGTCTTTTCACTTTTTAAGGGCATTCTAATGAATAGAAAAATCTTAATTTTTATCCCTTTAGAAGACAATTTATATCTTAATCTCTACATAATGCACAAAAATTACCTCTAGAATAAGCCACATTAAAATATATAAAAAAGCACTAACTATAAAAAATAATGAAATAAGAATAATTTAGTTTTGGCTGTCTTACTCATTTGCCTTTTTCCATTCTAAGATGTCCAGAGTTTGCACAATGGTGTACTTGTCAGAGGATTGACAAGTATTCTGCTTAATGTTTCTAGTAAAGACACACTTCTTTGACAATTTAATCTGTCTCTGTTCTTAATCCTTTGCGTTTCTAGAATGTTTATTTCTTTTGTTTCTAGTCTCTGTCTCTATTTTGATTTTTTAAAATAAAAATAAAATAAAATAAAAAAATTTAAAATAAAAATATACAGTCAGATGGATAATCATGTTTTATTAATAACTCATATATGAAAACATATTCACCTATTATTTGCTATTCTAGTTTATTAAATTATGTGAAAGGCAAATGTTAAGGAGAAATAAGTTTCTGTGGGATGGAATGAAAATAGGTGCTCACAAAAATTTAAAGAGATGGTGGGCACCAGGGTGCCTCAGTGGGTTAGGCCTCTGCTTTTGGCTCAGGTCATGATCTCAGTATCCTGGGATCAAGGCCTGCATTGAGCTCTCTGCTGGGCAAGGAGCCTGCTTCCTGTTTCCGCCCCCCTTGCCGCCCTGCCTGCCTCTCTGCTACTTGTGACCTCTCTCTCTGTCAAATAAATAAATAAAATCTTTAAAAAAATTTTTAAGAGATGGAGACAAAGAGCTGATACATGAGTGTTTTAATATTTTTACTGTGTGCTGACCAGATGTCTTTGGGGGATGAAGATTTAAGAAAGCAGAGGGAAGAACCTTCACTGAGTCATAGTAGATTCAACAGAGAGAAATGTAGGAGAGCACAGCACACAAAACTAGCTTATTACAGATCATTTAAGAAGGAGCAAGAATTAGAACTTTATGGAAAGTCATACATGTTTTTCATTATGATTGGAATTTTAAGGTAAGTTACTAGAACTTGATCTTTAACTAATACATTTTTACCTCAGGAGTGGGTATTTGGTATTAGAAATTAGTGTGTAGGGAAGCAGAATTTAGAGGTGTAAAGTGATTTACAGAGGAGTTGGAGGAGGAGTTTAGAGGAGTTGGAAAGTGATCCAGCTATGTGAATGGAAAGGAAATTGTCAGCAGGGGATGGACACTTGAGATGGTTAAAATGGGATATAAACCATGAGGGGTAGCAATATATTAGAATGCATGGCAATTGTAGGATGTGTGGTCAGAAAGAATGAAAAATAAGATCAATGTTTGGATAGTCTTTATAAACAACTGTTCTTTGGAAAAGAGTGAGCTTAGACTTTTTGGAGAAGCAGGGCATATAAACCATTATGAAGTTATGAAACTTTTGAATGAATTAAAATCTATGGAGAACTAAGGATATCCTCAGAGATGTAGGACTGTACAGATATAAAGCTTAATTTATATGAAACATAGGAAGGAATTTTTTGATTGAGAAAATTTTTATAGTTTAAGAGAGAATGGAGAGCAAGAAACAACTATACACATTTTGCTAATGAAGATGGAGAAAGAATTAGTTTCTGTTCATTGCATTTGCAATCTAAAATCAATTAGGAGAGTTCAGATTTGAGAAGGAGAATGTGTATCTTGATATCTGTGTATGTATTTACTTATTTTTCAAAACCAGTAAAGCTTTATTGGCTCACACAGTGGACACTCTCATTGTCCAGCTCGCTCTACATTACTTGCTAGAACACCCACTGGTATCTTGATATTTAGATATATGCTTTGAAAAATTAGTTGGACCTTGCTAGTTATGTCATTTTAAATTCCCTTTTCTCGTCATTTCCCATCTCTACCTGCTACTTTTTTGCCTTTTGTCTCATGATGGAAAGTTGAAACAGTTCAGGATAATGTTGTTCATCTTTTCTTTTCAATGAAGATGTTTTAGATATACTTGTATTTGCTGCACAGCTAGCTGCTAATGGTCTCTGCCTTCAACATTTACACAAGAAACTGAAGTGAAATTCTAAATCTGTGGAAGAGTCCTTCAGGGTCCAGAAATGTATATTTTCATTAAGATTACCAAAGACCATTGAACTTGACAAAGACATTTTATATTCTAATTTAAAACTTTTAAATCTAAAAATGGGAAAACTCAAGCACACAGAGACTTACGGAAAATGTCTTACTATAAAAATAAACTGAACTTTCCAAAGTAACTGAGTCTTGGTGATATTGAAATTTTTTCAGTAGTGCCAACTTACTTTGTTGTATAGTATATAGGTGCTTGTTGGAATATAGAAGGTTTGTGATTATGTGAATGTAAACATGATGAAATCAAACTTTGTGTTCCTCAGAGTTAAACTCATCTTCAGAAAGTATAATCTCAGTGAATATTTACCATTCTTACCCCACTTCTTTGTGTCAAACTGAAGAAAATTCAGAAAACAATTCTTTAAAATATCCTCCTTCCAGGGTAGACAACAGTTCCATTGGTTGTCAACTAACATATTTAGACTATCTTACTAACAGACTTTAACTTTATTATCCCTGGCTTGTATTTATTTGCCTCACAATCTGGAACCTTTCTGATTTAAGTCTCAGTGGATAACAGACTGAAAGTATTGCTTCTCTTCTTTCTTTCTCCTTTTCACAAGGATATTTCTGTTCATCTTACATCAGTTCAGTCACTTCAGGGGGAGAAAATAGGTGGTGGTGGCAAATAGGCAAAATGTGTAAGGTAAAATGTGAATTACTGAAATTGGATAAAGGGTATAAGAGAATTCCTTCATTGCAGGCTATTTTTGTATGCTTGAAAATTTTCATAATAATTTCTTTTAAATATAGTAAGAAAAATAAAACAAATTAGTCCAACCAACAATGGGTTTGTTGCCCAGTTAGAACTAGTTATGAATTTGGGATTTCAGGGTGCAGACTATAAAACTGACCTTATCTCAACAAGTTATAATTTATTTTATTTAGTATGGTTAGTCCAGGCTTTAAGGACTTGGAATTATTACCTGAAAGGCAACAGCTCGGATCTGAAACCACCAACCAAGGAACCTGCCATTACGTCCCATTAATTCTGACATTTCATCCCTCGTTAAATGTCTAATTTATTTTTTTTCTCTTCTTGTTAAAGCCATTTCTTGCTATACTAACAAGAATACTTGAGTATGATCCAAAGGTTTTCCATTTTGTTGCTTTTCCTCCTTTAGTTTACTTTATTACTGCCTGAATCAAACATGTTCTTATGTGCCAATCTGTTATAGTAAAAAGAGCACTGGATTGAGAGTCCAGAATTTTTAGTCCCAGCTTTCCATGAACTAACCAGAAAATATTTTTTCTGGGTAATTATTCACTTTTTAAAACCTTCTAATCTGAAATTCTCTTTAATTTATCATTTGGGGACTTTGACCATTCAAAACTACTTCTTAAAAAATGCCTTTCCTAGATTAAGGACCTGACACTCTGGCATTTGCCTTTTTGACTTAAATGCATTCTGGTGGTCACATCCCTTCCAGTCTTTATTTTATGTGTTTACATTTCAAAAACAATTCCTGTTGACTTTTTTTAATTGAATTTTTTCAAGTAGATGTATTCTTAGAACAGTTTTAGATTTATAGAAAAAATGAGAACATAGTACAGAGTTCTCATATATCCCATACCCAGTTTTTAGTAATATTTTATATTAGAATGGTATATTTGCCACAATTAATGAACCAGTGTTAACATTATTATTAGGTAAAGTCCTTGGTTTATTTGGATTTCCCTTTTTTTTTTTTTTTAAACTTAATGTCTTTTTCTGGTCTCAGATTCCATGCAGGATACCACATTACATTTAAAGACTTTATATATTTAAAACAGTTTTTGGTTTGCAATAAAATTGAGAAGTTACAGAGATTCCTGTATACCTGGTAACCACATGTTCATGGCCTCCCCCATTACCATCACTCACTAGAATACTAACATTTTTTTTTTTTTAAACCAAGCATGAACCTACATGGACACATCATAATTACCCAAAGTCCATTTTTTAACTTTGGGGCTCACATTTGGTGTTCTGTGGATTTGGACAAATGTATAATGTCATATATTCCTCACTATAATATTATGCAGAGTATTTTCACTGCCCTAAAAATCCTTTTTTATAATGATATACAGTAGGGTAAGAGTAAGGAATCCTGAAATTGCAATATTTGAGAGCTACTTCATTCAACTTAGAGCTGTTAAATAAGAAATTGACACCTTCGGTAAAGCAGAAATAAACACAAAACACAAGCCAAGATTTATTAAGTGCCTGGCATTGAGCTTATTGAATTTAGCCTTAAAGGGTATGTATTTAGAATTAGTCTGCTGGATTTAAATCCTGGTTTAGTGTATTGGTTGTGGGACCTTGAACCTCACTTTTTTCATCTAAGGGATAATAGGAGCACCTGGGTGGCTCAGTTGGTTGAATGGATGCCTTCGGCTCAGGTCATGATTCCAGGGTCCTGGGATAGAGCCCCACATCAGGCTCTCTGCTAAGCTCTCCCTCTGCCTGCTGCTCTGCTTACTTGGGTGCGCTCTCTCTCTCTGTCAAATAAATAAAATCTTTAAAAATAAATAAATAAAAGGGATAATAATAGTACTTACAGAGTTTTGTAATTATTAAATGAGATTTTATATATATATATATAAATAATGTTTAACATGGTGTTCATTATATGGTAAAATTCTTGATAAATGTTACTTATTATCAGTATTTGGATTATTTCATTTAATTATTACAAAAGCCTGTTCTATAGGTATTTTTATTTCCCCCAATTTAAAGAAGAGGACAAAAGGCTTAATGAAATTAAGGGATTTGTCTCAAGTATATGTATATATTGTGAAATGATAACCACAGTCAAGGTAATTAACACACCTATCACCTCACATAGTTACCTTTTTCTTTTTTACTTTGTGGTAAGAACACCTAAGATGTACTTTCTTAATGAATTACAAATATACAATGCAGTATTATTAATTCTAACCACTATTCTGTACATGCTCTCCCAAGAACTTACTCATCTTACGATATCATTTAGGAAGAAATATATTGATTACTGAGGATACTTAGTGTATTACTGAAAAATATAAAATTACAATTTAAAGTTTATTTGAAAGTCATTCTTCACCATGAGCGAGACTTGCTATTATTAGTTTTCATATGGGTGTATATTCCTTAATTCACTGTTTTCATAGAAAGCTCTTTTCTAGGAAAGTGTTAACAAAAGCGTTACAGAAATATTTGGCTGTACCACTAGAACCACTAGTGATAATAATGTGATTATGTCCTTACTGCACTTTGTGCCTAGGGAAATAGTTTAATAATATTTATTATCATTAGAGTTAACTTTCTTAGTATAAAACATTCTTTTTATTAGTTCTGGCTAGGAACTTTTTTTTTTTCTTTCAAGTAATTGGGTAACCAGACTTGATGGAATGGAAGGTGAAGTTTCAATTTGTAACTTACTACATGCAAGATCTTACACAAATTATTTACTGCCTTTGAAGCAGAATTTATTCCTGTACAAAATTAGGATAATGTCAAATTAGTTCATAGAGTACTAGTGAAAATTAAATTCAATAGTTTATTTGAAGAAATGTTTTCAGCTCTTTTGTAGTCCATAATCTTAAAAGAGATCCATAGTGGAAAAAAAAAAAAAATGAGACTCTTTGGTTTAGGAATCAAAGGAGGAAATGAATTATCCTTTAATGAATTTTCACTATAGGTCAAACACTTTATATCTGTTTTTTATTGAATATTTTTGCTCATCTTTTCCCAGTGAGGAAAGTGAAATTCAAGGAAAATGAATAAATTATTTTAGGTCAGAACTAGTGAATGTGGAGACTTGATTCAAACCCAGGCTTGTTTGACTTTAAAGCCCATGTTCTTTCTACCCAAACACTCTGCCTTCTGTACACTTAGAAATGGAGTGTACTATTCATGAATAATTAAGAGAAAGATGAAAAGCTAATCTTTCAGGTTCTCATTAAGATACAGTGATGCCTTACATTTATTATTCCCTACTTTACTTTCTCTAAATATTTCAAAATGATTTGCTTATTTTTTCTTTATAACAGCACTATGAGTTGGATAGAAAACTGTGTGAGATTTCATATGTAATTAAGTGTATCACCAGCTGGTTTTTCTCTACCTCAGGTCACTTATCTGGGGGAAAAAAAAAAGTCATGAAGAACATTAATGGTTTATAGTTCACTCTACAAGTGAATAAAATATTTTACAAAAAATGAAAATTATTTTAGTGAAGCAAATAGTGTATTCCATGTCTTTTAATAAATTTTTTATAATACCTAGGCAGTCATGATTTCAAATTCACTAATGAGAAATACCTACTTTAGAGAAAATATCTCCATGAAAATCAACATTTAAACATTTCTTATCCCTTAGGGAGAGTTTGAGAAAATGGCAAGTTCCATGTGTTTGAGTAATCAAAGTGGTGTAGGTTATACGTAAGAGTAAAATAAAAAGGTAAGATCACAGAAACTGAATTTCATTCAATTTCTTCCTAAGTCAGCTTTTCATAGTGTAGCTTATTTTGTTGTAAGTTCATTCTCTTGTATAGAATATTAGCATATTCATAGTCTAGTATACTTACTGAAATATTTCAAAATCCTAATAGAAATTACTTTTGGGTTACCAATACCTCACTTTATATCTATACAAGAAATCAAGGGTTATTATATTTTCAAAAGCTCTGGAGAGTGTCACCCTTACTGCAAAGGTATAATGGAGTATGTATAAAAACAATAGCATGTTTTGCAATGTATATGCAGTTAATTGATCATGCCTGTCAGGATTGGAGTTGCCTGAATTTTTACAAACAATAAGCAGCAAGTTATGGGTGCACCCTATGTAGATTTATTCAACAACATTCATTTAATTATTGAGTACTTAATATAGTCAAAGTATTCTATTTTGCAGTCTATTAAGATAGAAGGATGGCTACAACATAACTTTGCTTCCAGGAAACTTGAAATTTTATAGAAGAGTTAAATTGTATTGTAAACAACTAACTCTGTTTGCCCTAATAAATATTCTTGATTTTGTACAATTAACCTCTCTCTTTCCTGGGTAAGAAAACTAATTTTTTATCAAGGGTTCACTATGTATAGATACTGTACTCAAGAATTAATGCATGCAGTGGGCTTTGAATAATGCCTTCCACTTTGTAGGTGCTCAACAAATACTGTTATTCTTATCAATCTAATCATCAAAGCAATTATATGAGATAGCAATTCTTATTCTCATTTTATAGATGAACTATACAAAGACATGGATAAGTAACTTGCTTAAGGATACATAGCCAGGAAGTATTGTTCAGATCTGAGTCTAATGCCTATACTGTAGAACAGTGGTCTGAAATATAGTAGGCATGTACCCTAGGAAATATGCAAGAGGACATATTAAGGTTTGAGAAGATATCAAAAGTTTTATGGATTTTTTTTTATTTAACAAGATAAAGGCTAATGTTTACTAATGTTTAGTTAAAATTTACTAATGTTTAGTATGTAAGTTGTTGGCAATCTCAAAATATCATTCACATGCATTGTATGTTATACAAAGCATCCTGAAGGGAGAGTGGGAGTTGATTTGCTCTAAGATTTGAGGGAACTGAATTTTATTTGTGCCTTGTTATGAGAAGTCACAGTTTAAACAATCCAGTTTTTAAAAAATTTAACATTCTTTTTTTTTTTTTTAAAGATTTTATTTATTTATTTGAGAGAGAGTGCGGGCTTATTTATTTGAGAGAGGGGGAGGGGGAGGGTCAGAGGGAGAAGCAGACCCCCTGCTGAGCAGGGAACCAGATGCGAGACTCAATCCTTGGACTCCTGGATCACGACCTGAGCCAAAGTCAGTCGCTCAACCAACTGAGCCACCCAGACATCCCTAAACTATCCAGTTTTAACTAAACTAACTCTTACAAAATAGACAGCTGACTGAAAAAATAGAATAAAGATAGAATTATAGTCAAGCATATTTGAACAAGAGTATCTAAAATGCATATGAACATATTATCAGCAATATTACAAAGTAAAGACAATGATGACTTAATCATATTTGACAATAAGTCAGCCAAAAGTAACTATCAAGAAGTCTATTTGGAATGTGAATTTATATTCACTCTCATTAAGGATGAACTTCGCCCATAGTGTATGATTTACCTAGAACCAAAGTGGCTGAAGTAATGTGTAAAAAATAAGGGGCAACAAATTATATCACAGTTGTCAGCAAATGCTGTTAATAGATGCATAGAAAACAGTGCTATAGATTTTAAAAGCTAAGTCTTTTTACAAGACTTACTGAAATGAAACTTAATTAAAGTAGTGCTATTTCTAATATTTAAGCCAGTGGTATTTGTTCGGGTGTATTTCACTAATACAAAGAACTACATTTTTCTGAATCGCTGGAAGAGTTATTGGGGGAAATACCTGTTAAGGATCAACATACTCTAAGTAATGCATTCTGAAAAAACTGTGTTAACATAGTTTTGGGAGACTGGAGTGATTGGCTTGGGTAGAATGGAAAAGATTCCTGGGTAAGATTACAGAGGTACTTCTACATATGAATTTCATTTGCTCATCATTTATTTATTTATTTTTAGAACTTATTGCTCTTTTTTTTAAGATTTTATTTTTATTTGACAGACAGAGATCACAAGTAGGCAGAGAAGCAGGCAGAGAGAGAGGGGGGAAGCAGGCTCCCTGCTGAGTAGAGAGCCCAATGAGGGGCTCGATCCCAGGACCCTGGGATCATGACCTGAGCAAAAGGCAGAGGCTTAACCCACTGAGCCACCCAGGCGCCCCTGCTCATCATTTATGAGCAAGCTATTTTAGCAAATCAGTTAAAGTCAAAAGTACACACAAGTGCTGTAGGATGTCACTGATGTGGTTAAATTCTCTTTAACAGACGCTTTACAGTCTAGTAGAACACAGAATCAAAATGGAAGGTTCTTAAAATTTTAGTAGAGTTTCTATAATGCTTTGTAGTAAGTGAAGTTTCACTGGTTATTCAGTGGTAGAGTACTGAGAAGCAATATAAAATCTATGGCAGTTATGCATTTTTCTTTTACAGAATGGCAAGAGTTCTAATTTTTTTTAAGAGTTTATTTATTTATTTGACAGATCACAAGTAGGCAGAGAGGCAGGCAGAGAGAGAGAGAGAGGAGGAAGAGAGAGTTGAGCAGAGAGCCCGATGCGAAACTCGATCCCAGGACCCTGAGATCATGACCCGAGCCGAAGGCAGCAGCTTAACCCACTGAGCACCCAGGCGCCCCGAGTTCTAATTTTGCTGGCCTTTTTTGTCAGACGGGTGGCTGATAATACTATGCTCTCTAATATAAGTTTTTGGAAAAAAAGATGCATACTTGACCGCTTTTTTTAAAAAAAGTAGTGGTGCTAATAATGAGTGAGAAGGTAACTGCTTTTTGAAGAACCCAGGGTATGGGGAGAATGAATATTTGTAGATATTTTCATTATAATGTGATATTTTGTTGTCCAAACTAGTGTAATTGTAAAACTCTGATTTCTGCATAATTGAAAAACTAGATAAAAACAGTCTGAATACTTTTTAAAACTTGGAATAGAATTTTATAACTTGTTTCAAAATCTTTTAAATGAAACCCTTAAATAGGTGTTAACATTATTTTGTTAAGAAATTTTAAAAAATACGACATATACCTTTTAGTTTATAAGAACAACTGACATCTGGAAAGATGAAAATTTACTAGACAAAGCTCAAGAAAATTTTTTTACATAATTGGTGGTTGGGGATTGCAAATTGAGTATTGTGATTTAATAAGCACAGCCAATGATGTTCTTCTTCCATTTGGAACTACTGTTTTGTGAGGCTTTTCTCCCATTGTGACAGCCATTACAGCAGGTATCACAATAACCTGAATGTAGTACCAGATTTTCAAATGACTATTTCACAAAGTGTAAAACCAAGGCAAGGTATAAAGAGCGGTAAATATTTAACCAAATTAGTCTGTCTAAAATTTTATTTTTTAGTGAGGGCAAAAGTGTTTTAAAATTGTTACTAAATACAACAAAATTAAAACTTATTTAAAAATAACATTTCTTTTTTTCTCATCCTTTTAAGAGGCTATTCATATGTTCTATAATGTATGTAACATGGTAGTCTAAGTCTATGGCTTGCAAATAATTATATATATTGAGGTGTAGACTTAACACTAACCAGTGTTGAGTCAGCAAAACAGAAGTGACTCAAAACAGAGGGACTTTAACCCAAAGAATTGGTTATAAATGTTTTGGAAAATCGGGTGGGAGGGAAAGAAGGTGACAGTGATACTTAGCAACGAAGATCTGTGGAAAGAAAGGGCAAGTTTTGTTACCTAACACCAGTACCCACGGTGCTCTTGAGGCAGCTGGAGCACCGCTGATGTAGCTGTTGGAATCACCCTTGCCACTGCTTTGCAGGAAGCTAGGCACCTGCACTTCTACCGCCATGGCAAGAGCTCAGCAGCCAACAGTTCCACCGATGCTGTTGTCCTAGCCAGGGACTGTTAGAGCTTTGCTGCTCTTCTGCAACTGTAGTACCATTGCTGCCATCAGCAGTTTCAAGAGCTACATCCCAGGAGCTCTGAGCTGCAGGGCTGCGGAAGCACCATTGCCGAGATTGCTAGTGCCAAAAGCAGAAGGAGGGGAAAAAAAAGGTCTCTGATCTTTAGCCAGTGCTTCTCATTCTGGCAAAGCAATATGGGATATGTGGTTTTCGGGTTCCATGACAGCAGAGTATCTGTTAAATTTTGTTTTAATAATTATATCAGGTACTTCAAAATTATCAAAAAATATGATGAAATTTCTTATGAAATTCTTATGAAATTTCTATTTCATAAGAATCCTGTACAAAATTATACATTGTTGTATAGTATAGAAAGGGTGGGAATGGAGTTGAGAACCAACAGATAGATAAGTGATCTTTGTAGACTTCAAAAATATTTTTAATGATGGGATATAGAATTTTTAAAAATTGGAGAATCCATTGCTCTAGAGTATAGCAGTAGTAAAACTACATCTTCAAATTTTATTAACTTGTTTTAGAAGATGGATTCTGGTTTGTTACCTAAGACTAGGGTTGTTAATCAGGAAGGAAATACTGGTACTGTATCATTTGTTTACAGCCAGTATCTGTTTTGATTAGTCACAGTAACATTTCTTATTGGTCTATGCCCATGCTTTATCAGCTATGAATATTTTGTGTATCACCCACAACTTCGTAAAATCTGCTCTGATTTATTATTTCTATATATTTATTAATTTAACTTTTCAAATAATAGTAATAATGAAAATGTAGTACCTGGAAAACTTCAGAATTTGTTTCATTTTTAATACCTATATTTTGTAATATCTATTATTTTATTGTAAAATATATTTTATTTGATTAAACTGCTAAAGCATAGTTTATTTAATGTCACACATTAATGAATTTATTGGTAGACAGAGTTTAGGTGAAATTTAATTGTTTTAGGCAAAAATCACATGAATTTTATTAAAATATTAGCTTAGAGTGGTTTTCAGTTTATTTCAATTGCAGATTTCTAGATATGACATCATAAGAAGTGTGTATTGGAGTCCCTGACCATTAAATTTCTAAAATGAACTCCATAATGATGATTCATTTCTTTCATAGCCCTTTTCATAATTAATACAGATTTAATTATGGGCAGTGTTCTTCCCTTATTGATTACTAATAAAATTGTTTCCTTAACTGGTGAGACACTTCTTTTATGTTCATATTCTACATAGGTTTAACAGATGTTGGGAGTATTACTTGTGTTGCAAAAGGTCCCATTATTACATTTTAAGTAGCATAATGTCAGTTTGAAACAGTAGGACAGCTTATTTAATTTAGAGATAAGTCTCAATTTATGGATTTTCAACATGAAATAGGATTTTTTGATAATTTTGAAGTACCTGATATAATTATTAAAACAAAATTTAATTTAATATAATTCATTTCAAAATTTCTATTTCATAAGAATCCTGTACAACATTATACATTGTGATCTATCTGTATATCTATATACTCTGAATAATGAGATATTTCTGTATTTGTTCTTTTTTTTTTCTATATTCTTAATAGAAATGAAAGACTGAGATTTGATGTAGGTTCTTTTCCAGAAGTTTGATATGTCCTTGTATGTCTGCAAGTTTGTGGTTTAAACCTGTAAGTTATTGGGCTAAATGAGCTTTCTTAAATAAAAATTAGAGATACTGTTTCTACCCATTTTGAATCATCCCAGTGGCCTGTTGCCTCACAGGAGTTAGCAGGCTGTTATCATGCTGACTCTGTTATTAATAACTGGCTTCAATATTCCTGGACAGATTGTTATTAATGTTTCCAACCCTTTAATCAAACTGGTTCATGGTAGTTTCTTTCATCACTTTAGAATGTTGTTTATATGCTGTTTTTCTTTGTTATCTTTTCTTTAAATTTTACTTTGAGACAGTTCATGTGATTTTTCTTAAATATATGTGAAATACATATTGAAATTATCTAGGGAATCCATACGCTCTCAACCTGTGTCTCATCATTAATCTTCTTTCAAAATTTCTTCCTAATCTCACCAGTTTATTATTCTAGAAATTTTTTAGAGTGATTTTGTCAAGCCCCTCTCTTTATCCCCCACTAATTCCATCTGGATTGATTTTAGGCCTGACTTGTGCCACCCTATTAGCTACAAGTCTTTGGGCCTCAGTATTCTCATCTGTAAATGAAAACATTAATATTGCCTTTCTTACAAGGCTGTTGGGAGGATTAAATGACATAGTGTATGTAGCACTAAGCACAGTTCTTGACACATGTAATAGTGGTAACTTTTTAAGAATGAATCTTTACAAATAGTAGCAGCTTTGTAGATAGAAAGAATATGGAGACTAGGTTTCACATGTAGAATCACCCATCAGGACATTAGGGATCTCACCTGGAAAATAACAGCCATAGCAATTAAGATGCCTCCTTTATATATCTTCTGTGTGACTTTTATTTTTACTATAGAATACACTCTGTAATTTATGTTTCTTTTTCTTTGGGTATTGAATATAACCTGTACGTATGAATAAATTATTATGTAAGTGTTGAAACTTTAAAGACAGTTGCCAGCACTGTCCTAGATTGTTTAGGAGAGAGAATTGAGCAGGGAGCAGGAAGAGTTCTAGTATACATGTCTGATACATTTTTCTAGAGCTAAGGAGATACTACAAATGACATTTGTATGTTTTTTAATCCTTTAATTCAGAATTTATTGTGTCATGAAAGTACTCTCTTCCCCTATGTTTCTGAAGATACTCATAGCACTTAAGATCAGTTTATGGAGGTAGTAACAATAATGAAATTACAACAAAATTGCAATTCAGACATTAATATATATGCTTCTTTTCCTATATGACTATATTACTCTTCTATATTTGTGGAAAAAGCTGATTGACTCATATCTATATCTGAATCATTCTGTGTCAAAGATCCTTTTGACTTTTTGCTATTCATCATTCACCATGTATTAGCCACTATTCACAGTGTCACTGGTCACTCCTTGGAACTCCTGTCTCTCCCATTAAAAAGCTTCTGTGTATGGGTGAATTTATGTCATACCTTCATTTTCCATCCCTGTACTCCTCATTACACTGCTAAACAAAGCCATACAATATATCAAGCTTTCCAGAAAGTTTGAAGAGAAGAAGATTTGCATTGCAAAAATGTAAATGTCTTAGAAGTTAATATTAGGCATCACTCTCTTAAAAAAAATCTTTTGGCCACCTTGACATTGTGAATTTCTCAGTGCCCACCTTTCTTTCTTGTCGTTCTCCTTCCTCCCTCCTCCTTTCTCATGTCTATGCTCCCCTACCTTCAAATTGTTACTAATTTCTTATGCAGCACACTTTGATCCCACAAGAAGAACTGTTCAGTCCCACTTTCTGCACCTAACCTGCTTACCAAGGTATTTTTCATCAAAGGGGAGTGTTCCTCTCCTATAAGGAATTTTAGGGCCAACTTCCAACTTATACTTGAACTCCTTAGCAACAGAAGTGAAAGAAACAATGGATACATGAAATGTGAAGACAAGCTGAATTTTCTTCTCAGAGATAATGCGAATTAAAATTCTTCTGGCTATAGGGCAATACCTTTTTCCCCCAACATTTTATTATGAAAATTTTCATATATAGAGAAAAGTTATGGAGAGTATTACTTTTTGCTTTTTTATAACCATTTTTTTCACATCTTTAAGTAAGAAATACTTTATATGTAATTTAAAACATTTTAAATGCTATTTAGAAGTTTTTTTTTACTCTTAGAACTCAAATTTATTAAAGTTTTTCATTAACTAAGGTTTGTAAATTCCATGTATTATTATTGCTTTGGTTTTTTTTTTTTTCATTTTTTCATTCATTCCTTTCATTCCTTTATTCATTCATTTACGAAAACTCTGTTGAGCTTTAACTATGTTTCAGGTATTCTTCCAGATAGTAGGCTGTCCTAGCTTAGTAAGTAGAGCCCCTGTTTTGGTAGTTCCTTCAGTCCAATGGCAATGGGAGACATATTAAAGGACAGATGACTATAGATAGTACTGCAAGGGGCATAATAAAGGTACTCCCAGTGATGTAGTTGTCATGTAATGTTTTTGTTTTTGTTGTTACTTTTTAAAACTTAAATATTTGTTGACTAGAATTGAAATGCACATCTTCCCATGTAAAGATCATACTACTGACCTACTATTGGTAAGCTATGATTTATCTATAATCTCTTCTACTTTTTCTTGGGACTAATGGGCTAAAGTTTTAAATCAGATGACCCAAATTAAGGATTACTATCTAATTATGCCATATAGAATTGACTTTATGATGGTGGCCTCAATGACAAAGTCTGTCCTTAGTATAGCACTTACTCATTTTGACCCATTAACCCCAGTCTTTGCTTTTCTACCCATGTACTGGGGCTAAAACTCCTGTTCTGTCCTTCATTGCAGCATGACGTTTTTTTTTTTTTTTTTTTTTTTTTTTTTTTAGTATTTCCTCTTTTTCTTTTGGGAATGTTCTTATGAACAATCTTAAAGTATTTCAACATTTTTTTCCTGTTTAGCCTTATGTGATGTAAAAACATTAATGATGCCTGAAAAGGACTTGGCCAAAGTATATATGGGATAGTGGTAAATGCTTTTGAAATTGGTTGACGTTTTTTCTTTCCAAATGAAAAAAAATTTTTTTTACCCTTCATGTACTTTTGGAAGTATTCATTTGCCAAAGTACTTCATAACTTTAAAATTAATGACATTTTATGCTCCAGGTTAATAGCTATTACTGATTCCCACAATCATTTAAGAATTTCATGTACAGTGTATTTGTAGAAGAACTTTAGTAGGCACCTTGGGGGCAATGGATAAAGTGTACTCCATGCGTCTATAAACCCCCTGCTATAGAAAAAACTGTTTTGTCTCCAGTCTAACCATAGTAGTTTCCCCCTGCTCCATAGTTGTCTCTAATCTAGCTTCAGTACCTCCCCCTGTTACACATTTGTCTCCAGTCTGACCTCAGGACATCCCCTGCACCATGTGCTCATGCACACACACATCTTTCATAAGCCACATATTGAACTTAGGTATTTATATTTATTTTTCCAGATTTCATTTTTAGCTTTCTAAGGGAGAAGCACAAAGTTTAAGGCACTGCATTACATGGCACATCACAATATGGAGTGGCAAGATTATTCCCTTACATTAGTATTGTTTACATGCCTGTCTCCCACCAGCCTATGGAGTCTTCAAAACCAGAAACTAAATCATACGTTTTATCCTCATTTTTCACCCCCAAGTATTGTGAATGGCACATAATGGGCACATAATCCATGTTTAATTAATGCACAGAGATCAGAGAAGGGCAAAATCTTTCTTGCAGAATGAGTCATTAGTATCAAAGTGTTCAGAATATATCTCTAAATAATTCAAAGTTAAAACCAAGTATACAAAATCAAATGATGGTATTATTCAGCATCTCTTATAAGTCATTTATAATTGAATCCTTGCTTTTTCCATGCTTTTTTTCAGGCTATTGGGAAACAGGATTTTTTAAATTTTATTTTATTTATTATTTGTTTAGTTCTTTAAACCATTATTTGCATTAGTATTAGATAGCTGTTTTTCAGTTCAACTTAATGGAAGCACATATTTATGGAAATTTGGAAACAGAGGTGATTGAATGGCATATGTGAACTTTTAAATAGAGTTGCTAGACTCTTAAACCAAATGTATTGAGAAAAATGTAAATTAGAGGAGCAAATTTGCACTATATTGTATTAGTAAGCCAGGTATGAGAAGTCGTGAGGGTGTGTTGGGTTTGACTAATAAGCACAGAATCTTATGGATAGATGGGACTTAGCTTTCATTAGGTACTGGGAGAGAATAGAGTGCAGGGATTAAGCACATGATCTGTAAGCCAGACAGTCTGGGTTCAAATCCTGTTCCGGCAATGCTGTGTGACCTTAGGCAAATCACTTAATCTCTCTGTTTCTTTACTTGAAAGTGCCACTAAAAATAATCTCTACCTCATAGGTTCACTAGGATTTAATGAGTTAATAAATGAAAAGTACTTCGAAGAGGACCTGGCAAATAGTAAGCACCTAAGCATTAGCTGTCATCATCATAATTATTATGTTATCTACTTCAGTTCTTTCCTTTTAAACTTAACTTTATTATTTTTTTTATATGAAGAAATGGATACTGAAGGTGGTTACATGGCTTGCACAGGCTATACAAACTACTTTGGCAATCCTGAGACTAAAACCAGTCTTCAGCTCCCACTAGGATCTTTCCACCGGATGAAATTGCCCCATGGCATATCAACATACAAAACCACTTAGTTTAACAACTATAACTACCAGAGTCTGATAGTCCATTAGGATTATTGTTTCTGATAGTCAGGATTATTGTTTCAATACATGGGTCTCCTGTCCCAGCAAGAAGAGTGTATCCTGAACTCCAGAAAGTACCAAGAATGTGCCACTTACTGTGCTTGGCATCTAGTAAAGTGTGCAGATATAGAAAAAGCGTTGAGGTGTTGTGCATTTTCACTAAGCCAAAATATTTGTTTTTCTTTTTAAAATTCAGCTAGCTAGTTGTTCTATGAAAAGGTGAATAGCTTTCATGGTCCTTTACATTCCTTTGACTCCTGCTGGTGGAACTCAAATAATGTCTTCTTATTCTCCTTGCGTTAAAACAAAATGAAACAAAACAAAAATACCTAGAACCTTATTTTTAAAATCAGGACATAGTAATATCTAATTTGAATCAGTCTGTCAAACTGTGAGGCTTGTGTGCTTTTTTAAGTGACATTTTTCTTCAAACATTTGAATAAAGCTTTAGAGAAACAATAGGGCAATAGTAGAAAAACAGAACATGCCAGGCTGAGTAGTAAGGGGTGAGATGCATGCTGGTACCTCAGGCACACTGAGTGTATTTTAGAAAGATTTTTCTTAAGACATGTGACCAAAAACATATCCCTTTTCTTTTATTACGCCCTGTGTATGTGCCCTCTTTATTAAGCTAACCACCCTTGAGAGGGGGTAAAGCACTATTGCAGCACCTGAGAATTGGAATTAGTGGTTTATACTGAGAGTAGAGGGCTGGACTCTTCATTTCCTACTAGAATTTTCCCAGGACAGTTTATGCAATGTGTGGTTAGACACCATCTTCTAATTTCTACGCTATAGGTTGTCTACTCTTAAAACAACTAAAACAAAACTGATCTCTTTTCTGAGCATGACCCAAGATTTAACTGATTTTCTAAAATATTTTTGTGAATCAGGTGAAAATATAGTTGGTCTGTAAGTTATATATTGAAGTAGTTAAGTTATATTTTATTAACTGAAAACTGGTTTTTAAGGGAAGGAATTTATGCTTATATAATACAGTAGTTTTGCTTATGCAAAGGAGCACATTCTAATGTTTGAAGTATGGTAACACACTAAACCATATAAAAAAGGTGATTTTAAAATTAATATACTTAATATACAATTAATTACTGGTGCTCAGATTCAGGGTTTGAATGGGTCAGATGCATTCACAGTTTTCATTTTTATGTAAATTTTCTTTAGACTATTTAACCTCTATTGTGATGTTCCTAAGTCCCACCTAAATGACAAACAGCCAAACTGTACAGAAATATTTTAAGGAAGGTGGTTGTCTAGGTAGACAAGCAGAGTCTAGTTTTAAAAAATTGGGAGACAAGAAGAACTTGTAACTTGTTCTGTTTTCTGTTGTTTGTAATTCCATAGCTGCAAATATATCACTTAGGGGAGAGAAGGGCACCTGGGTGTGGGGAAAGCGGGTAGGGATCATATGATGTGGTGGAGAGTGTAATACCAGCATTATTTTGGTTCTAGCAAATGAAAAAAATGCTTAGAGGTATCAGACAAAGAAAAACAGTTTTGTTTTGTTTTTCCTTTTAAGGAAGATTTATTTAGAAGCATTAATTTTATTTTCCCCTCCTAGTAAAATAACAAGGGGTTTCTGCTATGGTTTCAGACCCATATTCTCTGAAATCTTGTCCTGCTTATGATAGAAGCTCCTTATGGGATTTATTTTTGTTGTTGTAACATTATCTACTATATGCATTGCACCTGTTCACACAGAGTACACTGCATTGTGATATTTGTACAGATAGATGCTTCAAATAAGAAACCAATCTGTCTCTTCTAGAGTACTAGTCTATTAGTTACTTAATTAAACTTGATTATGTTTTTGTCAGCAATTTTGCATATGGTTTTGATTTATTTACTGAGCAATGATTTCTTCTTTGCAGTTATCAGTTTTGTCTGAGATCAGTTTTCCTATTGTATGGAGTCTTTCTTTCAGAGCCTCCTTTAAGACTGCCTCTGACTTTAAAATCATTACTAGGCTTTTGTCAGAGCAGATTTGTTGACAGTCTCTCACATTAAAAAAAAAAAAAAAAATTTAAAAGGTTGCACAAATAAGCTATGCATTTCACTATTTCCTGCTAATATGCAAAAATGTATTTATGATAATTACATGTACTGTGTGCCAGAACTGAAACAATACATTCCTCATAATGGAGCATAAATAAAGAAGGTGGAGCCAGCTGCTCTTAAACTGTTTATTTGCAAGCAGTAATGATATAGAGAATATACCTTTTTCACTCTGTTAGTCTGGCAATACTGAACCTGTTGCTGCATTAGACGAGTTGCATTTTGCTGGATAGGGGAAAGAAGGCTGTCTGCTGTCTGGTAGGAGGGCTTTGTCTGTGCCTTTCTCTCTCTGTTTCTTTCTGTTTTTCTTTCTCTCTCCTCTTCTCTCTCTCTCCCTCTCACTCGCTTGCTCTTTCTCTGTCTCTCTCTCCCTCTTTGCCCCCCCTCCCTCCCTCTCTCTTGCTCTCTCTCTCTCTCTTCCCGTCTCTGTGGTTTGTAAGGTAGGTTGCAGTGTGTGTATATACACAACATCAAGAGCAGGAAAATGGACTCATTAGGGAGGCAGGCAGTCATTACCACTCACACTGTACTTCCAGGGAGACACCGATTATGAGAAGAGAAACTCAGCGCTGGGGAAGAAGGTAGGGCAGACAACTTTCATAAAAAAAAATCCTGCTTCCTCAATCCCCCCTTTACCTATCATCTCCTTTAGCCCCCAATGCTTTTATTCTTTCTTCCTTGAATTTTAATTTCCAGATTTAAGTTTGACAGAGCTGTTGCTAGCTTAAAATTTGGAACATTTATAGGAGGCCTACCCTCTACTAATTTTCTTCTTACTTATTTAAGGGTGTGCCCTTGTGATTCAGTTTAATTACTTTAAAAATAATTGCAAACAAACCTATTTTTCTCACTAAAGTACCAAATAAATCAGTATCTTTCACTCTTCTATAGCAGACCCCTCCGTATGTTTGTTAGTCTCTTTGCTTTTCTTGTCTGTTTATGCAATTCCATCTGTCTGTCTATATATCATGTTGTCCTTATTTATTGCTAACTGGGTTTTGTTAGTTATGTGCCAATGAGTTTTAGCTGCAGTGCCAGTGTGGGTATTACTAAAGTGAGACTCTTGTTCTTTGTTTTACATGAAGTTTAAAGTCCATATTTACAGTTTAAATCCTTGAAGCAGGTTGAATACTTTTTGCCAGCATATTTATTTGATAGCATTGGCTATAAGGTGAGGGGTTGTTACAGGGTGGATAAGAATCTAGTAATTATCTTTATCATCACACACTCTTCTGTATTACATCTGGGGGGTTTATTTTGAGAGGAACAAGGTACTCTGTTTTGTAACTTTTATTTTGCAGATGGACATTCGCATTTATAGGGATATCACTGGGATTAGTAAGAATGCAAACTTTTTTAACAAACAGTTTTTATCCTAGGACAGTTTCTTTTTAGTATGTTACTGTTTATTTATGCTTGGGGAGGGAGAAGTGGGGGCTGGCCATCTTTTTATGAAGTGGAAGCTATGAAGTATATCAGGCCATCTTAAGCAACAACTGCAAGTATTCATTTAACATTTCGGGGACTATAAATAATGCATTTGTTATTTCAAACATAGTTCTGAGGTGCTTTGTTTTTCCTTTATTTTTTTTTTTCTTTTTTATGGTGGGAAAAGTTGCATTTGACAACTAGCTGACATTGTTGAACAGTTTTCCCAGAACAGTGTTCTTCAAAATTCAAAGGAGTAAAAGGGTTCATTTGAAATGGACTCTTAATGGAGTTTTATTCAGATTTGTCCGAAAGTAAAAGTGCCATTCATTTGATAAACATTAAGTCAGATAGTAAGATACGCAGATGTTTTGAGCATATACAGGAAGAATGATAAAAAATGGATGTTGATCTATAGAGATCTTTGATAATAACAGTCACCTTTTTCATAATAAATTATTTATTTAATAGAAGTGGCAGACTTTTTTTTTTTTTTTTTAATTCCATTAGGCCTTTCTGACAACACAAAGAAGTCCATAAAGCAATATTCTTAAGCCACCTGGGACGCTAGAGCAGATTCCCAAACATATTCTCAAGGTTCAGACCTAGTAAAATGTTTATTAAAAATCCATTATTCCAAGAGGATGGTGAACTTTTGCTGCTAAAAGTCTTTTTTTCCCCTTTCTTTTTAAAAATTTATTTGGAGACTTTTAATTTGCTTCTATTGCCTAAAGTGTCTTTTAAGCTGGAAAGGACAGCTTTGACCAAGAATAGAACAAATACTAAGTACACTCAGGTCCTGTCAGAGAATTTTTTTCCCTCAAAGATCTAAAGGGAAGTCTATTGAAACCGTGTGTTAATGTAGGTACACAGTATATAGTGTTTCAAGTGTGATTTTCTTCATTTTAAACTCTTGACCCAAGAATTTGTTTTAAAACTAACATGTCAAAAGTGTGCATGTCTCATGCACCTGTCATTTTCTATAATAACATTGTAAGGACTATCTAAAATTCTACCTTGTTTTTGAAAGAATTTTTCATTATCTCTTGATCAATAATTCTCTTTTTCTGTGTACATGTACGTGTGGGGATATCTGCGTGCATATATGTCAATGCATGTATATATTCTCACACGTGTATGGGTAAAGAAATCAGATTCTTTGCAGATGGAACATTTAAAAATTTAATATTAAGCATATTTATGTTAAAGAGAAACAAAAAATGGAGAGGCTTTTAGGAGAAGATGAAAATTTCTTTTAACCTTCTAGAAGGAATAAAAGAAAGTAAAAATTTAGTCATATTTATGCTTGGCTTCATTTTTAGAATGTGTATGTGTTTTCTTTTGCATTATAATTCTTAGCCTTCAGTAGATTTAAAATATTTTTAGTATGAAAAGTAATCTTGGCCTTTTTTGGGAGGGGCTGTCACAATCCAAATATTGCAGGACATTGTAAAATGTGCATAAGTAAACTTAAAACCAGTGTACTTTGCTATGTAGGGCTTTGAAAACCTGAAGGCTCGTGTCACAGGAGGGCTATAGAAAAGCCAGAAAAGTCATTAATTAGGCTTACTGGTTATGGTAGATCTTTCCTATCAGCACATGAATTCTATTGAGAGCCCCTAAGTCTTGGTCAGGTCACAGTGGGTTTCATTTTAATATCAGAGCGGACAGTTATCTAACACACCCACATGAGGAAGTGCTCTAAAGCAGTTATTTCATGCTTTGCCATGCCCTGTAGCTAAAACAATTTGGTACTGAGTGACGTGTGTGTGCTTTTTAACTTCTCTCCGGTAAAAATCAACTTTGGCTTCTTGAAAAGGACCAAAACAGTGGACTAGGAAGACAGTATAATTCATATGCTAAGCATATGCTGTTTTAAACTTTTTTTTTTAAGTTACCGGAAGAATTACTATGATTATTTTTAATATAAAGACTATATGGTAATTTCCTGGATTTTACTCATTAAGATTTCAAAACTTACAGATACTTTTCTTCTTCACATTTTTCTCCAGAAGCCTACATTCATCAAAAGGATCACAGCTGCATACTTTCCCCCGAAATGTGAACAAATAAATGGCATTCCTGTTTATTTATCTATTTTTGAATTTTAATGATTAGTCCTTGTGCTAATTAACAAATTCCTGTATTCATAAAAGCTGGCACTTCATAAATATCCAATTGTGTGATTATCTACAAATGTCCTAGCTTTCTGTAAATATAGAAATTATCAGTGGATGTGTTTATGGCCTTGTCCAAGCCTGAGTAGTGGTTGGCCATGCTGCCACGTAGAAAACCAAGTTCAGACCCTGAGCAAATGTGTTGTTCCAAGGCCTGGCAAGGTGTGTGGAAGTAGCATATTGCTAATGTTACTAAGTAGTGATTCTTTCTGGCAAAGGAAGGACTGATGTTGACAGTCTTTGAATGCTGCTAGTTCCACTCTTCTTCAATCTTAAGGCTGGGCTCTTTAGGTCTAAAAGTTGATAATGGATATTAAAGCTGACATGCGTTGGAGGCCACTTTAGAAATATGTTTTAACAAACTACATTTTTTGGGAGAATATACTGAACTTGTACAAAAGAAGTAAAACTGTATGTCCATCCCAAGTTCCTTGACCCGTGATAATCTTACTAGCAAGAAGAGTTGCATAGAGCTGAAAAGAAAAATCTAATTTTTTTGTTTGTTTGTTTGTATGGCTGTGTAACTATTGCAAGCAAATTAGAGAAATCAGATATCACTTATAATAGGAACAGGACAATAAATACTATCAGTTGAGCAAGTACATACATATAAGAGTTATCATGAAACTAGAAATCAACTCTTTAAAATTTTTTTTTTGTATTGTATAAGCCATTTTAGTTACCTTGTACAATCATTAGGTATTATTTACAATGATTTAGGAGTCATTACTGGCCATTTGATTCTTTGCTGTAAACTTTCAAATCCCATATAGGATTCCTAGGTATTTGGCAAACTTGAAATATTCCTTTCAAACTTATATTTTGTACATTTCCAATACTTAATTAATTTCTAGCATTTTGCAGAATCCCCAGGGATAGTCCATGTCAAATAGCTAGTAAAATCCTTTTAATTCTTCACCAAATACCCAAGGGCAATATCTATATCTAGAAATTCTAGAGAATGCCTGAATTTATAGATATTCCTGTAATATAAGTATTATACATTTAATCATTAAACAACATTGATGCCAATTACATTTAATGTATAAAAATTATATTCTTTGAGTTCTTTACTTCTGATTTCTACATAGGCAAGCTTTTGAGGCTGTGAGAAGAAATAATGCTACTATCATTACTGTCATGTATGTAGTAACCACTGTAACAGATGTTGGGAACAACATTCAGGAGCCCATAAGTAAAAAGGGCTTTTCTGCCACTCTAGCTGTTCAACTGTAATAATAATTACATGGTGTGCAAATTATGCTCAACTCTTCATAACCTCTCCTCCACTCTAGGATCAAGCCTTTGGTGATTCTACAGTTCACTTGAAAGTAATCAGCTTGAGGACATGGTGCTTGCCTTTATGGAGTCTTTCGATACTCAAGTGAAACTCAAGCCAGGGATGTTTTGCAGTTCAGTTAACCAATGCAATGCTTTTATACCTACTCTAACTTAGGGAAAGTTAACTACTGGCTTCCAAGTAAAAATATTGGGACAAGGAGCAAGGGCTGAATTCATTGGCCCACCCAGTGACTAGATGGAAACTGAGGATATTATTATTAATTTCTGAATATTCAGTCTTATCTTTGAAACTGATGGAAAGGGTGATCATCATGATCACAAGCATAATGTATTTACTTCCTTGATATCAGAAATAATTTAGCATTTACGTCTGTGTCTCAAGTATAATGAATTTAATGTACATATCATATATTATACATTTAAAATATTAAGAATTTACTTGAAAACTTTCACTATTAAGAAAATAATGTAAAGATTTGCATTCAGTACATATAAAACTACTTAATGGAATTTGGAGTTATTGGAAATTAAATAGATTTCCGGGAAATTGAAACTAAAAATGGTAATAATTATGAATTTTATACATAATGGTATTGTTTTGTTCATAAAAAATTCTTAATCTAAACTTTTTTAAAATCTAGGCTGAATTTAAATTATTTAAATTTTAATTCTATCTAATGGTTAAAAGCCTTTAGTTTTTTACTAAATGAGACTGGATATCTGCTATTTTTACCTTTCCTTTCAGAAATGTTCTCTGAATTACTGTTGTAATCAAATTGTGATTTGTTGTTGGCAAATTCCTTTTATAGTATGAGCTTCTTTCCAGTAAATGAAATGCATCTGGGAGAAGATTAAAGCAATGTTGTCAGTTTGCTCAGGTACCAAATTAAAACTTAGAAAAAACTTACTGGCAAGAAACTATGAGTGTTCTAGGCTATGTAATTTTTCTGGTAGATGTATGTATGTATATGAAAACTGTATGGCTACTCTTGCAAACAAACAAAAACACCTTATTCAGACACCAGAGCATTTAAACAATGAAAAAGTTATCTTCTTATGTTTAAATAGGAACTAGGCAAATATAGTTGCCAGGGTGGCTTTATACTGTTGGGTTTTTGTTTTATTTTGTTTTGTTTTGTTTTTAAATACTGAACACACTACAGTGACTTTTGGCCCAGTACTTTGGATTTGCACATACTTACGAATGTCTCCATCTTCATGGTCAAATGCACCTATCACCTGCACTTTAGGTTGGGTCAAAAGAGCTGGAATAGTTCTTTCTTTATCTTATTCCTTGAATCAACCATAGTATTATTGCTTCACCTCATCTGGAGAGAGGAGAAGAATAGACATTACTGAGAAGCACATGGAGATAAGAATAAAAGTGAAGCTGCGGGTGGAGGGGTAGGTGCTTTTAAAGTTTCTAAATTTATAATGAAAGTAAAAGACTTTCTTCCCAAGCCCAGTAGAAGCCATCTGACCTATCCAACAAAACACAAACTACCTTCTTCCTACATCTCTTGACAGTAGGTCTGCTAAATTCCAAAGGTGCCACCAAAAGATCATAGAAGAGGAAGTCATAACATCTCACATTAAAACTACCATGTTCTCTGCCAGGTCTTCTTCATACCTTTTGACTTTGAGGCCTTAGATTTGGAGTTATGAGCAGATTTTCATAGTTGGTGGACAGATTTCATTTGTTTTGATAAGAAGCCTTCCCAACAAAGAATTCCCAAGGCATGCGGCAAAACAGCATCATGAGTTAATTAAAATAGATGAAGTGATCGACTGTGTAAGTTTGTGTGTGTGTTTCTTCTCTTAAAATAAAATGAAGTCAAATACTTTTTATATAAAACAGAATAAAAAACAATTCTAAACTTCCTGCCAGGCTGAATGGATTTAGGTTTCTTTTTACAAAAGGGCTTTCTGAAACAATTTCTGTGTGGTGGGTTGGACCAGCACCTTCTACTCTGTTCCCTGCTACTTGCTACTTTGCTTTCAAAATGTTGAATGAATGTAAAATAAACAAACAAACAAACAAATAAATAAATATTGAATGAATGTGAATAATTTGTTAGTTTAAAAAAAAAGAAAGAAAGCGTGTTCTTAAAACAGGTTCAGAATATATCCATGAAGATGTGTTAGGACTTATATACAATAGCTTCAATCCTATCAACTTAGCATGAAACTATGTGAATAAAAGTTTTAGAAACTAGTTATTTTCTTAGCATGTAAAAACAAAAACAAAAACAAAAAACAACAACAAAAAACCAGCACTGCCTTAGAGAACAGGAGGCATTAATTAATGCCAAAAAAGGATGTAAAGTGGTTAAATCTGGAGGCCTGGTTTCTAGTCCTGACTATAATGACTTTGAATAAATCATAATCTCTCTGTCCCTCAAATTCCTTGCTTATAAAATGAAGAGAAAAGCTCCTTTTTAGATTTTCTTTTATCTTTAAGAATATATGATTTTATTTTAAATAACTGTAGGTAGGTAATTCTGCTTGTATTTTCTACCTATAAATCATAAACATCTGGAGAGAATTTTAGGTTGGTAATGATGGAAGATTTATAAAGAGATTTTAGTTGATCTGAGAGAGCACATGTACTTTATTTTTTTGGTCATTGTTCTTAGCTTAAGTGGATATCACAATGCATTATTGGGTCTGTTTAATGATTCAATTATTGCAGTAAACCCCAAATTGCCATTTGTCAAACAAAGTGACATAATTGCCTATGGTTTGTTAAAGGACCTGCTTTTAACTGAGTGAAACACTATGGTTCCACTCCTCCCCACTGGCCACTAGATGGAGAGGTGGTCCATGTCCACGGCCTGTCCATGGTAAACAGTTTACTTCTGACTTTCCACTGGCAGAGGGGCACTATATTCCTTTGGAATTTCCATGGACACACAACATGACACTTTGCAGAAACCATCAGAGTATAGGTTCTCTTCTGTACAGGCATCATGTGATATTCATGAAATGCAAAACGATTTACTCCTTCCTTTGCTGCCATTATTGCTTGTAGACCTAGGAGAAGACCAGTAATAACACTCTGGTTTTAGTTGTCACAGTAGGGCCTTTTGCCTCTTTCCAAATTGTCCATTTAGAAAGGGCTCTGAAGTGAATGTCAGCACGACAGTGCCACCTTGTGTCCCTGACGCATGAGCCAGTGAAAAGGAAAGAACAGGACATTTGCAAAAATTTGGCAAATTGTTTCAAGGTCTGCTTTTGCAGTAGCTGCATAAAAATCTATGTTTTAGTGTGTTTGGAAACTCTTACTACCCAGGGAGAAATTAGGATGTGTGCATTTTACCCCTACCTTCATCCTGCTGTATATTAAAAATACTTTAAAAATTACAGGCACAAACAGGGATGTGTTCAGTTAGAATTGGAGATGAAGAAGGCAGGGATTGTCAGAGATACTCGCTTAATCACCACTTAGAAAGCCTTTGGCCAGTCATTCCAGACAGTGAGGTGGTCCTTCCTGTTTATTCTCAGAGCAACTTTTATATGCTCTGGTAATATCACTTTCACACTGTATTGTTTGTAATACATTTTTGTATTGTTTTGTATTGTTTCTAAGCGTATCTTCCAACTAAACCATGAGCTTCTCAAGGATATAGTCTGTGTCTTATTCATCCTTCTGCCTCCAGAACTTTCTATGGCATTCAGCCCAGAGGCACTCAGATGTTTGAGATCTGACTGAATGATTATGTCTGACTGGTTTATAATTTATTTGTTTTATTTTTATTTTTTGTTTTGGTTTTAAATAATCTTAGGGCCTTTTCTCTTTGGAAATACACTTCTGATACCACCTCCTTCCCAAATTTCTCTTTATAAATTTACTTTCTCTCACATTAAAATGGATGTTTGTTTTTGATTATGAAAAAATTGCATTGCTGATTTGCAAGTGTATATTGTAGTTCACTTTGGGGTAAAGATACTTAATTTCTAGTTTTAGCTTTATATCAAATTTGTTGTATTGGGTAAGATACTTAACCTTTCTAGGTCTGTTTCCCATGCATAAAATAAGGAGGCTGGACCAGTTGATCTTAAGGTACTTTGGACTCAGGGTTTTTGTAGGGGTTGGACACATGTTAGTATTACTCCAGTTGTATATTTGGTTTAACAGTTTTTAGAGTACCACAATAGCGGAAAATTAGATGGCTACCCTTTGAAAGTGCTATTTGATATTCCAGTTTTAGAAGAGGAAACTAAGGCACAGAAGCTTTTCTTACAGAGAGTTGAACTGCAAGTGGGCAGGGCAAATTGTATTATAACTGATGGACATTCCAATTTTTTGGTTAACTTCTTTGTTTATTTGATTTTGATTAATTGAGCTCCATTTTCCTTCTATCCTTTAACCATAAAATAAATAAATTACAATAACTTTAAATGGTAAGATAAACCCATGCTTCGGTATGGGACTATAGACTATTTGCATTTTAAAGACTTTTCATACTATTTTGAATTTTTTTTTTACTAACACAAATGAGTGTTAATTTTGAATTTTAGAATTTTTGCATTGGAATTTACATCTGGGATTTCAGTTCCATACATTACCATAAACACCAGCAAACACCAGTCTGGCTTTGGCCAAGTTGCTTCAGCTTTTTTACTTATTTGCAGAAAGGTAGTAATAAATGTTACCCTTCCTATCTACCTCACAAGGTAATTGTGAAGATTAAAGGAGTTCATGTATATGGACTTTCTTCATAAATAGTAAAGCCCTGTACCAATATTAGTAATATTCATTATTATTACTGTTCTAATTAAAGGAGGATTGGATAATAGAAACTGGTAGATAATAATTGGATAATAGAAACCAATAGAAATAATAGTTGGAATGTTTCTTGGTGGTTGTAGGCTCTGGAGATACATGTTATGTTTACCCCATTACCTATGTTTTGGCTTAAAAACCTGTAATAATAATAATGATAATGTTTATGAATCTGAGATTCATGTTTTCTTTGGATAAATTTTTACCTATCAAAAGTTCATTTTTTTTAATTTTTAATTTTTTATAAACATATATTTTTATCCCCATAAGTTCATTTTTGATGGTGATAAATTTATTAAAATAGAAGTGAAAACATTTAAAATAACCAACTAGGATACAAATTTTATATACCTTTTTTGATATTGTAGTATTGGACTCCAGTCTAGTGTTTTTTTAACTTTGGTGTACTCTAAAATTACCTAGGGTAGGGGCCCCTGGGTGGCTCAGTGGGTTAAAGCCTCTGCCTTCGGCTCAGGTCATGATCCCAGGGTCCTGGGATCGAGCTTTGCATCGGGCTCTCTGTTCAGCAGGGAGCCTGCTTCCCTTCCTCTCTCTCTGCCTGCCTCTCTGCTTACTTGTGATCTCTGTCTGTCAAATAAATAAATAAAATCTTAAAAAAAAAATTACCTAGGGTATTTGTTACAATTCAGATTTCTGAGCTCCATCTCTAATAGGTCTGGGATAGAAATCCAGTATGCTGTGTTCTTCGTGGTTAACACAGGTTAGAAAATACTACTTTTCTTGGCTGTTGTACATCATAATCAGCTGGGGCCTTTTTAAATGAACAGGTTTTTAGCTTATACTCCCAGATATCCTAAATCAGAATCTTTAGATCTAGATTTGGACATCAATATTTTATAAAAACAACTTGACAGATTCTAATAAAATTGCAAAGTTGGGAATCCCTGCTCTTGTTTTTATGGTGTATTGTTCAACCATATTTACTGTTACACCTGAGTTCGTTCTCATAATTCACATTATTCTCTAATGAAGTATAATCTCATTTTACATAGAAGAACAAAGTTGGTACAGCTGTGTAGGAAAAGTTCAGCCTTGAAAAACAATTACCACTCTTGCCCCTATAGCCCTAGAATTAAGGAAAAAAAAAGTTAATGAGACCCTTTCAGATAAATTGCTTCATTTAGTCTTTACAATAATTCGGTTGTATACTCTGGTTTTCTGCCCCTGTTGCAGACAAAAAACCCGCACAAAAACCAAAAAGGAAACAAAGAGTGAAGCTCATAGAATAGGTAGCGAGTTTCACACAGCTATTAAACATCAAAGCTGGATTCAGAGCCTATACTCTTTTCTACTATATCATATTATTTTCCCCCAATCAATAAATCTTTACCAAGTTCCTTTTATGTTAAATGATAATGTCTAGCCTTGAGGGCCATAACGTGTATTGCTTACAGTATAATAATTATTACTTTCACCATGTAAAATTAATTGATATATATTTTTTTCTTATTCTGCCATTGAGAAATAACTTTTAACCAGAGGTAAAGTTCAGGTTTTCTGAGTGGTCAGAAGGGGTCTAAGTAGTAATTATAATCATAATTATTGATCTGTTAAAGAACAGTGTTTATGGGATCTCCTTTAATCCCCATACCTTCGCTGTGAGGAGTTTCTTAACCCAGTTTGCAGATGAGGAAAGCCAGAATTGGGATGGTTAAGTGACTTACTGAAGATTGCAGTCTAGTAAATGGCAGAACCAGGTTTGAACTCTAGTTCAATCTAAATTTGACAGCAATTGGTGCTCTTAACTACCAGTATATGTAATTTCTGACTATCCAGTTAACCTTCAGAGTCAGGCTGTTTCTCTGTTTTGTAAGTATAAGCCACTAAATACTAATTAAACTTTGTGGGACTTAAGTTCATTTCATTTCTAGAGAACAAACAATTTTCCCCCACTTAATCTAGTAATTTTTTTTTTTTTGAGTCTTGTAAAGTTTGGTGTTAATACCTAATACTTTAGGGAAAGTCCACTGAAGTAAACAATCTTTTGTTCATATTTTTATTTGAGAGTTGAAACTCTTTGATGGAACAGATTATTTGACTGAAAATTTTAATCTTATCTATTATGACATGCCAGGAAACAATAATTTCATAGCATAGCCATTGTTGTTGGTCTTAAAATAATTTATTTATATTTAAGATCCAAAGCAAATATAAATAGTTTCAATGTCACAGTGATTCCTAAAATCTAAAAACTGATTCCAGAGCATTTTTGATGTTCTCGTTTAAAAAAAAGTTTTTAAAAAACTGTACAACTCATAGTATAAAATGATAGCCTAGGTACATAGAATAGTGTACAAATTAATACAATTTCTCATTTACTAAGTAAATGAATTGTTAAAAATGTTATGTGTACATTTTTAGATTTAATAATATTTTAAATACAGAAGTATTAATAATTTAAAGGAGCTCTGAAATGCATTTTTAGGTGTAAAACTAATTACGATTTTATAAAGTTTAATATGCATATATTTGGGATATATACTTAATGCCTCTATAATTATATTTTAAAAGATACATTTTTTTAAAAAGACCCACTAACTAGGGGATATAGTGTTGTCTTTAGCTGACTTTCTAGTTCATTGGAAATTTGGATTCTATTTTAACTTTCTTCTCTAAGGATAGTCTTTTCCCAAATGGCATTCTTTTACTCTATAAAGCTAATGAATGCTCCCATAAAGAAAGAAGGGTGAAGATATATTGTGAAGAAGTTTGCCTATACTCCTTTTTCATATGTAGAAATTAAACATGATTTTTTAAAAGTCCCATTTAGCAGCAGACCATAAATTGGAAAATTTGGTCAGTGATTTATTTAGACTCCACAGGGAAAATCCTGTAGGGTGTTTTTGAATATCCTAAATTTATTTTGATTTGAGACCAGCTTAAAGGGCATGTCTATCTTAAAACAGTTCTCCATTTTCCTGAGAAAAATTCCAGTAGAGCTAGTTGTGGGAGGTAATATCCCAACAATGAAACTTTTGGGGCCAAGTAAGCAGTTTCACACAACTTACTCCATCCTTTTCCTTAAACTGAAGCCTGTCTTGCCCACTGGGCTTGTTTAATTTTGACTGCTAATTTTATTTCTCTGCAGAGGCAAAGGAGACCGGAAAAAGGAGGGAAAGTAACGGATGGCATGTGGGTGAGGTTTTGGCTCAGGAAATAAATTTTAAAAGATCCTAGCCAGTGTAGGGCTATAGAAAGCAGTTGGTATCTGAAATTTACCCCTGTTTTACAGATTAGGAAATAGATGCCAATAGAGGTTAAATAAGTTGGCTAAATTTACACAGTAGTTTTCAGTGTTGAAGTCAGTCCTGGGAACTAGGTTACTCTTTGCTTCAATAAGACATTTGGTCAGTGCACTTTCTCTGTAGATCAAGCTTTCCTTTTATTTTTATTTTATTTTTTAAAATATTTTGTTTATTCATTTGACAGAAATCACAAGTAGACAGAGATAGGCAGGCAGAGAGAGGGGTGGGAAGCAGGCTCCCTGCTGAGCAGAGAGCCCCATGTAGGGCTCGATCCCAGAACCCTCAGATCATGACCTGAGCCGAAAGCAGAGGCTTAACCCACTGAGCCACCAAGATGCTTCTCAAGCTTTCTTTTTAATATCCCTATTCCCTTTTACTTTTCCCTCTTTTTATTTATTTATTTTTGCTGCTACTATTTTTTAACATCTAAAAAAGCATTCTGCTTATAATTTCAGGTTTAGAAGCTAGTTGAACAGGTATATTTTGACTATTAAGACCATTTAGAACTAGCTGACCTGTAAGGACGGTGTGTATCTTGTTAAGCTTTCTGCCTCTATTTTATTGGTGTATGTGGCTAATGAACATGGAACAGAAAAAAAAAAATGGTTTGAATAAATTAGTTCAGAGCTCATGGCATACTTCTAAACATGTAAAAATGTGGTGGGCACCTAATAAAAGGTAGGTCCAGTTTTATCCTTTAGCATACATCCAATTTTCTCAGCTCCATTTATTGAAGAGACTCTCCGTTCCCTATTATATATTCTTGGCTCCTTTGTTGTAAATTAATTGATTATATAGATGTAGGCTATATATATGTAGTTTCCCTGTTCTGTTCTGTTGATCTATGTGTCGATTTTTATAATACTGTTTTAATTACTATAGCTTAGTAATATACTTTGAAATTGAGAAGCATGATGTCTCTAGCTTTGCTCCTCTTTCTCAAAATTGCTTTGACTTTCAGGGTGTTTTATGATTCCATTCAAATTTTAGGATATTTTTTCTATTTATGTGGAATATGCCATTGGAATTTCAATAAAGATTACACTGAATCTGTATATCTTTTGAATGGGTTATGGGCATTTTAACAGTGCTAATTCTTCCGCTCTGTAAGCATGGAATATCTTTCAATTTATTTGTTTCTTTGTAACTTTCTTTCATTAATGCCGTATAGTTTCAACTTATAGGTCTTTCACCTCCTGGATTAAATTTATTCCTGGATATTTTTTCTACAATTTTAAATGAGATTGTTTTCTTAATTTCTCATTCTGATATGTCATTATTCATGTATAGAAATGCATTAGATTTTTGTGTGCTGATTTGTATTCTGCAACTTTACTGAATTTGTTTGAACTCTGACAGTTTTTAGAAATATATATGTATTTATTTGAGAGAGAGAGAAAGCGCACAGGGTGGAAGAGCTGACGGGGAAGAAGAGGAAGAGAGTCTTAAGGAGACCACACTGAGCGCACAGCCTGACTCCGGGCTCAATCTCATGACCCTGAGATCGAGACCTGATCTGAAACCAAGAGTTGGCCATTTAACTGACTGTGCCACCCAGATGCCCCAATTCTGACAGATTTTTGATGACATCTTTAGGGCTTTCTTTAGGGCTTTTCTATGATGTCATCTGCAAATAGTGACAGTTTTACTTCTTCCTTTCCAATTTGGATGCCTTTTATTTCTTTTTATTTCTTCATTGCTATGACTAGGACTTCCAGTACTATATTGAATAAAATTGGTTAGAGTAGGCATCCCTGTCTTATTTGTGATCTCAGTGAAAAAACTTTATGATGTTAGCTGTAGGTTTGTCATACTATATATTATGTTGAGGTATGTTCCCTGTATACCCACTTCGTTGAGAGGGTTTTTTTTTAAATTATAAATGAATGTTGAATATTGTCAAATGCTTTTTCTGTATCAATGAGATGAGCATATGATTTTTATCTTTTGTTACTGTTGTATATCACATGGACTGACTTGCAGATGTTGAAATATCCTTGAATCCCTTGAATAAATCTCCCTTGACCATGATGTATGATCCTTTTAGTGTATTGTTGAATTTGGTTTGCTAATATTTTGTTGAGGAATTTTACATCTATGTTCATAAGGGATATTGGCCTATAATACTCTTTTCTTGTGCCATTTTTGTCTGGTTTTGGTATTAAGGTAATGCTGGCCTTATATAATGAGTCTGGAAGAGTTATCTTCCTATGTTATTGGAAGAGTTTGAGGAGGATTGGCATTAATTCATCTTTGAGTGTTTTATAGATTCACCACTGAAGCTTTCTGGTCTTAAACTTTGTTTCTGGGGATCTTGGGACATTTTTGATTACTGATTTGGTTTCTTTGCTAGTAATGAGTCTATTGAGATTTTTCATTTCGTTATACTTTAGTGTTGATAGGATGTATGTTTTTAGGAATTTATACATCTCTTATGGGCTGCACAGTTTGTTAGCGTATAATTGTTCAAAAGTAGTCTCTTACGATCTTTTGTATTTCTGTGCTATCAGTTGTAACATCTCCTCTTTCATTTCTGATTTTATTTATTTGAATCCTCTCTTTCTTGGTGAACCTAGCTAAAAGTTTGTCAATTTTGTTTATCTTTTCGAAGACCAGCTTAGTTCAGTTGATCTTTTATATTGTTTTCTTCAGGTCTGTTTCATTTATTTCTGCTCCGATCTTGGTTACTTCTTTTCTTCTACTTTTGCTTATTCTTTTTTCTAATTACTTGAGGTATAAAGTTGTTTATTTGAGACTTCTCTTGTTTCTTAAGGTATGCATTTATTGCTATGACTTCCCTATTAGAACTGCTCTTACTGCATTGCATAAATTTTTATATGTTACATTCCACTTTCAGCTGCCTCATGGTATTTGTTTATTTCTCTTTTGATTTCTTCTTTGACCCACTGGGTGACCCAGTAGTCACCACTGGGTGGTGACTGGGTGGTGACCACTGGGTGACCCAGTGACCCATGTTGTTTAACCTGCAGATATTTGTGAATGTTCTAGTTTTCTTTGTGTAATTACTTTCTAGCTTCATACCATTGTGGTCAGAAAAGAAGCTTAATAGGATTTCAATCCTCTTAATTTTATTAAGACTTGTTTTGTGTTTTGTATGTTGGATACATAAATATTTACAACTGTTATATTTTCTTGGTGGATTGACCCTTTTATCATTATGTAATGCCCCTCTTTGTCTCTTATTACATTCTTTGTTTCAAAGTCTATTTTGTCTGCTATTAGTATAGTTATTTCAGCTTTCTTTTGGTTTTTATTTGCATGGAATATCTTTTTCCATCCCTTCACTTTCCATCTATGTGTATCCTTATATCTAAAGTGAATTTTTTGTAGATAGCCTGTAGATGGGTCTTGTTTTTTTTAATTCATTCAGCTACTCTGTGTCTTTTGATTGGAGAATTTAGTCCATTTACATTTAAAGTAATTATTGAAAGATGTGTGCTTATTGCCATTTTGTTAATTATCTCTAGCTATTTTTGTAATTCTTTATTTCTTTTAGCTTCTCTTGCTCTTTCTTTGTGGCTTGATTTTAGTTCTATACTTACATTCTTTTCTCCTTATCTTTTGTGAGTTACCATGAAGTATACATTTACATATAGTAAATACACAAAAGATAAAGAAATCTAAGCATACAAGTACACTTATTGTCATGAGCACTGAGTAATGTATAGAATTGTTAAATCATTATAGTGTACACTTGAAACTAATATAACACTGAATTTAACTATATTGGAGTTAAAATAAAAACAACAACAGAAAATATAAAGATACTTCTAAAGCCATTATTTTTAAAAGTCCTAATTACAATATATCATAGGATTTTGAAATGAACATATGCTACATTTTAATACATTTTCTCCTAAATTGATGTCATTATATGAGTTTAAGGTGAAAATAGAGACCTCGGTAGAAATATGAATCACAAACTTAGTCTTCCATAAAGGGTTTATAAAACCCCCAAATACCCCTCTGTTTGGACCCCATGGGAAAATTACTTCTTGGCCCTAGTATCACTTTGCTGAATGGCGGGTATGTATTGAGTCAATTTTTCACTGATATAATAAATAGTTCCTTTAAAAATAGATAAAACTCTTTTGATGTTGAGGTGCCTGTTGAGTATTACCAACTACCTTCTAATGTCAGTAATATGGTTCTAGATTCCAAACAAGCTCAACTAAAAAATGAGTTGTCTTTGGTTATTTGCAACTAACTGAACAAGTATCCAACAGAGCACAGAGGTAATGTCATGATATCGGACCCGCTACAAACAGGTTCCAGTGCACTAACAAATCCTGTAAATTTTTATTTGGAAATATTTTAAGAGTTATTCAGAGTATCAATACCTCAGTGTAAGTCAGGTATATGTCGTTATGTTGACACATCTGCAAACTTGGGTTCTATTCTAGGAATTGCAGTTTGAAATAAACGAGGTCAGAAGAAGCTACACATTTGATTCACCAAATATGTCTTATCTACTTGTAAATAGCAGCTTATTTCCTTTTAGGGTCTGGTATAGTTGTTGTTGTTTATATCTTAGTAACAGAGCCTTTGGCAGCAGCACACACAGGCTAATTGCTAGAATATAAAGCTTTGTTAGAAATGGAACATAGGCTTTTAAAAATATTCTTAAATTCATCCCAATTGGCAGGAAATGAAATATGGTTCTCTAGGAAATATATTCCTGAAGGCTTAAACTAGAAGTGGTTAGGAAAAAAAACCTTCTTCATAGGTATTTAGTTATTTCCTACCCCCCAAAAGTAATTTTTCTTTTATCTACGTCTTTATTAAAACTTCAGATGAAAGGGGAAAGTGGCAGCCACAGAATGACGGTGACCTACAAGTCTAAAATAATAGTGGAGTTTGGATCATCTTTACGGCACATATAACTCAGGATATTTATTGATGAGCTAAAAGGGGAAATGCTGTTTTCAGGATACTGTAAATAAAATGCTTAATTAAAATTCCTTAAAAATATAATAACTTGTTCCTCAGAAATTACTTTGCTCCTGAACAAATTAAAAGTAGGGGGAAAAAAAAAGAGGAAGAAGAAAGAAAGAAAGAAAGAAAGAAGAAGCTGGTCGTTACAATATTTTTTTTTTACTTGTAGGTGCTTTTAATTTTTTTTTAATTGTTTTTATGAGTGAGAGGGAGATGGGAATAGATTAATTACCATTTAAATACGCAGTTCAAGATTTGTAGTCATCCTTCTGAAACAGGATGGAAAGACTATAGAAAAAATTACGGTATGGAAATTATATTTCATATGGTGAGACGCAAAGTCAAGAAGTTTTCTGTTCTAATAAGGTGAAAGTGGTTACCAAAGAAACAAAAGTTTCTTATCACTGTGCCTGAGGCAAATGTGGTATATTAAGCTTAAAATGAATTCTCCTCTCCTGAATGCACACAACTCTTATTAATGTCTTAGAAATTATGCACACATAGGAAAAGAGGAATAAGATTTTCTGGATACATTTGAATAAGCATCCATTACGGTGTAGGGGTTATCTAATATCTATGGCTGTGTTAGTGTCAAAATGGCGCCAAATCAGTTTTTGCTATTTCACCGTTTACTTGGGTTTAACTTTAGATTGAATGACTTGTTTTCATCTTAAAAGAGGCCTTTCTTTTAGTCAGAGTTAGGTTCCCTGGTGGCCTGAAAGAGTTAATGCAATTTCCAAGAGTGTCCAACTTACTTCCAGGGAGTAGTGCGTGCATGTGAGAGTCTGGCTCCAGGATATTTGTTCACATCCCAAAACCAATTTGGCACAACTTAAAATGTCTGCTAGGGAGAGGATTCAGAGTGTTGTTAGGCCACGCAATTAGTGCTTTATTTCATGAGCACCAAATTTACCCAGTAGTGTTTTGTTTTAAAGAAGAGCCTGAAATTCACAATAACGGGTTTCATTTATCAGAGCCATATGGGACTCACCATCTTTGGATATATTTGTAAGGCTTTCACAAAGAAGACTCCTTAGGCATCTCAGATTTCACGGATTGGAGGGCAATCTGGATGAATATCTTTTTTGGAAATGATGAACTATCTTTTTCATATATAGTCTTCAATTTCAGTAATCCTTGAGAAGCTCAAGAAAAAAAAAAACAACAGGAAAGAGTTAAGTAAATCTCAGCTTATTAGCTTTTACTGGAAGACAAAGGCCATAATTCTTAGATCTGGTGCAAATGCCAAGTATACCTTTGATGTTGAAATTTGGCCACCTAATCTTTGCAGTTTGTGATGTGGTATTTATGAGAAGGAGGTGGGTCCTAAGTCTCAACCTATTTTTGCACTTTTTGCTAGTTCTGTTGTGGTCATATGTCAGTCAGTTGATCATTGTAAAGCTATCTGAAACATGCAAACTGTTAATATTTAGCATTGTGGGGTTTTTTTTGGTGTCTACCCCAAATTATTTCTTTCCTGCCTCCTCTTTTTCCATACTTTTCTGATCATTAGGGGTCTATATTAATGCAATATTTTTTAAAAATATCAATGTAAATTGATTTTTTGAAATATCTCATATTTTTCTAGTGATCTGTAAATTTGAAGGTTTAAAAATAAAATCAAATTGATCTTCATTTGGATTGCTAATACTTTCTGATTCCCAGATTCTGTTATCTGATATATCAGAATCTGATTCCCAGATTCTGTTATCAATGACCTACAAACAAATATTTAAGTTTACTAATTAAAAATGAATATATTTTTAAAGCATAACACATTCTCTTGTGTTCTGATAGGCAACCACTAGATTTTTAGGTTTCAATTTTTTGTTTTGTCAGTTCTCTAGAGTTTCTTGTAAAGGGTGCCCTTAATTCTGTTTGATAAATCTGGTAATTCAGAATATTTGCAAGTGATAAATGGTACTATAATAGCGGCTATTGACAAATATAAAGTCTACATAAACTTCATAGGGATGATCGTTTTATTTTATTTTAAACTCTTATGGCTAGTTCATAATTACTTGAAATAACTCCTGTTCATCTTTAAATACCATTTTGCTGTATTCAGCCTTATTTTATTATCCTCTAGTTTCTATAAAGAAAAAAACTTTTAACACTTCATTTGCTATGATGTTTATATTAGCATGTTTTAAGTTTCCTAAAGAATGTCCACTAAATTTTGTTCTGAGTTATGAGCATGTTGAATAACAACATTAAATTAAAATAAATAAAATATTAAATTAAAATTCAATATTCTTGGCTACCATTTAAACTTTTTATTGATACTAGTATCATATATTTTAAATACTATTTCATAAAGATTCAAAAATCTACTCTCTACCATTTCTTCTCTAATATGCACTAAGACCTTTGTTATACAGCATACCTGTAGAGTGCACACTTGTATTGCTATATGTCATTGGCCCCCATAATAGACCAATGAGGCTGCTAGAAAGAGTTATACCTGCTTAAATCGACTGGAGCATTAATTGTGCTGGATGGTTGAGCATCTCCTATTCATTCTATATTTCATTCTTGTGAAACATTCTAAAAATCATTTAATGAGTACAATCAATTGTTAAAATACTCTTAGGATTAAGTTATATTATTTCTCTTTTCCTGCAAACATAGGTATTGTGATCCAATGAAATTAAATATTTTTTGATGACTGGAGAAGTCATTATGGAACTAAATGTGAATTTTGGCTAATGCCTTCTATCTTGCATAGGAATTTTGAAGTATTTTCTTTGGGAAAATGATATAGTGTTGGTATAGTGGTCAGTAGTAACAAAGAAATTAAAGATGGCAGAAAGACTCAGGGTAGAATGTGTAGATATACATACAATGGTATTTCATAGGGCTTTGGATTTATATAAACTATTAGGCTATGAAGAGAAGACATACACATGGATCCACAAGAAAATGTGGCTGTAATGATCAGTGGTTAATTCTTTATGAAAATTCCTCCTAAAAGACGGATGATGGGGGAAAGAAGGACAATTTGGTAGAATGTACGTGTGAATGGTAAAATAGACACATGTTGAGAGGAGAGTGTGAAGAAAAGAGACAAGGATTACATGTGGTTTTGTGCTTATAATTGCCTACTTTGCTGCACTTACACTGTTTCTGATGTAGGGATGAATGGTTCCTATATACAACGTTCTTGGTATAAGTAGAATTCATAAATCATTTGGGTTGAGCAGGAATTTTATTTGCTTGTGTAGATAGACCTGTTTGATTTTGAGGTGTGGTTTGCTATTATTCTTACCTTATGGTCAGTGTAAAGTTTATACTGTTTTTGTTCAAATTAAGTATAATTATTTGGAGCAGATTGTGTGTGTGTGTGTGTGTGTGCATGTGTACACATGTAAAGAAGGACACTTTCACTTCGGTCTCTTTGTTTATCTGTCTCTTTCTATCTCTCCTGTGTCAGCTGCTTTTTGCTTGTCAGTTTTTCTTTGTGTCTATCATTTTTATCATTGAATCCATCTGGGTGAAAAATAGGATGCTTTGTTTGTAAATTTTTTAATGATTTTTAATTTTTTGTTATTTTTATTCTTTTGACTTGTTTGTACCTCAAGAATTAAGACTCAAGTATAAGCTTTTTATTTCTCACATTCAAGAGGTGTTTCTGTTTTCTTTTTTGTCCATTTGTCCATATGTTTACGGGTCTCTGGTAGGCTCTGCAGTGAGACAGCAATTTACTATCTGTGTGTGTGTGAAATTAGCTAATTGGTGTTAGCAGAAATATTTTCACATGTTGTATAAGCAAAGTGCAGCAAGGTATATAAATGTAGATATGATCCAGACACGCGCACGCTCACAACTGTCACTGCTCATGCATAGGCGCTCAGAAGTAATTAATGTTAATAAGATTTTAATGTGCTTGTGAGATCATAATGAGGAGAAATGAATGCTCTGATTAGGAAAAGGTAACTGTGTGTGTGTTTTGGCTTAGAACAAGATTTCAATTTTTATAAACCGCAATTTTAGAACTTGTTTGTGATTGCATCAATTGGTTTTTATTTTCAAATTAGAGGTCTGTTTAGCCATTTGAATGATTAACCAAATAAATGGGTGAAACCCTGATCATAAGGAATACCGCAGGTTTTCATTTGCAAGGCAATGTTAGTGTACAGCAAGGCTGTGATCATGTCTTTTGCCAATGTACCATTTTTTATGTTGTTTTTTAAAAAGCTTTTTCAGAAGCTAGTTGTGGAGATAGAACCCATTTTTATAGGTATTATCTATATGTTCTGGTTCTGGAGATACCAATCAGACACTGTTAACTATTGTGTCTGAGATGCATTCCTACCAGTCAGTCATGGAGCATTTGGTGTCCAAAGAATCTGTGTTACTCTACTCAAAATGTTTATTGGGAAACATGTAAAACAACCAAGGTAATTCCTTCCTTAACGTCCTCTTTACAAATTTTAGAGGTTTGACATCTTTGATGGTGAAGTAAAAATCCCGAAGTAAGCAAAGATGCTGTCTCATCATGGACTCAAATGCTATGCAGTCAACAGCCACACTATAGACTGGCTTGAATCCAGCTGGACACCAGGGGTCCTTCTCCACAACAAATTTTTTGAAGATTCAGTTTACAGAGCTTTGGCATACATTTGCATCATTATTATTTTTAATTATAGGGTAAGTGTAAATATCTATTAAGGGCCCTTACCCGGTAGCACATAGAAATTACTTACACATTTGTTCATATAAGTAGTGGGTTAAGGTATTCAGAATATAATCCGTTTTAAAAGTGAGTCCAGTGCTGAAATCCAGAAAGTCTTGGATATGAATTGGCATATGGGGGAGTGCATTTTACTTCCAGCTAATTCCAACAGATGTGGTTAGGTTCTTTCTCCCAGGTTTTGGTTATATTAATAAAAATCCTTCTGCTAGAGTTTAAAAATGGTGGTGAAGAATGAAAAGGTATTGGAGTTTATTGTACTGAACAATTCTATAATTTCTGTGATTCCCAGAGGTGTGGTGGATTTTGCTTTCTATCCATACAGTCCACAACAATGTTGATTATCTGACCAAGAGAGGCATTTGCCATTAATAATACTTACTTGACTTTCTTGGGACTTATGTCATTGAGACATAATTTTATTACAAATTTTGCCTACTTGCAGTTTGTAAAGGAATTCATTGATGCTTTCTTTCAGTACTTGCATGGTTTCCTATTGGAAATTTTCCTATACAGTCATACATATTTCTAGATTTTCTGTTTTCTGCCATGGGTCTGTCTGTTCATATGCCATTATTACATTATTTAAATTATAGAGGTTTTAGATTATGTGTTAATATCTGAAGTGTTAGCCTCCTTCCTCACCCCCGTCAGCACACTTCTTTTTCAGGGAAGTCCTGGCTTTCTTGCTTTCTTGTTATTCCAGATGAACTTTATAATCAGGTAGCAGGCCTTGAAGGGGGGAAAATCTTGATGGCATTTTTATTGGAATTATTTTAAATTCATGAATTAACATAAGGACAATTACTATTTTTATAGGGTTGAGTCCTCTTATTCAAGACCTGCTTCTTTCCATTTGTTCAGTAGCTTTAGTGTCTTTCAAAAGTGTTGCACTTTTTTCTCCTTATAGTGGTCTTAAAAATTCGTTACTAAGTTTTTTCCTTAGTGTTCTATTAATTTATGTAACTGGCTATTTATTAAATTTTTTTTTATAAACTTGCCCTCCTAAACAGAGTCTTCTATTCTATAACATTTTCTAAGTGGCTTTTTGTTTTTTTTATAGGAAGGCTATTGATTTTTGTATATTAATTTTGCAAACTTCCACTTTGCAAAATTCTCTTATTATTTATAGCAGTCTGAGGTGGGTTTGAGCCCTGCTTCTAGAACAGTGTCTATGAGATGATGGACAACTTATTCTAAGCCATTTTACTCTATATAGAACACAGATGAGAAAACTCCAAACCCCCAGATTGATGGAGACTATACGAGATCATACAGTAAAGCATCTAATATTTTACCCAACATTTAGTTGGTACTCAGTTACTGGTATCTATTAATAACATAATGTAATGTGATATATCATAATGTGATGTGTCATAATATAATATAACATTATCATCATTATTATTCAAGTATGGTGAATATGTTATTGGATTATTGAAGGTTTATCATATCAGTTTTTACTACAAGAATAGGGTGAATTAAAGAAATGAAAAAAAAAAGAACTTCAATTTTCTGATAAACCTTGGTTATTTAAGATACTTAGGAGCCAAAGATTAATTCTGAAGTTAAGGTATTTTATACCTGTGCATGTATATTTCCATTGATTCTGCTTTAATTATGATTATTGCATGTAAGACTCTTTAGCCCTGGAGGGTAAGTGAGGGAACTTCTTGATCATCTAGAGTGATTATTCAAATCAATTCATGGAGTACATTGATTCTAGCACTTGTTAACTACCTAAGTGGATGTGAACATCTAATTTAAAGTCCTGTAACCATTATGTTCTCCCTCAAGAATCTAGCAGCATTACTTAGTAAACAGTGCACTAACTTGTGAATGAAATTTTGTGGAGTAAATGTAGAACATATATTACTGATGTAAGGAGAATAATAATATTTGCCAGCCCGTTATATAATACTTGACATGAAGTTGATGAAAAACAATAATAATACAATAAAACAATAATAATAAAAGATAATAATAATGTAGTTCATTCTAATTGTCCCATGATTTCTCAGCATCTGCTATAATTTAATAAAATGGATACTAACTTAGCAAATATACTCTTAATTCATCTGACACAGTCTATTGCTAAGAAACGAAAATGCCAGAATTTCAGGGCTCATTTTATTCCTACCTCATGATTGTTTTGAGTGTTAAATGGGATAATGCACTGGTATTATAATGCTGTTAATAATGATGATGATAAGGCAGGTGCCTGGCTCATGGTAAGTGTTTGAATATGGTAGTTGTTTTTGTTATTTTTATTTTATTATTACCTTGGCTCGCTTCTCACTCTCACCCCCACATACATATTTTCCAACTGGATATAATCTTACTAGGAGTGTTGTTCTATGCTTAGAATAAATTTAGGAAACATGTCTCATCATGGTCATTAAAAATAAACATAAAATAATATATTTCATACAGTTTTTCTTTTTTTTTTTTGAAAGTTATTTAAAGCTTTATTTTATGATATAGTTTTTCAATTTTGAAATTGGCTAAGGTGGGTAGTAAGAACTCCATAGCTGGAGGATGCAAAAGCTTTTATGCTTGTGGATGAGATTTCTGAAGAGATGCAAGAATGAAGAATGATTTCTCTCAAAGAATTATAGGTACACATTGTCCATAGGTTAGAGTTTTCTGAAGTTCTGGTTTAGCACTTAGTATAATTACTCCTCCACAGCTCCATAGAGCTCCTTTGTTCATTCAGTCATATGGAAAATAACAGCGAGTATATATTTGGGTAGTTCCCGGTAGTATGAAATATACAAATAGCAAGATTAGTTACATGAACTATCCCTATTCAAGAAGTCTAGTAGGTTGTTAAGACAGGAAACAGAGGGTTATGTGCAAGGATTTAGGAGCCAGATTATTTGGATTAAATCCCTGCTCTGACACTAGTTGTGTAATTTTAGGTGAGTTATTTAGCCTATCTGTATTTCATTTTCTTTACCTACAAAATGAGGCTGAAAATAGTATCTACTGTTTAGGATTATCCTAAGGATTCAGTGATTGGGTATAGGCACAGAATTTAGGGCTATAACATAAGCTCTCAATAATGTTGGTTAGCATTAGTATTATTATTATGTAGAACAGAATTAAAATTAATGCTGTAAAACAATAAAAATAAGGTGCAAGGGCACCTGGGTGACTCAGTTAAGTATCTGTCTTCAACCCAGACAATGATCCCAGGGTCTTAGGATCAAGTCCCACATTGGGCTCCCTGCTTAGCAAGGGAGCCTGCTTCTCCCTCTGCTTTGGCCCCTGCTCATGTGCTTGCTCTTTCATTCACTCCGTCTCTCAAATAAACAAATAAAATATTTAAAACAAACAAGCAAACAAACAAAAAACAAAGTAATGCAGTATTGTAGAAGATGATAACAGTAATTTTCACTATGGCTGGGGGAATGAATTAGAGGCACTTTATTAGATGAAGTAATGTTTAAACTGAAACCTTGAAGCATGAGTTCTGTAGGGCAAGGAAGAATATAAGGGTAGGGATGAAATGATTTCTAGGTTGAGCAAATGGTCTAAGCAAAGATTTAAAAGTGGTAGAGAAGTTAAAAATAAAACTTAGGGACTTTGCAACCAGAGACTCATTTCTGAAGCACAGCTGGGCTTGTTAACAGCATGGTCCTGGGCAAAGCAGGATCCGTTCATGTTCTCTCTTCCTCAGATGTAGTCTGGTAACTCTCTCTGGACAGTGAGCTATAGCCTTTGTAGGGCTGACCTTGGCATGTGATGCCTGTTGTCCAAAACCATTATTTTGTCTGGTTTGTAGTAGTTTGAGGCAGGAGACTAAGTCCTGTTTCTGTTACTTCATCATCTTCAGAAGCAGAAGACTAACATACTACTTTCACTTTTCTCCTCCTTGAGTTTGGGACCTATCATCTAATTATGTTAGCATCATGTAGTTGGTTACTTTGTTCTGTACTCACTACACTGCATTACAATTTTTAGTTAGCTTATCTGTGTCCTTATCACACTGGCTTCTGTGAGCTCAGACGCTACGTCTGCTTCATTTTTATCTCCACTACCAACCCACTACTCTTTGGAGTCTGGCACATAGCATCCAGTTAATGGATATCTTTTACTTTCAATTTAATTACTACAATTTGTAGTTTTGTGCCATACTGTGAAAGACTTTGAGCATTACACAAGAGTTGGATTTTATTCAATAATAAACCACTCAGGATTTTTAAGGAGGTAAAGGAAATTTCTTGAGCATTTATGTTTATTTATTTTTTATATTTTTATTTTTTAAGAAGATAGCTCTAGAAGCATAAAGATGGATGAAAAAGGTTAGCGGTTGAAAGTAGATTACTTAGGATTTTAAGCAACAACAGTGGGAAAAGAAAGAGCATTGGCAAGATCTGGGAATTGTTTGGATGGGTGCTGCTAAAAGGAATGGTGAGAAAAATGACTTGTTTTAAAAAATTGTTGATCAGTTCCTTTGGAATGAAATGTTAGGTTATTTTGTCTTCTTTGGCACCTAATTAAAGGATTTTATTGTAAAAATTGTGAAAAAATTAACAGTATAAAGAAGTAATTAATGGTAAGGGTTTATCTAAATTCTGTTTTCGTTTTTTACTAGAATAGAGCCTGAATTTAAGATATTTTATAATTCTTAAGGGAAAAGTGGATTATGGGTTCTATTTTCTTATGTAGGGATAATTTTCCATTATACTACAAATATCATTGTCTCTCTTTATATACATTTTCCCTCATTATAATCCCTTTTCTTTTTAAAAGTATTTATTTATTTGAGAGAGAGAAAGAGAGAGAACAAGTGGGAGAAGGGGCAGAGAGGAAAGCAGACTCCCAGGACCCTGGGATCATTACCTGAGCTGAAGGCAGATAGATGGTTCACTGACTGAGCCACCCAGGCTCCCATAATCCGTTTTCTTTGGAATGAAATATCTTTTCCCGTTAGTTTTCTTTTTCTGAAAGATTGCTCCTTTTTGTCTTAAGAATATGTTGTTGGTAATGAACTCAGAGCTAAAAGTTCATTTTGTGCAGCTGAGTGGGATAGTCCATGTAGAATGACTGAGAGTGAGAATTAATTTTTCTCATATATATTTTAACTTTGATTTTGTAGTAATACTTCTCATTGAAAAATCTTCTTTTTTTGAGGAGTTGGAAGAGCTAATGAGAGAGTGGAAACAGTGCTAGAAGTGCAGCAGGGGTGGGGGGCGGCGGTGAGTGGGGGCGACAAGAAACATTAAAACAATTATGGAAACCCTCCAGTGCCAACATTTATGTATACAATATAATAGTAGCTTTTTGAAACGTTAAGACACTTGTAACAAGAACATGTTTACAGCGGTCTGAAGGACATTAGTTAGAACTAATGGGTTGAATATGTGGAAGGAAATATTTTTTCCAATGAGTTCTATTCACTTTGGCATAATCCTCTAAGGAAATAATGCTTCTTAAGAAGGATGATCTAACCCAAGAAAAATGACAGAATGTTCAAATCAACAATAGTATCCTGACAAGGTAGGGAAATATTTTTAATATTATTATCTATTTCTCATTTTAGTTCTGATGCAAACTATTTCTTACTCCTGTTATAGAGAGTAGCACAGACAATGACTGTTATTTATTGAATCACTCTTTGTGCTGGTAACTGAACTATAAGGTAAATGTTATCTTATTTTTCACAAAAATCTCATAAGGCAGATATTTACATTTTATCAATGAAGAATCAAAGGCTAAATTAGATGAAGTAACTTTCATAAGGCTACACATATAGTTATAGTGGAATTACTTGGAATCCTTGGTATAACAGGTGAAAATGGATCACAAAGTCTAATTTGTGTACTGTTATGTATGATGAAAGTAGTTTCTCACTTTTATCCAGTAAACAGAGGAAGATGAGCTTTTTGGAACGGGAGTGGAAAAGGGTCAGGAAGGGAGGGCAAATATTTGTGTTTTTGACAGTGTAAGTTTATCAGAGAATAAGAAGGCGGATGCCTCACAGTGGCTTGTCGAAATTTCCAAGGCATAGATACTACCATTGGTACTCCATTAGACAGTCATGGCCAGGGCATCTGAAAAACAGCATTATGCCTTGCTGAGGCCAGTTGAGAGGCCAGGAATAATGGTGGCCACAGCGAAGTGTTCTTATAACTCTTAACTCTATTTGTAGTACATTTTGTGGGCCAAGTTACTCTGTTAGAGCCCACGGAACTTGATGCCATACAGTGAGTGCTGCATCATTGTCACCATTGATCTGACCTCAAAGTCCGTGGTCTTAACCACTGTACTATTCTGTATAACAAGCATATTATTCAATATACTTGCATCACTTGCAGAAAAACCCAACACCTATTCCTGCAAACAGTGTTAAACTCCAGAGTGACATGGAGCTGTATCCCAAAGGGGGAAACAATATGTAGTATGATCTCTTAGTATGAGTGGGGAACCCCCCAAATGTATAAGCAGTTAGAAACCAAGTTTCTTTTGCTTGCAAGAATATTCACATCTAAGTAAATTGCAAATATTACAAAACCCTGACTCTCAAGTTCAGCTATTAAAGAAGTCTAGTTATTGCCTAAGTTTCAAAAGAATAGTTCCTGAAGTATTTCAAAATGTTCTACTGACTGCCCCAGCCATTCTCTTTGGAAGCTTCTTTCTCCTCCTCATGGCACATCCTTCTGGCATGCATGACCAGCTGCAAGCTAAGCCCTGTGGAATAAGAATTCTTTCATCCCTTTGTGTGATGTGTTTCATTTTCAGAGTTTGGATGATCCTCTTCGGCAGCAGCAGCAGGCATTGTTAGTTTCAATAGGCAGTCTGGATGCACAAGAACAGTCACCATAGAGGGACAGGCTCTAGGGTCTGTCCCTTCATGCCATGGTGCTGTGTTAGATCACTTTCCTCTGCTGGATTAATGGCCAAAGAAAAAGGGAAACAAACTGTACCCGAAGCAGTTCAATTAAAGTACTTGAACTTCACTGACGTCCATCCTATTGTTATCTTAACTTCCTAACCTGTGGTTAATTATTATGACCAGTAGAAAGGAATAACATAAATAAGAGAATTATCTTAAATTCCCTATTTTCTTTAGTTTGACAAGTCATCAAAATTTTGTTATCTAAGATGAAATAATAATGTGTTTGATAGAGTTCAACTTTTTTTGTTCCTGTTAATCTATCTCTCTCTTAATATCTTCACCAAAGTCACTGCCAGGACTTATTGTACAAAACTGCTCAGCCTTTAAATATTTATCTCTGTTCACAGTCTACACTGCAGCATTAGTTCATTCTGAGCACTTTGGTTTCCTTGAATCTCCAGTTGATCCCACTCCCATGACTGTGATATTCTTTTCCTGCTTAATCAAGAATTCTCTATTTCTGCTCTGTCATCCATGCCACGGTAAGTAGGAAAGTAATTTAGGTTTTTGGCTCTCAGCCTCGTCATTTGTGAAATGACCTCCCTTGACTCTGACGTTCTGTGTCCAAAATACAAACTAGGATTTCCAGTCATAATAATTTATATGTATATGATGACTGGTAGTCTGCAGAGTGTTTTCATATATTTTATTTTATATAATTCTGACCATAGTTCTGTGGGGAAGACCTCCTTTTTCAGATAAAGATACTGCAGCTCAGGGAGGTGAAGTGACTTTACCCACTTCAAATAAGTGGTAACTGGCTGAATCTGAACTTTAAATTCAGAATTTTCCTCTAATAGGAAGAAATTTTCTTTCTTAAAACCTAAATTTCTTCAGTGATTAATTATAAGTTTTTGTGTGCATGAATGTGTGTGTTCACACACATGAACACACTTACTGATTTTATTTGTACCATTTGGTAACATTAAGTACATTCCCGTTGCTGTGTAGTCATAACTGTCATCTGTCTCCAGAACTTTTTCATGATCTCAAACTGTGACTATCTGTTAAACAATAACTTGCCATTCACTTTCACTGCCCCTGGCATCCACCATTCTTTCTGTTTCTGTAAGTTGAACTACTCTAAGTACCTCATATAAATGGAATCATTCAGTAAAAAAAAAAAAGGGGGGGGCACCTGGGTGGCTCAGTGGGTTAAAGCCTCTGCTTTCTGCTCAGGTCATGGTCCCAGGGTCCTGGGATCCAGCCCCGCATCCTGCATTGGGCTCTCTGCTCAGCAGGGGGCCTGCTTCCCTTCCTCTCTCTGCCTGCCTCTCTGCCTACTTGTGATCTGTCAAATAAATAAATAAAATCTTTGGGAAGGGGCTTCCTTGTACTTAATTGAATTTGGGATACAATTTGTCACCCTAGTTTTATCAGTGAAGGAGTCTCCCAGGATTCCTAATTAAGGAAGATAAGAAGGAATGTGTTACCTTTCTAGTATAGAATTCTGGTGTTGTTGTGAACTCCTCTGTTAGAATCAATTGTATTTTCCAAGTGTAATTCCATTCTGTCAGAAACCCAATATACCCATATACTTATTAAATAGTATTATTTGCAGTTAGGGAAGATATGAGTATAATAGAAGCCATCTTAGCCAATTCCTGATTCAAGCAAATAGGATACTCTCTGAAAAATGGTGTATTTTGTTTATCTGTTTACCTGATGTTAGGCTTACTTAGAGTCATTTGTGTTTGTTTTCAAGTTTGTTTATGCCTGTTGAATGTGCAGTTATAATTTAATTATGCAAACTGATGAAATAGGAATAAAAAAGTATAAAGTGCTGCTGATTTTATGAAACCCAAGTTGAGTGCTTTGGAAAGACTTCTAACATTGAATCACTAAAACAGATTACAATCTAAATAGGTGTGTAAATAACCCTGTAAGATTGCCCAGGTTGGGGGAAGGGGACGAATGTAAAAATTCTGGAAGGATCTTGCAGTGAATTTGCTTTGCAAGTCTCTTTATTTAATCTCTCACTGACTTTAAGTAATCCAAAACCTTTAAACTCTCACTGATTTTAAGTAGATGATACGATGTGATACAGTTTAGGTAGGAATAGTAATGTGATTTAGCAGACCAAGAATCAATGACAGCCCTTTGGCCCTTCATCAAAAGCTTTGAACTTTATGGGTATAAAGTTTTATGCTTTACTGTTAAATAAACTAAGTATGTTAAAATTGCTTTAACCGGCTTCTTTCTATGTCTCAGTGTCCTGTGTAAAATGAAGAAATAAAAATAATTTTACCTAACAAGGATTTTTTGGAGTGTGTGAGGATTAAATGAATAATACATGCATAGCACCTAGAACAATGCCGGTCACAAGTACTAAAAAAGTTGCCTATCTTCATCTTCGCCATCTGAGATTATCTGATGTAGGGCTTATGTATACTTATATTAAACACATAATTTCTGGATCATTCCTGCCAGTGATTAGAATATTTTAGTAGCAAGATAATAATTGTGTTTGGGTTAGCGGCAAAACTATTTATTTCCTACTTTACATTGTACCCTTTTTTCCAGGGTTTATGGGAAGAGGAAATTTGACTATACCAGTTCTCAGGAGATGCTAAGACCTGAAACTGTGTAAGTGAAAGGGCTAGGTGTAGTCTCAGCTGAAGACCATCAAAAGGAGAGTTTAACATGTATTGGTGGAGCTGTGTGGAATGTGTACACTCTCCCTACCCACCTGGAACCTAGATCTACCTCAGGCATTTCTCCTGAAATGAACACTAAGCTTCATGATTGCAGTCTCTCACAACTGTAAATAGCAAACAAAGAAAAAGGAAGAAAAAAAAGAGTGACAAAAAAACCCCAAAACAAAAACCACACAAATTAGTTGAACTTGAGTAGTTCTGTTGTAGTCAAATACTGACTGCAACAATTGCTCCCTACTCTATGCCTGCAATTCCTAAATGCTTCTGCTAACTGATAGGTTATAGATTTTCATTGCTGAATCCACATTTAGAAATTGCTTTTTAGAGGAGGATAAAGTTTTTACCTGCTTTCTTTCTGAATGCTGGCACACGTATTTTCATATCATTTTAGTCCTGTTTTTCTACCTAAGAATGTGCTCCTTGTAGGAAAGAAGCTTGGGCTTCGGGGTCAGAGATAACACTAACACTGGTGATTGTTTGTTTTGCCTTGGTTTGGATGTTATAGTGATTCCAGTGCCATTAGAGTGAACACATTATCAGCTATTTATTATTATTATTGTTGTTATTCAAAAAGTAATGCAATTCACTAATGATTTACGTAGCACTTCCATAATCTTTAAAAGTAAAGAAAATAGGTAGCAAAGTGGAATTTAAGACATTTTCCAAAGTTGAAAAAATTTTAAGCGGTATAATCTAAAGTTATTAAGTAGCCTTTTGTATTTTAAAATAGTAAAAATATTACCATTGATCACTTTCATGGCTGTTATAGAATTAGATCTATTTGTTTTTCATATTGTAGTCCATCCTAACCTGTCATAATGTGTTTGGTTTAAATAAATAATGTTTTTCTGTTTCATGACTCATCATAACATTGGGATTACCTCAGCTCATACAACATATATTTTCTTACCTATGAATGTTACTCAGATTTCTCCTCTACTCTGTCTTTCCTGTGCCTTCATTTCAATTATTATTTGTCCTTCCAATTTCAGCTGTCCTCAGCCTTTTGCCCTCAGGTGTGTATTCATTCATACATATATATATATATATGTGTGTGTGTGTGTGTGTGTGTGTGTGTGTGCGTGTGTATTATGTATATATACATATATATTTATTTGTGTATATATAATATATATTATATATAATATATATATTTCTTCTGTAAATAATCTTCTGTAATCTTCTTCTATAAATAATCATTTGTTAACTTGTATCTCTCTTTTCTAACATACACTTTTATTCCTTACTTGGTTGATTTAAATTTTGCCCACTTTTTTCTTTAGCTATACTATTTCCATAGAGTTATTTTACATGAAAACAGTAGTAGAACTTATAAAAACTAGGCAGTATCCTAGAAAATAGCAGTGTTTATACCAAAGTACAATAGGCTAGGTATTCAGGCTTCTGTGCAATGAGGACTTACCCACTATACCTTCTCGTTATACAAGATATTTTTAAGGAGGTAGAATTCAAGAGAATTTCTTTCTTCATATGAAATTCCCGTCAGTCAACATGATATTCAGAACCTCTTGCCAAGCACCTTTCAAGGCAGAGAAAAGAGTCAATCTGTTTCGATACATTCAGAGTGCTAGGTGACTCATATCCCTGGGAACCAGCTCTTTGATAGTTTAAATTTTAGGTTGTGGATTAAGGTATTTCTGTAACTAACATGGGCTGTTTTGCTAAGCCCCAGGTGATAGGCTAATACCTCATTAGCATGATTCCCATAACACTAAAATTGAGGTAGGTAAACAAGATTTAGTTGACATTAGTGAATAATAGTGGTCAGGATATCATGAAACATGAAGTTGATATCGTTGAAGAAATGTAAAATTAGGCTTATGTATACATAGAGTGGTGCTATTTCTATTTTGCTTAGAAAGAAGTTTGGATATCCTTGCAAATGGTATGAAATATGAAAGGCAGTAACTTGATCAAAGTTCTTGCTAAGTTCTCATTTCTCTGTATTGCAGAGGTATACTCCGTATTGTAGGAAGGACAATCAAAAATAAGAATATTAGCAATGGGAATATCTTTCTTTTACTTGTTTTTCAAATAGCATTTTTTTGTTATCTTGAAATTTTTTGCTTAGTTATATGTTGAATGATTGGACAGATGTTCAACTAAAGATCAGATTGATGTTGATTGTAAAGATCTGGATATATGTATATACTTTTAAAAAATATGTATTCATAAAATTTGTTCAAGTTGGTCAGCTATTAAGTTCCATTGCTTATCAAATAGCAGATAAGCTATTGCTGCTTGAGTTTTTGGGGGTGATGTTATCTATAATTTTATTTAGTCATTCATTCATGCATGCATTCATTCATTCTTTCACTGGGTACCTATTATGTTGGGGATTGTATGTGGCACAGTGGGGAAAGCAAAGATGATGCCTATGAAAATTTATAGTCTCATAGCCTTTATATAAACATTCTTAGATATGGCCTTTACTGTATTATACATTGGCCCCTTAACTATTTACATCCAAAAGGTCTAAATACTGTTGTTATTATCAGATTTTTAATTTGCATATTTAGTGTTCTATATACTGAATGTAATGCTAATACTTTTAAATAGATAATCCCTAAAAGATAACATAAAATATTACAAATATAAATCTAAAATATTATGATAAACAGAACTTTATCAAATACTTTTTATGGATTTAATACTTATTTTTAATCCTATCACCCTCTTTCCTTTCATCTGATTCCTTCTTTATTTGGGAGGGGAGATGGGAAAAGACAGTTGACATTTAGTAGTGAAAATCCAGTTGAATAGAAAACCCAGCAGAAGCCTTTTGGTTTCTACCTGGTTTCTAGTTCTATAAAATGCAAAGTTAGGAGCCACAGGAGATGAAGGTGGAGAGATATGCAGATGCCTACTATTAAGTACCTTCATCTTATATATGCCATGCTAAGGAGCTAGACATGAGGTAGGATCCACTAAAGGGTTTTAAGTGAGGAAACGAAAGCTTAGTTCTGTTGAGAAAAACAAACAACAACAACAACAAAACAACAACAACAACAACAACAACAAAACATTTCAGGTAAAGAGAAGGGACTAGAGTCTGTGAGACCAGACAATTAACAGTAATGAGGATGAAGTACAGTGAGGGCCTCAACTGAAACAGGAGCTGTGAAGCTGTGAGGAACATCAAGAAGGATGGATTCCAGGGACTTTTGGAAAGTGGAATGTGTTTTTAGAAAGTGGAATTTGGGGTCTGCCTAGCATGGAGTTGGGTGCTATTAAGGAAAAAGAGAAGTTTAGGATGAATCTCAAGATTTTTGCTTGATAACCTGGGTAGTGCTGTTCACGGAAGAAAGGATTATTTGGCCATTCTGAGGTTGGTGAAGGTGAGGGTGGGAGATAAAGAAGATATAATTTAGTTGAGCTTAAAACATAAATTTACTTTGCTTTGAGAAACCATGGTGTGAAGCTGTGACCTGAAAGAGTAAAAATTATGGTAAGTTTACCATGCTGAAGCAGGCTAAGGAGAATGAATTTCATGGGAGAGTATTGATTAGGGAATTCTAATGTAAAATAGAAAATTTAGACTCTAGTATTTTTTTCTTAGAATCCTAATTTGCCAAATTTTCCTTAATGACAGCTTTTCCCCATTCTGATATCCAAAAGCTAGACTGGCTTGTTCAAATGTTTTAGCTGTATGATGTGTCTCGGAGTCCTTAGGGAACAGCTTCTTTAAGGATTTCTTTATGTGAGGAGGCACTAAGGAAATGAAGGCAAGTTCAAGCATTAGCTATATGAATTGCTAGTTAAATAACCTTGTACAAATTATTTATCTTTTTTCGTTTGAATCAGATGATCTCTGAAAAGCTTTTTAACAGTAAAAATCCCATGATTTTTGACCCTATGAATGGAATGACTACACCTATAGGATTACCATCTTTGGAAACTTTAACAAACAAACTTCCACTGATACCTGGTGATTGAACACATGTTTTTCCTTGTTCCCTCCTAGTAAAGAACTAAAATTATAAATAATAGACTAAAAAATAAAAGTCTAAAAGAAATGAATTCACTAGCATAAGGAAGAGGAAGCAGCTTATGAAAGACCTACAATTTTTGGAAGATGTAAAGGGGTTGGAGGAATTAGTAGAACTGAGGAAGCTAAATACAGGTGCCTGGAACTATTAAGCCAAGGAGAAAACAAGCCAGTTCATGCTCCAGAACTGTCTCAAGAATTGGAAGACAATAGCTGAAGTAAAAATAAATTATAATTACTGTATTCAGAGAGATAGGAAAGATAGTACTTCCATGAAACATGACAGGATGATAACAAGAATAATCAGAGAACAAGCATTCTTATAATACTGATGAAATAACTTTAATAGAAGGATCAAAATTTTCCTGAAAATAGAGCAAAAAATGAGATAAATGGAAAATGGAGAAAAAAGATAAAATCGGACAAATAATATAACAAGCCCCAAATCTGATTAATAGTTTCAGAAAACAGGGGAGAGCAAAGAAAATTATAGGGAAGGAATGGTCATAAAATTATAGGGAAGGAATAGTCATAAAATTATAAAAATTTTCAGAATTGAAGGACATTAGTTTCTAGTTTGAGAGGTCTGCTGGGTACCCATAAAAAATAGATAGCAGATCTATATCAGGATCCATAACTGGAAAATTTTAGACTACCAGCAATATATACATAATAGAAACTTGTAGTTAGAAAATATAGACCTTACACTTTGGCTTAAGAATGACATTAGTATCTGATTTTTTAATGGCTACATTCAAAACTGACAGATAGAGCTTTAAAATTCTGAGGGAAAATCACTTTTAACTTGTAATTCTATACCTAATCAAACTATTAATCAGGTGTGAGGGCAGGAAAAAGACATTTTCGACAACTGATCCTCAAACTTTACCTTCCATTGTTGCTTTCTCAGGAATCTTTTGGGAGGATGTGCTACATCCAAATGAGGAGAAACAGAAGGAAAGGGGAAGACAGAGGATATAGGAAATAGGTGATGATATGAGGTGAGAAAGGTCAAGGGAATTACCTGGACAATATCTGTGCTTTGGTCTTAAGAGTAACCAGTACTTAGTTGGGCAGGAAGATGAAAAACTCCAGAAATAGATATTTTCAGAAGGAAGAATTAGAATTGATAGAATGCTTTATTTTAAGGGTATGAAATATATTCAGACAGGTCTAACATTTCAGTTGTAGAGGCTTGGGATAGGGTCAAAGTGGAAATATTAACTGTAGGAAGGATACATTATTACTCAAGGAAGGAAAGGTATTAAAAATACACTAGCTGGCTGAATATTGGGAAGATACAAGGAGGGAAGGTGGGTGTGAAAAGAGAGCTAAATATTTATCTTTTTTTTTTCTAAATATTTAATGATAGGAAAGTAATAGATTGTCTAAAACTTACAAATAAAAATTAAGAATAAAATGATATTATGTAGGGATAAAAAGATAAACACAGAAATAATTTTGATGGGGAATTGCAAATGTGGAGATATGGGCTGCCATTTCTTGTTAAATCTTGTACTATTTAGTAAACTATATAGATGTATTACTTTGGAAACAATGAGAAATTACAATTTTAAAATTTAGAAGATTAGGAATAGAAGTATTTTGAGTTTTGATTTTTTTCATATGGAAGAGTAATTCTTGATGAAGTATACATATTTTATTTATCTGGAGGAACTAAATAGTTTATACCCTGGTGTTGCTGACATTTGGCCGTTCTGTTTCTTGAGAATAACTATTATTTGGAGGGTTTCCTCCCATCCCTACAAGGTACACATACTGTTTGCATGGTGAAAGGTATGGTGAGAAAGTTTTTGCTATAATTCTCAGACCTTAAGTATATGTTCCAAATAAAAGACAGTAAGTGTTACTGAGGGCTTAGGCGAAATAGAAACATGATGGGTAAACTTCCATTTGGTTTAGTAGATATAGTTGTATAAGACAAATTAAACATAGTTTATTTGTTAAACAAAGAATAGAGTCCCCTGATTTCAAGTAGTCTAAATACTTAGGGTTTTTTCCTATCAAAAACTTCACATGGCTACTTCGTGTATTCTTATGGAATGCTTTTAACTGTTCACTGACTCATTACCTATTCATCTATAGCTAATGTAAAACCACTTTTGCTGTAGTTTACAAAAATACGGAGGTTATGTGAGTCAATGCACACAGTTCAGAATTTAGGTTATCCTTCATAATCAAAAAATGCTTTGCCAAAAATCCAATATGAGTGTGCTCAAAATATCAAGTTCCTTTTGAAGTTTTTAAATAAAAACTCCAACAATAAAACACAATAATAAACAAACAACCCCCCCCCCCCAACATGTCTTGTAAATGAAAGGGTTTAGCAGACATCCTTAAACCTCCTTGAAATAAATTTTAGAACATAAGAGAAACCAAAACAGAGAGTGAGGTAGAAAAAGAGAATTTCTCCTTGATTTTTTTTTTTTGAACCAAGAGCATAGGAAGAGAGAAGAAATGAAGAAAGAACATGATTTGTCTCAAAGATTTATTTTATAATTGATTGTAGCTTATAAAGGTTTTCATTGATGGTTGTATGGGAAGAAGAATTCTAAGTTTCAATGCTGACACTTTGAAGAGTTGCCCTGTTGTTGCAGCTGCTTGGGCAGCTTTGCTCAAACATCAATGGTGCATTGTGGCAGCTTGCTCTGCTTCCCTGTTTCTGATGGACATTCTCCAGGCAGTGAAGGGCAAAGGGGCTGGCAATGCTGGTAACTGGTATAATAGAAGTTGTTGGACCAGTTTGGAGTGTATGTGTGTGAACTGACATTTAATGACAGCTTCTGTATTATGGTCAGTCTAAGTTCAGGGTCAGAAAGTACTTTCTGGTCAATTAATAGAGGTGGGGGCATATATATTCTGTATGTATACACTATTCTATGTAAATATATACACACACACATATATAGCTATAATATAAATAGATAGATATAGATATCTCCCCTTTTTGTCATAGAGTGCATATTATTTAGTTTTTAGGTAGTGGTTGGTAGAAGGGGCTCTTTGTAGCCTAAAAAATGTTCAGTAGATACTCAGGTATAAGTAAACTGAAATATTTACTTATACTCAGGTATAAGTAAACTGAAATATTTCAATCATAAATAATTATCTTTCAGTGTTCATTATACTTAGTTATTGATCTTTCAGGTTATTTTAATTAAACATTTTCTGCTGTTTGTGAAAATCTGTTCCATTTTTTTCAGCTCTTTTCTGTATGTCCAATAACACTCGAAGTTATTCTTTTAGAATCATAAACTTTTATAAGGGATAGGAAAAGTCACCTCATACTAAATAGATAGGGCCATTACTTGGAAGAATATGGCATAATTTTAAGAGGTGATACAGAGAAGGAAGAATTGATGGACATGTACTTTGTTTATAGTTTTTCTGCTAAGAGGAAAAATCTTTAAATTGGAAGATGGAAATGGAAATTAATGATTGAATTGGTTACCAAGAGGCTATTTTGGTAAATTAAAATTAAAGTCCTTAGGGTTTGGCAAATTCTATTCCAGAATGATAGTATTAACCATAATTTTGGGGGGAAAAAAAGCACCCTGCACATTTATATAATGTGTTTTTCAAAGTGTTGTTAACATATATTTTCACTACATCCTTATAGTGATCCTGAGAAGTAGCCACTACTACTTGAATAGTAGACACTAGGTCATACCTTTATATTAACTCTCATTTATTATCCACTATACCTAAGAAGACACTGTTACCTCCATTTATAGACATTGTTCACTGAAATTAAATAAATTTTTCAACTCATAGCTATCCATCAAAGCACTGGGAATCCAAATCAAAGGATTTTTCTCTGAAGGCTATGCTTTTTACACTGAAATTCATGAATTCTAGATATGATCACATTTGGAAAGTTGGAAGGTATAAAATACCAGATATAAGGAATTGTGTAAAATCTTAAAATAAAGATAAATTCTGTAATCGACAGAGTTAACTTTATCTCTGGCAAAATTCTGAAGTGAATTAATCAGTTCACCCATGTCAATTAAATATCATTAAATGCTTTAAACAGTTAATTAAAAGACAGAGGTAGTCAGACTAGATGAAAAATAAACAACTATATGCTGTTTATAAGATTACTATATTAAATGGAAAAACAGACATAGATTAAAAATGAAAGGATGGGAAAAGTTATACCAAGCAAGCATTAATCATAAGAAAGCTGGAGTAGCTATATTAATAACAGAAAAAAGTACTTTTCAGGACAAAGAATATTGCCATAGATAAAGAGGATATATGTATCCTAAAAATGTATGTGTCTAATAACAACTTCAAAATAAAAGAAGGATAAAACTAATAAAAATGAGAGAAAAATGGATAATTATACTTGGAGATTTAAACACATTTCTCAATAATTGATAGAATAAATATAGAAAAATCCCAGTAAAAATGTAAAAGACTTAAATAACACTCTCAACCAATTTGGTTTAATCACCATTTATAGAATCTTACATCCTGCCATAGCAAAATACACATTCTTTTGAGGTACACATGGAACATTCACCAAGATGATCATATATTGGGCCTTAAAGCATGTCTTAACAAATTTTTAATGATACAAATATACTGTTTATACAGAGCAGAACGAATTTAGAAATAAAGAGCATAGAGAAAGGTGGGAAGGGCTGAGGTGGTAGAGTAGTAGGAGGACCCTATGCTTGCCTTGTCCCTCAAACACAACTAGATAAATATCAAATCATTTTGAATACTCAAGAAATCAATTTGAGGACTGACAGAGCAAACCACACAACTAGAGAGAGAGAAGAGGCCACATCATAGAGGGTAGGAGTTGTGGAGGCATGGTTTGGGAGAGAAATGGATTGCAAGTGCTGCAGAGAGGAGGAAGCCCTCATTGCAGAGAGACATGCAGGAGAGACAGAGAGAGAGAGAGAGGAGCACTCTCCTCCTCTTTGAGAAAACACTTTCTCAAAGCCATTCACTGGGAAAATGAGAGGGACTGATTTTTAAGAGTTTCTACAACCGTCAGGGTTCAAAGACTAAAGTTTTGGAAGTCCATGCCATGGCTGGTGCAGAGCCCTACGTGTACTGCAATGCTCCTGTGGAGAAGAAGGGCAGATAGCCTGAGGGCAGGTGGCATGATCTGAGGATCCCCTGGGATGCACTGGGTGAGAAGGTTTCCCCTTCTTGGAGTGCACCTGGGAGAGGTGGCTTTGCCTCTCTGGGGACAAAAGAGCTGGCAGGCCCCATTTCCCTCCCCTGCTCATTACTACAAACTAACTTCAGTAAGCAGCACAGCACCAACTGTGGCAGCCTAAACTGTTTACATCAAGCCTGGCCACCCTGCACTCTACTGGTGCTGCTTTTCTGGGCAAGTGTACCTGAGAACCAGGGCACTGGACTCCCCCCCCCCCCCCCAGAAGACCAACACAAACACCTCCCCTCCTCTCCAGGCACCATGTCTACTGACCATAGAATTCCGAAAGGCTTCAGCTCTACTGGAAATGGCATCAGGTCTCTTTTAACAGCAGACCAGAGTACACCTAGTTAAAACTCACCACACTCTGGCCAAAGTCCAAACATTGCCACTGCAGGTAAGGAGGAACTGCAGAGGACTGACCTGGGGAAAAGAGCAACCAAAACACAACAGCAGAATGCACACAGCATACACCAGAGACAATTCCTAAAGCACCAAGCTCTGAAAAGTATATGACCTTCTTCATGAAACCATTCCTCTCAGGAGCAGGAAAGTTAACAGGCTTTCCTAACACACGGAAGAAGACAGAAACTTAGACAAAATGCCAAGACAGAGGAATTTACCCCAAAAGGAAGAACAAGAAAAGGTCATGGCCAGGGATCTAATTGAAATAGATACAAATACTATGTCTAGTCCAGAATTTAAAGCAACAATCATAAGGATACTAGGTGGGCTTGAGAAAAGAATAGAAAACATCAGGGGAATCCCTTACCACAGAGATAAAGAACCTAAAAACTAGTCATGCCAAAATGAAAATTGTAATAACCAAGATTCAAAACCAACTGGATTTAATGACAGTGAATAAGTGATACAGAAAATAACATTATGGAGAATAATGAACCTGAAAAGAAGAGGGAAGGAAAAATATTAGAATGTAGACTTAGGAAACTCAGTGACTACATGAAGCATAATAATATTCATATTGTAGGAGTCCCAGAAAAAGAAGAGATAGAAAAGGGGGCAGAAGGTTTATTTGAGCAAATTATAGATGATAACTCCTCTAATCTGGGGAAGGAAACAGACATCCAAAATCTAGGAGGCAGGGAGAACTCCCATCAAAATCAACAAAAGCAGGCCAACACTAAGGTATGTTATAGTTAAGTTTGCAAAATATAGAGATAAAAAAATCTAAAAGCAGCAAGACAAAAGCAGTACCGAACTTACAAGGGTCTATCCAGCAAGGCTATCATTCAGAATAGGAGAGATAAAGAGCTTCCCAGACAAATAAAAACTAAAGGAGTTCGTGACCACCAAATCAGCCCCACAAGAGATATATTTTTTTTAAAAGATTTTATTTATTTATTTGTCAGAGAGAGAGAGAGAGCACAGGCAGAGTGGCAGGCAGAGTCAGATGGAGAGACAGGCTCCCTGCGGGGCAAGGAGCCCGATGTGGGACTTGATCCCAGGACGCTGGGATCATGACCTGAGCCGAAGGCAGCTGCTTAACCAACTGAGCCACCCAGGCGTCCAGCCCCACAAGAGATATTAAAGGGGACTCTTTGAGTGGGAAAGAAAGACGAAAAGTGAAAAAGACTAGAAAGAAACGGAAAATCTCCAGAAACAATGACAAAACAAGTAATAAAAGGGCGCTAAGTTCATATCTGTCAATAATCACTTTACATGTAAATGGACTAAATGCTCCATTCAAAAGACATAGGGTATTAAAATGGATAAAAAAACAAAACAAAACAAAACAAGACCTATCTATATGCTGCCTCCAAGAGATTCAGTTTAGATCTAAAGACACCTGCAGATCGAAAGCAAGGGATAGAGAACCATTTATCATGGTAGTGGATATCAAAAGAAGGCCAGAATAGCAATACCTATATCAGACAAACTAGATCTTAAAGCAAATACTGTAATAAAAAATGAAGAAGGGTACTATATCATAATAAATTGGTATATCAAACAAGAAGATTTAACAATTATAAACATTTATTCTATCAACTTGGAAACACCCAAATATATAAAACAATAACAAACAGGAAGGAAGTCATTGATAATAATACAATAATAGGGAACTTTAATACCCCACTTATATCAAAGGACAGATCATCTAAGCAGAAAATTAACAAACAATGACTTTGAATGACACATTGAACTGGATGGACTTAACAGATATATTCAGAACATTTCATCCTAAAGCAGCAGGATACACATTCTTTTCAAGTGCCCATGGGACATTCTCCAGAACAGATCACACACCAGATCCAATATTAGGCCTCAACAAGTACAGAAAGATTGAGATCATACCATGCATTTTTTTTTTTATCACAATGCTGTGAAACTCAAAGTCAACCACAAGAAAAAATTTACATCCTGCTAAATAAAGAATGAATGAGTCAATCAGGAAATTAAAGAAGAAATTTAAAAAAGAGGAAACAAATGAAAATGAAAACATGATGGCCCAAAACTTCTGGGATGTAGCACAAACAGTCATAATAGGGAAGTATATAGCAATATAGACCTACCTCAAGAAGGAAAAATAATCTCAAATACACAGCCTAACTGTATACCAAAAGGAGCTAGAAAAATAACAAATGAGGCCTAAAGTCAGCAGAAGAAGGGAAATTATAAAGATTAGAGCAGAAATAAATGATATAGAAACAAACAAAAAACCCCCATAGAACAGATCAGTGAAACAAGGAGCTGGTTCTTTGAAAAATTAATAAAGTTGAAAGTTCCTAGACATACTTATCAAATAGAGAAAGGACCCAAATAAATAAAATTATGAATGAGATAGGAGAGATCACAACCAACACCATGGAAATACAAACAATTACAGGAGAATATTATGAAAAATTATGTGTCAACAAATTGGGCAATCAGGAAGAAATGGGTAAGTTCCTAGAAACATATAAACTACCAAAACTGAAACAGGAGTAAACAATACTTGAACAGACCAACAACCAGCAAAGAAATCAAATCGGTAATCAAAAATTTCACAACGAACAAAAGTCCAGGGCCATATGGCTTCATAGGGGAATTCTGCCAAACATTTAAAGAAGTGTTAACACCTATTATTCTCAAACTGTTAAAAAAAAAAAAAAGTGGAAGGAAAACTACCAAACTCATTCTATGAGGTCAGCATTACCTTGATTCCAAAAATAGAGAAAGACCCCATTAAAAAAAGGAAATTACAGGCCAGTATCCCTGATGAATATGGATGCAAAAATTCTAAACAAATACTAACAAATCATATCCAACAGTACAGTAAAAAAAATCATTCACTCTGATCAAGTGGGATTTATTCCTGGGTCGCCAGGGTGGCTCAATATTTGCAAATCAATCAGTATGATACACCACATCAATAAAAACTGTATACACCAGATCAATAAGAACCATATGATCCTCCCAACAGATACAGAAAAAGCATTTGACAAAGTATAGAATCTATTCTTGAAAAAAAAACCCTCTACAAAGTAGGGATAGAGGGAACATATTTGAACATCACAAAGGCCATATATGAAGGACGTACAGCCAATATAATTCTTAGTCAGAAAAACTGAGAGCTTTTCCTCTATGTTGAGGAGCAAGACAGGGATGTCCACTCTCACCATTATTATTTATCACAGTACTGCAAGTCCCAGTCCCAGAAATCAGACAACAAAAAGAAATAAAAGTCATCCAGATTGACAAAGAAGAAGTCAAACTTTCCTTATTTGCAGACAACGTGATACTCTGTAGAAAACCGAAAGACTCCACCAAAAAATTGCTAGAACTGATACGTGAATTAAGTTAAGTAGCAGGATACAAAATCAACATGCAGAAATCTGTGGTATTTCTACACCAATAATGAAGGAGCAGAAAGATAAATCAAGAAATCAATCCCATTTTACAATTGCACCAAAAACCGGAAGAGAGCTAGGAATAAACCTAACCAAACCCACAAAACATCTATACTCTGAAAACTATAGAACACTTATGATACAAAGAAATGGAAAAACATCCCTTGCTCATGGGTTAGAAGAACAAATATTGTTAAAATGTCTTTATTAACCAAAGCAATCTACACATTTAATGCAATCCCTATCAAAATACCACCAGCATTTTTCACAGAACTAGAACAAACAATCCTAAAAATTGTGTAGAACCACAAAAGACCCTCAATAGCCAAAGCAATCTTGAAAAAGAAAGGCAAAGTTGGAGGCATCACATCTAGACTTCATGCTGTATTGCAAAGCTTTAGTGATTAATACTGTATGGTACTGGCGCAATAACAGACACATAGATCATGGAACAGAATGAAAAACCCAGAAATGGAGCCACAACTATATGGTCAACTAATCTTCAACAAAGCAGAGAAGATTATCCAGTGGGAAAAAGTCTCTTCAACTGTTGAAAAATGGACAGCTATATGCAGAAGAAAGAAACTGGACCACTTTCTTACATCATACACACAAATAATTTCAGAATGGGTGAAAAAATCTAAGTGTGAGATAGGAAACTGTCAAAATCCTAGAGAAGAACATAGGCATCAACCTCTTTGACATTGGCCATAACAACTTCTTACTACACATACTTCCAGAGGCAAGGGAAACAATCAAAACTAGAAGGCAACCTACGGAATGGGAGAAGATATTTGCAAATGACAAATCTGATAAAGGGTTACTATCCAAAATCTATAAAGAACATAAAAACCTCTTTCATCCAATAAGTAAGCAGATAAACAATGTATAAAATGTGAACAAAATATTTGTCTTTCTATGGTTTTGGATTAACTTTAGCTTTCTGTTCTAATTGAATTTTGTAGTAGCTTTTAGCTTTCATTTTATTACCACCCTTTTATTGTTACTCATTTCTGTAGATAAAACTATGTAGTGATATTCTAGCCATATGTCCATATTAGTTGACATATTATCATAGCCTTTAATCAGAACTAGCATCCATACATAAAAATTTTGTTGAAAAGTTCCGTAAATTTATATGCCAATTAGCCTATATTTGTGAGATGGTACATGCTTGAATATTTATGGCAGGGATTATAGAAAGTGAAATAAAATTCAAGAAATGATTGTGAGATGTAGAGGATCAACATGTAAATGCACATATTTGCTGTCTTAATTGGTAAAATGTATTATAAATTGTCTTTGCATAAATTGTTAATGAAACATTTTTGATTTCTAAGAGAGGATGGAAGAGAGCTTAGTTCATTCATTCACTCATTTAATCATATATTTGTCAAATTCCATCGATAATCCCAAGTAAGATATCTGACTGTAAGTCAATGGATTCCGTGTTTATCAAGGAAGAAAAAAACTTTGGGGGAAACTTTGGAGGCAATAGACAGATGTTTACTTATCTAACTTGGTAATTTGGGAACATATGTATAATTTAAAATAATGTCACATAAAATGATATTATAATATACTCATTATTTGTTCAATTCTTTTTTTATGGAAGTTTCATTCAGATTCTTCACATTCTTAAAATTAGCATCTTTTTCAAAGTTTTCTTAAGTCTGTCTTCAGTTTTACTTAAGTTTAGTTATAGCATATTTTAAATCCAGGTTTGATAGTATCACTTAAAATGTCATCATAAGACACAAATGACATTTGCATAGCCCTAGGGAATTTTTTATAACACGGTCTCAAGTGTATATCATGACCTCTATAAAGAAACAATATAATTCTTTTCTTTTCTAAGTGATGTTTGAAAGTCTTATTTACAATGACATCTAATAGAGTTGTGAATTAAATTGCCAGGAAGAAACACTAAAAATGCATTAATTTTTTTGTCTCAATTTTTAACTTTTCTATCAGAATGAACTGTAAGACCATCCAAAACTAATACTGATTGAGGTCATTTCTAACTAGTATATCTTTCCCAAGTAGTACTTTGTTAATTGGGAATGTGTTTTATAATATGAAACCTCTCTTCTGAGAAATAACATTGAGTAAACAATTTGCCTTGTATCCTGATATATTTAGTCAATACTTCCTATTTGTCCAAATGCTAGAGGAATAAAAGTAATCACCAATTACTCCCTGTCCTCAGAGAATATATGGTGTAGAGGGAGAGGCATGTAGGTCATCAGATATTTTTAATACTGTATAATAATTGCTATTGAAGCAAATTACTACAGAGAGATATAGAGCCATATAGGATGGGTACTTGACCCAAGCCAGGAAGGGTCATGCTGAGAGAAATGGTCCTGAAAAGGTGAGTAGATATTAGCCAGAGGAGGAAATGTTAAGGGTATTGTAGGAAGAAGAAATAGCTTGTTCAAAAGTTTGTAAATTAAAAAAATAAATAAATAAAAATAAAAAATAAAAGACAAAACAACTCCAGAGGCTTTTTTGTGTGTGTGGCAGGCTCATGGGTGTGCAGACTCTTCGTTGTGACAGGAGTGAAGTTTGCAGGCCAGAATGTGTGAACATGTGAAAGATGAAGTTATAGAAGTGAGCTAGAACATGCATGGATTACTATAAATCCCTTTTTAGATAGAAGTCTTTAGTATATATTCTTTCGTAGATCATCCAAAATTACTATTTTAAGACAGGTGTTTAAGAAATGCTCAATTAAAATGTAAATAAAAATTTAAAAGTAGTCACATCTTTATAAACAAAGGACAGATTATTGGTTTTACTTCCTATGTGTGTAAGCACAGACTGATGAATGACCTTTCACAGTAGTCCTTAATACTTAAACTCTGTGATAGTAACAGTTGTTGAGTTTGATTCATTTTGTGAAGCTTATGCCTACTTTGAAATGTACACAGTAATAGTCATCTCAACATTTGGTTTAATTCAGCCAAGATTATTTTTTACCTGAAATAACAGATACTTCTGTTGGGATATTACAATTATCATGATCATTTATCAGAATAAATCATATGAACCCAAGGCCCTGACTTTGGCATAGGGTTTAAGCCATAGTCAGGGATTAAGAGTACACTTATCATGATGAGTAATATATAGAATTATTGAATCATTGTATTGTATGACTGAACCTAATATAACACTGTATGTTAATTATACTTCAGAAAAAAAATTTAGGGGCTGACTCAGTAACAGGTTTCGTGGGATCAGGCTCCAGGAACAGCAGCTCAGAGGGTATCTAGGTTTAATAATGAAGCAGAGAGGTCCTCAGTAAAAGTCCTCTAAAGAACCCAGAAGAGCAGCTTGCAGGGAGAAAGATATAAGTAAGCATGTCACACATGGACATCATTAAGGACCCGAGAGAGCTGAATAAGCAGCACCCAGATAAGCAAAAGGATTTTGCCCCTTTCCTTTTAGTTGCCTACCTACCTCCATCACTGATCCTAGAAAAGATACAGGACAACTAGGAGATGGAAAAAATGAAAAATAACAGCTTCGTATTATTGAAGGCAATGGGGAGGGAAGGTGGGCAAGAAACTGTACCCTATATCAGCTCTCACTGACTTATGTCCATTTAATAAATCTGGTTGCATAATTTTGAAAAATAAAAAAAATAACAGGACTTAAGGTAGTTTCAGAATGGACACATTTGTGTTGGGGACATTTTTCTTTTAGTCAAACTAATTCAGGAATAAAGACTAACTGGATGGAAATAAAAATAACGGATTTTTGTCTGTGTGTGTGTAGATATACTTCAAGTAAAAAGAGAATTGGTATTTGATATTGAAAATTTTATCAGCTATTAATAATTATTTGTTTTGTTTATTCCAACATTATGATCTCAGTGTTACAGGATTTCTATTCCCTCAGTACCTTAGGTTCTTGGGGATGCTGCTTCAAAGAATGAAGAAGTAGGCCAAAGAGAAGTGGGCAGCAAGGCAAAGTTTATTGAGTAATAGTGCAAAGCTCCCCAGAGATGGATGAGACTTAAAGGGTTGCCATTTTGGTGTTTTAAAATCTAGGGGTTCTTATGAGCTCTTTTGCAGATCTATCCTGAGTGTAATATCCTGAGTGTGGGCCCCTTGTGGATTGGCTGCTAAGGTGTGCTAATCAGGGCTTTGATCAGGCACCCTTACACGTACAGGGTTATTGTTCAAGTGCTGATAGTCTTTGGGGCTGACATTTGGAGACTAACTGCCTCAACTTATGATAATGACCAATGTTTTATGGTTAATTTTTTTGGTCTCAGGATGTTTTGCAGAAGTCACTTCTGCAGAGGATGCTCTTGTGGTCTTGCCTAAGCTGTAAAACAGGATGCTAGTGCTGTTTTGACTTAGCTGTCCTTACTCTATATCTTCTTGTTAGGGACCCTGGCCTTGACTTCCTAACTGTCCAACTAACTCCATAACGATACTGTAACGATACCCTAATGATACTCTGGGATCAGGGAAGTGCCACAATTCCAGGTAACTGCACAGGCAGCAAGAGTTGTAAACATCCAATTCCATCATATGTAAGGCAAATTTACATATGAGAGCAAGCTCTTTACCACCAGTTAAATCATGATATGTTTGTGTTGAGTGAATTGTGACAACATTCTGACATAAGTCTATATTCTTTTTCTTTTCTTTATGCTCTGTTTTTCTGAATGTTTCCTATGAAATACAATAATTCCAACCTTATATCAGAAAATCCTCAGGATTTAATAAGTAGAAACACAAGATATAGTATGTACTCTTTAGTATGTTTCTTTCTAAAGCAATTTTAGTTGCAGTATGTATAGAGTGAGCAAACTCAGCAAGAGAAGAGTAGTAGGTAGCTTCTCCATGTTACATTTTTCCACTACCTGTCTATAGATCAACTCCCTGTCTTTTTTCCCCCAAAGTAGAACCTTTTACAGTGTTCCATTAGTTGAGTAGAAATAAGTTTATTAACAATTCAAACATTGTATCAATACTTCAGTAGAAAAAAAAAATGAAGAAAAGAATTGATGAAAAGTAATACCAAGGAGTAGGAAAGTACCTGTTGGTTTTGAAAGAACCCCCACGTCATATCTACAGTCTTCTTTGCTCTTGGTTCTGCTATCATACCCTCTTGGCCTCCCATTTTGCAGTATATTTAAAGAATTCATGGTACTGTGACTGAAGTGTGTGGCTCTTAGAAGGTGGGAATTTACGTTAGGATTTGTATCTTCAAGTGCCACACACATTGCATGAGTTTGCTATAAAAATAAAACTAATATTTGGAAAGAAAATCTTCTGAAATTAGGTCTATGATGTGGTATTCTGTTCTGCTTGTTTGAGCTATTGCTCAAGAGAAGATGCTTTTCAGATACCATACAAGCCATTCTGTAGCAAGGAACCCCATTTTTATATAGACTAGACTAGACTGTGCATCTACGTTTTATTACTGAAGAGATCCATTGAATGTGATTGTGTCTGGTGCTTTCTTTCAGTGTTTCATAACAAGGTATTTGGATGAAGCTTGTTTCTCAGTCACAGATAAATGCAAGGAAGATTGTTTATGATGTGAATGGGTTGCTACTGAAAGTGTCTCAATTACTTAGTTTTTTAATGTTCAATAAAGATCTGTCTTCCCTGAATCACCTGTCCTAACTCAGACTTAGACTTTTTGTCCTTTTATAAGAATTTCCTTCATCTGTTGCCTGTGGATCTAGCAATTTATCAAGGGGCCCATGAATTTCAGTAGTTTAGAGAAAAAGAAAAGCAATGAAATAAATTTGTTCACATTCATTTCACAACATAAGGAATTATATTTTCACAAGCTTTTATATACATTCACATATTATGTATTGTTCACATATTCATATTGCAAAGAGTATCTCTCAATAATGGGATACAGTATAGGACATATCTTGGCTAAGATGTCTTTATAAAACTTTCAGATTGTTGTTACTTTTCTGTTATATTCCCAGTTCACAAAAATGTATCAGTAGTTAAAAATAATAGTTAAAAATAGGTTCACTGAAATAAAAAAGGATAGGTGAAATTTTTAAATAATTCATAATAATATTATAAATATAGTGAATATTCTGGAAAAATGTTAAATATATATTTAGTGTATGCTGGTAAAAGTGAACATGCCGGTGTGATGATTTTATACAAGTATTTTAAAATTACAAGTAGAAAAGCCTCGTGATGAGTATCAGCAGTCCTCGCCTCCTAGTTCCTAGTACTGTCCCTCTCAAACTTTGTCAGATAATCAAAGGAATTATTGAAACTTTTTTGTCCTTTTTAATGCTTTCTGGTACAAAACTTGACGACTTTTGTTTCCAAGGGTGAAAAGATCAAAACTACAAAAGCTTAATTCAGAATTGTAGTCCTCAAAGCAAAAAGAGATACAAGTAATATACATGATTGCTTTAAAAACTCGTAAATCAACCTTAAAGTTAGTGGCAAATATGCTTCAAGACCAAGGAGAAGAAACTGTTGATAAGATACCTTTATCAAACCACATTGTTTGATTTTGGATTACATCAACACATTAAGTCATTGTGGAAAAATAGATATTGTCTAATGTATGTGCTAGCAGATAATTAAATTTCAAGTTGGAGGTTCTAAATCAGCTCTTGGCATTTAGGCCAAGAATATCTGAGGGAGAAGTACATGATGACTTCTTGTTCTGCTTATCACTAAAACCCCATACTCAACAATAGAGATTTGTGTTTGTTTTTAATAATGAATATAATAATAATAATGTTTTTAATAATGATTTTAATAATAATAGTGGACTGGAAGTGTCATTGTTAGAGTATGGGGTAGGGAATCTTGCTCATAGCAAGGTGAAATTTTGTTATACATGAATCAAAACGGTTTCTCTTGAAAGCTAATTCATAAGCTATCTTGGCAAGCATGAATAAAGGAGAGAAATAATTCTTCATAATACTTAAAATGCCTATAAAGACTATTCATATAATTGCAAGTAGCATCATTAAGTTGTATGTATCAGTTCTTAAATAGCCTTAACTTACTGACTTAAAATCAACATGATTTTTAGTTAAGATAAGAAAGCAGAACTTTTTTTAAGAATACAAACCCTGGTGCTAATTTCTTCTTTAGAAATTTAGTTTTAGAAAAGTATAGTTTCTTTGTATTTTTTAGTGGATATAAATATTATTTGTTTAATTCAAATGACATTAACTGTGGCTTTACTTATTTAATAATAGTGTGTGTTTCTTGTAGAAAATTAAGTAGCTACACAAAATTATATAGGCAAAAGAAAAATTTCTATATATGCATGTATAAACATGTATACTTATTTTATATATGCATGTATATAAATAGGACTATATGATACGTGTTTTGTGGTTGGTTGAAATTTTTTATAGAGAAATAGAGGAAGAATGTTCAAGATGACTGACTGAATGAATGGGATTGATCTGTTCTTCCAGAAAATTGAACCCTGCATTCCGCAGAGCTTTTTATGATCCTGTTTGTGGCATGAAGATACTTCAGTAAGGTAACATCTATCAGAGGAAGCTCAAATATGATTTGCTGCTTTACCACCATCTTCTAGTATAGCACACTGCATGCTAAGATTGATGTTGGAAAAATATTCTTCCTTCTTATTCACAGGAACACCGTGTCTTTTCTCTTGCACTGATAGGCCTGATACCCATGCAGATAGCAAGAGTTCTAACAGCAACAGCACCAACAAATATTTGAATGCATATTGTGTCACTGTTTAGGCTCCTTATAGGCATTATTTCATTTAACCCTCATAATATACACATAATATAATCATTATGCCTGTTTTAGAGTTGAAGAAACAGTCTTCTAAGTTAAAAGTAGACTGTGTTCTTTTTTATTTTTTTTAAAGATTTTATTTATCTGTTTGACAGACAGAGATTACAAGTAGGCAGAGAGGCAGGCAGAGATAGAGGAGGAAGCAGGCTCCCTATGGAGCAGAGAGCCCAATGCGGGGCTTGATCTCAGGACCCTGGGATCATAACCTGAGCTGAAGGCAGAGGCTTTAACCACTGAGCCACCCAGGCACCCCTAGGCTGTGTTCTTAATAACTGCTAAATAGTTAACAGCACCAACAAAATGCTATCCCAGGTATGCTTTAAACTTGGCTCTGCCAATTGAGATTTAATCAGTATAGGGTGGGGCTCTGGCATTAGTATGTTTTAAAAGGTTCCAAGTGATTCTTATGGTTAGCCGCAATTTGAAATCACTGATACAAATAATGATCAAAGTAACTCATTTTTCACACAATTTTTAGATTTTGTTTGTTTGTTTATTTATTTGACCAACAGGGATCACAAGTAGGCAGAGAGAGGCAGGCAGAGGGAAAAAGGGGGAAGCAGGCTCCCCACTGAGCAGAGAGCCCGATGTAGGGCTCTATCCCAGGATCCCAAGATCACGACTGGAGCTGAAAGCAGAGGCCTAACCCACTGAGCCACCCTGGTGCCCTTTTTCACACAATTGTAATAAATGTAATTAATGTCCATGAACAAGAGTCATTTGATTTAGTTGTTTTTTAAAAAATTATTTAAAATTTTTTAAATATTCTTTATTTTTGCCCTTTAGATTAACCTGGTAATAGAACTGAAACACATTAGGTTTCTGATTTAAGGTCTGAATCTTAGAGAAAAGTATGTGTGATACTTATAGTGACTGTTTACTTCTGTAAATCAAAACCAGCTTTATGGATTAAGTGTTTTTTTTTTTTTCCCTCAATGGTGAATGAAAGCAGGTAAACCAGCCTGGCTGGCAACAACATGCCAAAGTTCAGTATTACATTATGTGAAATCTCTTGGAGAGTAAATCCTGGAAGTAAGGCTTATGAATTCAAGGCAGTAGAAATGATGGAGGAGGGATAAAAGACAAAGTGTGAAGTAATTTTTTTTAAAAGGTTTTATTTATTTATTTGACAGAGAGAGAGAGACAGAGATCACAAGCAGGCAGAGAGGCAGGCAGAGGCAGAGAGAGAAGCAGGCTCCCCGCTGAGCAAGGAGCCCGATGCGGGGCTTGGTCCCAGGACCCTGATCATGACCTGAGCTGAAGGCAGCGGCTTAACCCACTGAGCCACCCAGGCGCCCCAAGTGTGATATAATATAATATAATATATATATATATATATATAATATAATATATATAATATATATAATATAAACTATTCTGATGTGGTCAGTGATCTCTTCTGGTTCCAACTGCTTTTTTATATTTCATTTAAGGAAGTTATCAACTCTTTCAGAGAATGTATTTCTAGGGTTAAAATATTTGTTTTAAAAATCTACCACATATATGATGTGCCGATTTATTGTGATATCATAGAAAATTTGTGAGTCAAGATGTGAAATGTTGCTAGCATGAGACTTTCTGGATAGAAACACTATTTTCAGAGTGAGGCAAGGAAAAGATGTACATTCCCAGGTAGATGCAGCCAAAAGCTGGGAAAACTAGAATTTCTGGAGATAGAAGGTAATGAAGAATTTTCAAATGAAATGTCTTCAGTTAATTATTTTCTCCTTTCATGTTAAAACCAAAAGGTTAGATTTAACTTTGGATTACAACACTTATGATAAAATATATTGATCTCTATTCTTCTTTGCATAACTTTTTGTTGTAGTTCAGTTGTAAAAATGGAGTATGATGATAAAGCATGGAAAGGTATAGATAGCTTCCTGATGCAGATCTCATGGACATTTTTCAAATGTTCCAAAATAGTTACTTCTTATTGCTGGAATAAACTCTCTGAGAAAAGAAAGAACTCTTTATTTTCATAATCCAGGATGAGTTATTATAGTTTTTCCCCCATAGAAAATAGAGGGAAAGAGACCTTCTACTCTACTAAATATACAATTTTACTATTAACTGTTCAAATTTTTGCACATAAATTTAAAGGTATGATGACATGAGACAAGGAGAACTGATTTCTCCATAAGGAATTTATAGTCATTTGAAGTTTTTTTGGTCCTAAGTTACAAATCATTTATGTGTTTTGCTAATTATCTCATCAACAAATTTTCAACTCCATCCTCCCTCCCCCTGCCAATTGTAAAGAGCTTCTCTAGTAAATTCCCTGATGACCCAAAAGCTTGGTCATCATTTTCTTTGGCATGAAAATTCTTCCAAAATGATTCTCAGAAAAGCATGCAATCTAGTTTACAGCATTTGTACTCTCTTTTTCTCTTTTTTCTACAGAATTGCATAGAATCATTTGGTTCTTTCATCTCCTTGTCTTACCCATGTCATAGTTTTAAACCATTTTTCAGTTGTGAAGCATGATAAAGTGAACTGAGGACTGGATCTATAATCCCAAACTAGAAGTTTGATTTTGACACTATCATTTATTAACTGTAACATATAACTGGGCAAATAATTTAATTTTTATGAGCCTCAGTTTTATTCCTGATAAAATGAGAATAGTAGTGTTTATTCATATTGTCATGGTGGGGATCAAGGCAGAGAAGAGAGATGGTAATATGAAATTGCTTTACAAATTTTAGGTGGTATATACATTATAACTTCAAAATAAATGGCAGCTTCTGCAAGAGATGTTTAGAAGCCCATTGAGTGCAAGGTATTTCTCCAGACATTTTTATCTTTCTTGAGTTAATTGCCTTTTCCCTGTTGTGCACCAACATAGTCTTTAACTCTTCAAAAATTCTTATTCATTTTATGGTAGTCTACATCATACTAATCAGTTTAAATCATGTTCACTCATTTATGGAATTTTTGAATAAAAGGATCATTTAAGTCAAAATATAGGTTCAGAAATAATAACCAATATTATAAAGAATTGGGTGCTCTATGCTGACATTTTGGTATTTATTAATTTATCCTTGCTGGTGCCAATAGTTGAAAGACTCAACTCCCCCTGAAATATTTTAAAGCAAAAACTACTATTTGAAGGAAATGAATTCCTCACACTGATGCTCATGAATTTTCTAAAATGCAAATCTGGTCATGTCACCCTTCTACCTGGAAACATCTTCCCCTTACATTCAAGGTAAACCCAAATCCTTGTATTGTCCAAAGGCACTTAACCATAAACTGCTTTGTCAATTTTTTAAATATTTTTCCTTACTCTATATCTTACATCTTAGCCTTACCACATTTTTTACGATTTCTCCTAAACATGCTCTGTATTTCCATGCCTCAGAGCACATGATGCCTCCTCTGCCTAAAATACTGTTCTCTTCCCTTACTATCCAGTGAAATCCTAAACTTATAAAACCCAGCTCAAATCCTGCCTCCTCTGCAAAGTCCTCCCTGATTCTCCTTGGAAAGTTAAACACCATTTCAGTATGCTTCCAGAGCACATGCTTCTGGAATAAGAGCCAGTACTTTATAAAATGATTTTTGTGTATCTACTTGACCTAATAGATTTTAAGCAGAGGCCTATCTTGTTGTCTCTTTTTGTCTGCCACCTTGGAGCCTTTGGCACATATCTGTCTCTGAATACATATTTGTTGAATGACTGTCTCTGAATACATATTTGTTGAATGACTGACTGACCAATTCAGTCACTAGGGTCCCTGGGTCGTTTAGCATTTTGTCAGGCTGTATTTCTTAAAGTAGAAAAACCCCCACAACTCTTAAAAAGCAATCTCCCTTGCATAAACTACTTAATAACTTGGGGAAAGAACAACTTTTTAATATTTTGCTAGTAAAAATCAAAACAATAGATTGATAACTGCAGATTTCAGGCAGCATCAGAAAAACATGTATAGCTCAGCAGGATTAAATATTTTAGTTCTTAGCTTTCAGAATAATCATTGAGTCATAGGGAAAAATTGCTCTTAAGGTTACTGTAGTCCAACTTCCCACTTTTTGAATAAATATCTCCAGGCACTTATACTCTAGGGGCAGTTAGGATGTTAAGTTCTGATTTACTTTGAATTGTATTTACTTTGAATAGTATTTCCAACCCATTATTTTAGTATTTCCCTTGATACCATGCAAAATAAATCTAATATGAAGTTTTAAACATTTGAAAATGTTCTACTTTAATTATTTTCCTAGCCCCTAAAATAGTAACATTCAATACCCTTGGTTCTTTCAGCCATTCCATGATTCTAGTCTTGTACACTTCCTTATCTCCTTTCTTAGGATATTATAGTGATTCTGGGTTATTCTGTATCATGCTATTGATCATGTCATCTGACCATTGCTGATGAGAGTGGAATGGCTATCTCCCTCATTCTAGATAATGTTATTCTGCTAGCACAGTTTAAGATTTAATCTTTTTTTTTTTTATGTTCATATCACACGGTTGAGTCATATTGACCTTACTGGAGATACTATCTCTTCCCATCCAAGGATACAGTAACAGGTCACTGAGATGTTATCTAACAATGATGTCAGAGAAGAAGCCAGTGATCTTCAGTAAAGAGGGAAAATGCAAAAAAAGAAAAAAATATATTAAAAACATAAGGGTGAAAATTGTGTGAGTTAAATATAAATATAAGAAAATGGTTAAAAGCTGTTGAAAAGATTTTGCTGCATTTATATTGCAGACATGTTAAGCAAATGTCAATAGTATTGATTTTAGAACTACTGTCTAACTTAAATAAATTTTTTTTTAGCTTTTCTTTTTAATATAACAACCATGTTGATAGTTTATCAAAACATCTATTTGTATGAAATTTGTGATTTCTCCAAGGTGGGACTAATTCTTTACATAGAGAAATAAACTTGTTTCAGGAAGATACACCTGATTTTTTAATAAAAATTCAAGGAAAAATATGACTTACATAGCAAAAAATATATTAAGGAAACTTCACTGGGATGAGTTTAATCCATTAAACAATTAGTATGTTATTTTTGTTCCTTTGTTAAATATTTAATAATTTACTAAGTATGTGCAGTATATTTACTCATCTGGATATGTGTGTTCTATTTGTGATTTTTTAACTTTCTATTATAAAATCTATAGAGCCAAGTCATTTTTTTTCTTGTGTTGGACTTGCTCTTATAGTATTTTATGGGGTTATGCACACAAGGAACAAGTTTTGTTATTGGAGATTGTTAACTGGGTTTGTGAGCGCCTTCAGGATGCAGGGTATGTGGAATCCACCTTGCTCTTAACAAATGCATCTTTGATTAGTATGTGCTGGTTAACCAACCTTAAAGCTTACATAAATTTTCTTTGTACGTTCGAACCTATGACATTTATTGTCATACATAGTCTTTTAATTGGAAGTTTAACCCTCAAAAGCTGCTTTTTAAAAAAATACATTTTGACTATATATGTATTTAAAAAGATATGTGTATATATCTATCTATCTATCTATCTATCTATATATATATATAGTCAATATATATATATTGACTATATATGTATTTATAAATGTATTCAAAAAAATACATTTTGGGGCGCCTGGGTGGCTCAGTGGGTTAAGCTGCTGCCTTCGGTTCAGGTCATGATCCCAGGGTCCTGGGATCAAGTCCCGCATCGGGCTCTCTGCTCAGCAGGGAGCCTGCTTCTCCCTCTCTCTTCTCTGCCTGCCTCTCTGCCTGCTTGTGATCTCTCTCTCTGTCAAATAAATAAATAAAAATATTTTAAAAATACATTTTGACTATAGCCTGGTAATGTGTGACTATGTAAGTAGTACTGGCACATGTGAGAAATTTCATTGTTTGAATATAGCTAAATTTTCTATAGTTAGAATAACAAAATAATTTAATTGTAATTTTCAGCTCATTTGTGCTGCTTAGATATTAAAATAGAATTCTCTGTATTAAAGTGACAAAGACTGGGTACCTGGGTTGCTCAGTCAGTTAAGCCTCTGACTCTTCATTTCATTCATTTCAGTTCAAGTCATGAGCTCAGGGTCATGAGATGGAGCCTTTAAACCAGCTCCCATCCAGCAAGGAGTCTGCTCGTCCCTCTCCCTCTGCCTATGTCCCTCACCTTCTGCCCCTCTCCCAGTTTACAGGCATGTGAGGCCCCTGTGCTGCTTTTACTATCTCTCTTTCTCTCAAATAAATAAATAAAATCTTTAAAATGATGGCAAAGAAGAACTGTTTTCTAGTGGATATCTTTATCTGAAAAAACAGCATGCAAAGCAAAATTTAAAGGAATAGCCACACTGAGGTACAGTTATGTGGTTTTTGTACTAATCTATTAATCACTGCTTAAACTTCCCAACTCATTCCAGATTAAGCCATCCATTGTATTCATACAAGGATTTAAGGCTTGTATGCAGCTCAGCTCCAGGTGTTCTTTAACACTTCAGCTTCAGGTGTTCTTGCAAGAGGATTTTTATTTTAAACTACCACGAGAAGTTCTCTTTACCTAGTTAAAATCATTTGCTTTGGCTTCAGATATATGTAGGTTTTTTTTTTTTTTTTTAATTAACATATAATGTATTTTTTCAAGGGTACAGGTCTCTGATTCATCGGTCTTACACAATTCACAGCACTCACCATAGCACATTCCATTCCCAATGTCCATCACCCAGCCATGCCATCCCTCCCACCCCGCTTCCCCTCCAGCAACCCAGTTTCCTGAGATTAAGAGTCTCTATGGTTTGTCTCCCTCTCCAGTTTCATCTTGTTTCATTTTTCCCTCCCTTCCCCTATGATCCTCTATCTTGTTTCTGATTCAGTTTTAACAACCACTTTTGTCAGTTTTCTTGATCTCATGATCTTTTTTCCTAAAATCACCAGATTTCATCATAAGAGAAAGAATTGTAATATTTTATAAAGAATGTTGAACATTGTGTTTGCCATTAGTAAGAGCTCAATGAATAATTATCATAACTGTATTACTATTCAGTCAGATTTCTCTTTGTGTCATGCATTTGAATCAGTAACTTGCATCTCTTTAAGATTATCCTAAATGCACTTCTCTTTTCTTGTACACTTCCTTTGAGGATGAAGCTGAGTTTTGTTTTGGTTTACTTGCTGTTAATTCTATAGAATGTTCTTTGTTTGTTTGTTTATTTATTTATGCTTCATGATAAATTCTCTGAGGTCTTCTGGTTTTTTCAGAGGATATTTTTTTCATTCTCTTGGCCAAATTAGAAAAAGAAAATTACTACTATTTCTTCCATCTGATGTATAGCAGTGTGAGTTCTCCGCAGTTTTCTTTCCCTTTGGAAATAGCAAGTGAAAAGCTACAGAGCTTTGCTACCATTTTTTCCCACTTTAAAAACTGTGGTAAAATACTTGTAACATATTTACCATCTTAACCTTTTGTTGTGCTACCAACACCACCATTCATCTCCAGAACTCTTTTCATCTTGAAAAACTGTAACTCTATACCAGTTAAGCAATAGCTTCCCATTCCCCTCTCCCCCTAGCTTCTGGAAACCAACCATTTTGATTTTGACTACTCTATGTATCTTACATGAGGGGAGTCATACAGTATTTATCTTTTTGTGATTGACTTATTTCACTTAGCATAATATCCTTAAGGTTCATCCATGATGTAACATATGTGAGAATATCCTTCCTTTTTAAGGCTGAATAAGATTGCATTATATGCATGTACCAAATTTAACTTATCCATTCATCCATCCATGGACACTTAGGTTGCTTCTCTGTTTTTGTTATTGTGAATAATGATGCTATGAACATGAGTATACATATCTCTCTTTGAGATCTGGCTTTCCATGCTGGATCATATGGTAATTCTATTTTAGTTTTTTGAGGAACTGATGTGCTGCTTTCCACAGTGGTTGTAACATTTTGTTTTCCCACCAGTCGTGTGCAGGGGTTCTAATTTCTCAACATCCTTGTCAACACTGTTTTCTTTTCTTTTCTGTTCTCTTTTCTTCTTTCTTTCTTCCTTTCTTTCTTTCATTCATTCTTTCTCTCTTTCTCTCCCTCCTCCCTCCCTTCCTTCCTCTTATCTTTCTCTTTTTCTTTTTGTTTCTTTTTTCCCCTCCCTCCCTCCCTTTCTTTCTTCCTCCCTCCCTTCACCCACCCATCTTCCTTCCTTCCTTCCTTTTTCTCTTTTTCTCTTTCTCTTTCTTTCTTGTAGCCATCCTAATTGAAGTAAAGTGGTATCTCATCATCGTGATTTGCATTTCCTTAATGATTAACGATGTTAAACATCTTTTTCATGTGTTGGCATTTTTATATATTCTTTTGAGAAATGTCTATTCAAGCCCTTTGCCTATTTTTCAATCAGGTTGTTTTTTTGTTGTTGTTGTTGTTGAGTTTTAAGTGTTCTTTATGTATTTTAGATATTAATCCCTTATCAGGTACATAATTTGCAGATATTTTCTCTCATTCAGAGAGAATGAGTGAGTACTTTTTTTACTCTGTTGATTGTACCTTTTGATGCATAAATTTTAATTTTTTTCCATGAAGTTCACTTTGTCTACTTTTTCTTTTATTGTGTTTGGTGTCTTATACCAGAAATCACTGCCAAATCCAATATTGTGAAAGTTTTATCTTATGTTTTCTTCTAAGAGTTTTATAGTTTTAAATCTTGCATCTATGTCTTGGATCCATTTTGAGTTAATTTTTGTATATGGTGTTAGGTAAGGGTCCAGCCTCATTCTTTTGTGTATGGATATCCAGTTTTCCTAGCATCTTTGATTGAAAAGACTATTTTTTCCTCATAGAATGAGAAGATACTCTGTATAGTATCTGTCTTCTTAAATCTATTGAGACTTAACTTGTGACCAAATGTATGATCTATATTGGAAAATATCCTGTGTGCACTTGAGAAGAAAGCGTATTTTTTGTGATTGAGCAGAAAGTTCTGTGTATGCTATTACCCCCTAACTGTTTTTTGTATCACTAACACAAGTGATGTGATAGTTTTTAAAATCTCAGACATTCACATTCTTACTCCCAGAAAATACCTAAAATATTTTATGTACTTTGCTCTCTTTGTAGTGACTGTATAACATATCTTCTCCTGCCTTTTCCTCCTCCCCATTATCTCCTGCATCTACACACTTTCCTTTCCCCATTACTCAGATTTAAAAAGGTTGGTTCCTCTAAGGGCCTTTAAGTGATTTGTTCATAATAACCAATGATATCACCCATTCAACCAATAATTTATTGTGTGCTCACTGTCAAGGCCATTTTATGGAGAGTATTCAGTCTGCACCATATTACATAAAACAGATGCTATTATTTTGCCTTTTATTTGATGCTAAAAATTCTACAATGTATTAATATATATTATTTTGCTTTTAAAGCAATGGAACTACTAAATAGGCCAAAGAAGTCATGATTCTTACCACTGTTTAACTCATTCAAACAGTTTAAATTTTCCCACTTCCCTTAAAACTCATAGGAAGACAGTTTTGTCCTGAAAATATGACACTCTTATCTTTTGATAAGGATGTTAAAAGCAACCAGTCTGATGTACTCAGGGTTGGATAGCATGCCCTAATTTTTATTGACTAGTGACCTCTAAAGCATATTACATTTGAGTCCACTTAATACCAAGTCACCTGATGAAAGCACATTTCTTTCCACCAAATTATTTTGTACTAATTCAGTACAATTTTGCCCATTTAATATCAATTGACACTAAACGATTTCCTGTGCAATGTCAATTGTAAATCACTGATTTCCTGATAATACAGCACTTAGTGTCAATTTCTGTGTGCAGCAAAAGCATTTTTTCAATTAACTACACCATGTAATTTTTTGTTTTTAGTTGTTTGCATGGCCTCTCTGATAATAGTTTTGTGAAACAAAGACATAAGAAGGAGAAAAAGATGACTTTCTTCCTTGGCATTAAATAATTTAAATCTAATGATTTTCAGTCTATAGGAGGTCAAATAGCTCATTGGAAAACTTTGGAATATATCAGACAATGTGGTAGTAAACTGACATTAGCTTTAAATAAGATTGTGAATTTGGGGGTATTGTATATACTAAGCTATATGTAAAAAAAAATGTTTTGACTAATAAAAAAATCCTCACTAGTACATCTTCTCATGATTTAGCTCAGGAAGACCTACTACTGAATACTTATTAGTGAAAATTATTCTTTTTATTGCAGAGAGATAAGCTAATTTAAATACTCTCATATATTCTTACTAGAAAATGAGGTGACATTACCTCCTCTAATTCATGAGATCTGGGAAATCTTTGTGGCCTGGCACAGCTAGGAGTAAGCATAGCTGAAACTGTTCTCACTAGGTAGTATCAGGTTTCCTCAGTAAGTCTATGTATTTCTGTAATTCTCAGTGTATATCCACTATTCTGAATGGTACTAGGTGAAGGAAGAAATTAGAGTTGACTCTTCCTATCCTAGGGAATTAGGTAAGCATATACTTAAAAACATAGAAAATCATTCAAAGCTATAAATAAAATAAATATATATTGGATGTTTATTAAAGTACTAAGCTATTTAGCTAAATGTATTGTAGGATTCCTAACTACAATAAGGCATGGCCTCTTCCTATAACAGAGCTCAAGATTTGATGAAAAAGAAAAGATTCATAAATGAGAAATAATTAAATAACAATAAACTTTAGGTGATAAATTGTGGGACACAGTTTGTAAGTAGCATATGTCTTTAGAAAATCTTTTTGAAAAGATCTGTATATACCTGGGATACTCTAGGGTGAATCATTTAGTTGTAGCCTGAAGGAAGCTTTGGTATGTCTTGGAAAGATGTATAGAATGAATTCTCATTAAATAGCTCTATTTTTTTTTTGTTTCAGCCTTCTTAATACTGTTTGTTCCTTCTTAAACTGTTGACATTAGCTGTGTTTAGGAATATTCCTGATTAGAGGAGATTTCAACAATAAAAATTGATTTCCAAATCAATTTTTTTAATGTGATCCACATGATGGATATAGTAACAAGCATTAATGATGCAGAGAGAGTAGAATATAGTTTTTTTTTTTTAATTCTCTTGAGGGACTTTAATCATATAGAGTGACATATATAAACAGGTAATATTAATATTATAGGACACTAATTTAATGGTGTGCAATATCGTGCTCTGAGCAAACAAAGAAAGGGCACCTATTGTATCCTGATAATTCAGGCAGAAGTTCTTGATGTCTGAAAAGATGTGATGTCTGAAATGATCTTTGAAAAATGAATTTGAAATGACTGGACAATGAGAGAGAAAAGATCTCTTTGGTCAGGAGGAACTGCAAGAGTAAAGCTATGGAGGTTATAAACAACGTAGTGGAAGGGGGGAGCCATTATACCCAAATGTACAAATATTTTACAAAACTGGGATCATAATGTATATACTGTTTTATAATGCTTTCTTCATTTAATAGTATATGCTAATCATGTTTCTCAGGTCCTTAATTATTTTTCATAAAGCATTTAAAGACTGGTACATGGTATTCTGTCCTATGTTTCAAATGAGTTTCCTGAATTTTTTGCCCTTTAATTTTTGTTTTTGCTATGTAGACATTCTCTTGTTTTATGTGTTCAAATCTACTATTTAAAAATATCTATTACATTTTTTCTTTATGGCTTCTGCCTTTGTTTTTATGCTTAGAAAGTCCTTGTCCAACTTAGATTAAAAATTTTCCTATATTTGCTTCTAGTTCTTTTATGGTTCCATTGTTTACATATAACTCTTTAAGCCATCTGGAATTTTATTTTGATATACAGTGTGAGATAGGCTCTAAATTTACTCTGTTCTAAATATTTAACCAGTTGTCCCAGCACCATCAATTGAAAAATCTCTGTTTTCCTCGTTGATTTGATATGCATTATTTATCATATGCTAAATACTTAATTTACAAATGGATTTGTTTCATGCCTTCTATTCGATTTCCAGCCTTTCTGTTTTTTCTCTTAAGTTCTATCAGTTTCTGTATTCTTTATTTGGACTATGCTATTTTAATTGTGGCTTTTATAGCATAGCTTAAACCTATTAATGAGAGTTTCCTTTTATTATTTTTCTTAAAAGATTACTAACTGTTCTTATCTGGTTGATCTTTCATAAGAACTTTAGAATGATTTAATCAAGCTCCCTCTGTCTCCTTGACATAGAAGCTTGTCAGATGGAAATATTGGGATCCAAAACTTTATATGATGGGTCCAGTAAAGTTCTATATAACTATATATTAACCTGGAAAGAAATGCATGCCTTTGACAACAGGTGTTTGTTGTTGTTGTTTTGTTTGTTTGTTTTTGGGTTTTTTTGGCTATTGTTACTGTTGCTTTTCATTTTCTATATTTTCCTTTTTAAAAACTCACATTTTTTAAATCAAAAGAGTAAATCCTCTGAGGGGCCTGTAGTTAGTGCAGCTGGGTAAGCGCTGGACTCTTCGTTTTGACTCATGTTGTGATCTCAGGGTCCTGAGATGGAGCCCTGCATTGTGCTTTGAACTCAGTGGGGATTTTGCTCAAGTTTCTCTCTCTCAAATAAACAAATAAATCGTAAAAAAATAATAATAAGTCCTTCGAATTTATTTTGTTTATTCAATGAACAGAGGTGAGAAGAGGAAGGAGAGCTGTTGCTAAAGAGAAGCACTGGGTCAAGGGAGATTTGTATAGAGTGAAGGTGACTTAACATGTTCTGAGAGCAAAGAGCCAGTGGTGAAGACATTGAAGATTAGGGGAAAGAAGTGATGATTAATAGCACAAAGTCCTGGAGATTTTAGGAGATTACAAAAGTCAAGTATACAAGTGGAGGTGGTGGCTTCAAATAGAATGATAGTGATTGTGGATTGGAAGATAAATAAATGAAATTATGATATCCATTGAGTGCATCTGATTATAACAATAGTTTTATAATATAGGTATCATTGACCTACAGGTGGGAAAATTTAGTTATAATAATATAGGTGAAAACAATTAATTTTCAAAAAACTTTGGTGAGATGAGATCTGGATTTGTGCAGTTGAGGTAAGTGAGGCATTTATACATTATAGATGAAATGATTTCAAACTACTAGGAGTAGTTTGGGATAGATTATCAGGAAGTGCAGTACAGTGAACATGCAGAAAGTGGATGAGGGGGAATTGTCATAAATAATCCTAGTCAAAATGGATCTTATTTAACTTACTTTAGTTTTCTTCATTTCTAAATTCCTTGAATTGCCCCCCAAAATGTTGAAAATTATTTATTAAAATTTCCATAGAGCCTTGAAATCTGCAAAAATATTAATTCCTTCATCTTCCATATCTCTCTTAAATGTCTCTAGATATTTAGATATACTCCTGACTTCGCAACATTCATTTACATTAATGTGTTTTTCTATTCATGTAATCTTCAATCTATCCAGCTAAATTCTATTAAGCCACTTACTTTGGGTTAGTCATTTTGTTAGTATTGGGTACTCAAATATAAAAGAGGTTCCTATTATTTATTCAGACTTTTCAATTATGATATTGCAGAATCTATAAAATTTCATGTCATATAAGAATTGTGATATATCTATGCAAGTATTCCCATATATATCAAGCCTGGAAACAAACATAGAGTTTATTCTGATTTAAATCCTTCATTTTATAGGGGAGGAAACCCAGGTTCATAAATATTAACTATTTTTTCCTATAGATGTTATATCAAATAATCCCTGTTTTTCTCAGTAGATGCAATTTTGATTTTGTGATTGCATTAATTTTTTTCTTGATATATCTAAATATGTCTAATCTTGCTTTCTTTCTGTTATTGCCAAATCATGTATTTGTAATTAGAAAACAATCTGTATCTGATGTAAACGCTCATAATTAACATCAAAGAATAAGGGCAACTTTGATAATTACAATCTGTATTTTAGAAACAGTAGTTTCTAATAGTAACTGCTACTACTACTACTAATAGTAGTAATCAGATTCAATTATATTTCTTAAGTGAACAAGTATATGGCATGCTATGTTGTTTAAAAAATAATAATATCAGTGCTATATAAAGGGAAGTTTCATGTAGAAGAGTCAACCTTTTGCTGTCGTGATTGAAGTGTGAGAAAGTTTTTCCTAAATTTTTTCTCCTAACAACTTTCTGTACAGTTCTTGTAATCCCCACTATTTAGCAACCAGTTTTTTTCAAATGGAGTGACTTATTAAAATGCAAGAGAGATGTGATATACGTGCTTTACTCATTTAATATCCAGTGTGAGTTAATTTGTGAGATTGTTTTCCCAAGACACCTGTCCAAAAGGTGTACCTTGTGGGAAAATGAGCTTCACCAAAAGTTAAGTTTAAACTAGGAGAACAGAGAGGTGGGTTGCAGGTACAGGGAAAATCCAAAAAATAAGACAGAGAACTCTGGGGGTGCCTGGGTGGCCAGTGGGTCGGGCCTCTGCCTTCGACTCAGGTCATGATCTCAGGGTCCTAGGATTGAGCCCTGTGTCTGGCTCTCTGCTCAGTGGGAAACCTGCTCCCCCCCCCCCACCTGCCTCTCTGCCCTCTTGTGATCTGTGTCTGTCAAATGAATAAATAAAATCTTAAAAAAAAAAAAAAAAAAGAGGACTCTGACTAGCCAGATGCATAATGAGGATAGCAAGCTGTTCTTATTTTCATTAAGGGCCTTATCAAATTATTATATTGCAGTTCCGTTCCTGCCTCTCCACCTAAGTGTAAGCTTCTCTATGTCAGAGAAGGCCTAATCAATAGCACCTACCACAGTTCCTGGCAAATAATTAGGGTTCAGCAAATATTTATCAAATGAATAAAAGAAAAAGGGGATCTAGGACATCAGGTTTATTACAAGAAAGAAACAGGGAGGGTCTGAAGACCATCAAGCCCATTTTTTTTGCCTTGACTCATATTGCTTTCTGGCAACAGTAGTCCTCTGATTTAGTCCTACAAGAAGTGGAGAGCTACAGAAGCTTTCTCTGTACTCTAAATCAGTGTAGCATAGTTAGGAAATAGAATGTAGTTAACAAATATAAATGACTTGGTTTCTCCAAAAAAATAATTTAGTAAAATATGTTTATTTCCAAACTACTAATCATTTGATATTTGACTCAGAAGGGAGAGATAACTTGGATTCATTTTTAAAATCCTAATTGACCCTGTATGGTTGAACTGGCAATGTTTGGAAATATTGCTTAGTAATGTTCTGTTGAAAATAATATTTGCCTTTTTAATTGTCATTTTCACCCTCTCCAGGTCCATCAGCAGTGTCATGTAAAATTAGGAAGTAGAGAAAGGAAAGGGAGAGAGAAAAAAAATTGTAAAATTTGGATATAGTGCAAAGAAATGAAATGAGAGAGAAGAAAAAAGGAATGAAAGAAGTACAAAGAGAAGGAGTTGTTGAGAACTCCATTCTGTAAAATGTAAAAGCTTACCCAAGTTTGAGTTTGTCTGTGGGAAGTATTTTCAAACATCAAGTGTAAATGCTTTTTCCTCCTTTTCTGCATTGCTATCTCCTTCTTCCCTCCCTCCCTCCCTTCTTTCCAGCCTCCCTCCCTTCCTTTCTTCCTTCCCCTGCCCCCCACTTCCTTCCTTCCTTCCTCCCTCTTTTTACCCCTCTAGGAAGCAGGGTATATATATTTCATTAGAAGATAGCTATTGGGGGTTTAAATGGCAAGACCTGACACTAACTCTCAGAAAACAAGTTTCTGTATAGTATAAGCCCTTGGGCTTGTGCTTCTTTTCTTTTTTCAGTTTTATATATTAATAAAGGAAAGACCAAAAAAAGAAGAGTGTCTTTCATTTGCCACAGTCCCCTTCCTTGGGCTCCATTTCTTTCTTTGTTCAGAGATGAGGACCTGACAAAGACCTGACCTCAAGACCTGACAAAACTCTGTCTACTTCTCTATCTTGGTGCTGTAGTGGGAGTTACCATGATCTCCAAATGGGACCATTGAAGTATGCCCATTTATTTCTCCATCTCTGTGTGTTCTTCTCACACAGAACACGGATGGTTTTTCTTTTACCCTATTCTAAAGAGTATAATATTTCTTGAACTGAGGGACACAATTTACAAGGTAATTCCAAAGTGAGATTTTAATTTGCTTGTCATTTTCATGGAAGATTTCTCTAAATTTTTGGCAAGAGATATTTGGTTATAATTGGTCACATTTATCTGTCTTTATTTCAAGGATCTCCATGGTACTGAAATTTCTGTTTAAAGAATTTGAAGAATGTTCAATTATATATAGCCCATGCAGTGTATTTACTTATTCCCCCGCTATTGTGTCAGCTATTCCTTTCCAAATGTTAAACAAGATTGCTAAAAGCTCAGTCTCTCTCTCTCTTTCTCTCTCTCTCTCTCTGTGTGTGTGTGTAGCAGAAACAGAGGGAAAGTGGGCAGTCATTGCATTTGAACCAATAGGCACATTTCTAGGGAAGGGTTTTATTCTGAAGAATTTTTTTTTTATTCTACCCTTTTAATATGTTTTTAAAAGGTTTACTACAATGTTGTTAAAACTAATTTAAATAGAAATTTCTACCTTTTAGCTTTATCTTTTGTTGTAATCACTTGGTCATTGAGTTACTGTCTAACTTTTGAATGACCCCAAATATTTTATGAGTCAAAAATCAAAATACTTTTCATTGTTATCTCAGAAATGATACATGTTTTAAAGCCAAAAAAGTTCATATCCGACTGCATATTTAGTTGCTATCACTATTTTAAACTTGGGATGGTCATCATTTTTAAATAGGTATTTGTAAAGAACTAAGATTTATTGAAACCTACCTCATTTCATGTGCTTATCATGCCTTGTTACACACAATACTCTGAACATCTCTTTGCATTAATATAATTAGCTCCTGTTATTTATATATAGCCCCTGTGAAGCTCACAGAGAGTAGGTAACAACTAAGGTGACTCAAGACCTGACACAACTCTGTCTACTTCTCTGTCTCAGTGCTTTAGTGGGAGTTACCATGATCTCAAATGGGACCATTGAATTTGTCTTCCTAACTTACTTCTTCACTGACTATTTTGCTGCCTTCAACCATTCTGCATGAAAAGCACGTCTGTTCTTGGATTATGTCCATGAATTCCAGTGGCTTCCCATTTCACTCAGAGTAACATTCTTTATGGTCTCTCTCCATTTCTCTTTAACCTCATCTCAAATCCACTGTCCTTTTAGTTCAGGACATTCTAGCCACACTGATGTCCTTTTTGTTCCTAGACAATGGCAAGTGCTTTTTTCTTTAGAGCATTCATATGTGCTATTCCCTGTTCTGGCCCTCTGCATCATCACATTCTTTTCATTCTTGAAGTCTTAACTAAAATATCACCACTTAAAACAGAAATCCTCTCCCCCTTGCCTGGATCTTTGTTAGTTATTGTTAGAGGACCTTCTTAATTTGTAATTCACTGTTTTGTTCGTTTACCATCTATTCTTCCATCTTCCCCACAGTACACTGAAATCTTTCTCGGGACAGAAATAGTCTGTTTTATTTGTTACTCTTATACAGTGTTCAGCACTGTAGGCACGCAGTAAATATTTTCTGGATGAAGAAGACCAACTAAATAAATAAATTGATAAATGATAAATATGCTTTCATGTTAATTAGATTTGTAGTCATAAAATTTATCCACTTAGCAATATATATAATATTCTTTACCATTTTGTGTATTTTTGTTGTCCTTAAGTAGTTTGGAATATATGAAATTATGGCACTTCTTTTTTTTTTTAGCCTTTGCATATTTTTCCGTACTAAGAACGTGTCATCTTCCTACTTAGCCAACCCAAAATATATTGTAGCTTTATGTTTTAGAAAAATGTCTCAAAGAATCATAAAATCATAGTATCATGGAGGTGAAGGGCCTCTTCAACTTCATCTATTCCTGTGATCCTGCTGGGGCCTGAGCCTCCTCTACAAATCCTCCACCAAGTGGTCATAGGGACTGTGCTTGGACAAAACCAGGTCCAAGGAATAAACACCTCACAAGGAAACCTGTTTAGATTTTAATGTGTTTTGGTAGTCTGACATTTATGTTTAAAGTTATAGGTATTAAATCATTCCAAGTTTCTCCTATTGAATTTTCACTATTTATGCCCTTAAATTAGTTTGAAATCTTTTCAGTTTAAGCTAATTTTATTTTTTCTTTTTATTTAGAAACTCAATTAAGGTGAGTTTTCCCCTGAACTAATGTAGCAGTGTTAGAAAATTTATTTTTGATTCAGTCTTTTAGATTATTAGCCAACTTAATGATAAGAGTAGGAGTATTTGGAAATTTTCTGCAAAATATTTCCATTTATATTTGTTTCCATCTCTCATTGTGCCAATTCTGTTCTTTCAGCCAGTCATTGCATTTATATCAGAATTGGTTTAATGTTTTAAGTAAATTTTTGAGATAAATTTGTGTTCTTCTTGCTTCCTCTGAAAAACAGGTCCATTTTATTCATAAAAGTAAGTGAAATATGATTTCTGACTTCAACTTCTTCTTGAGATATTTTTTCCCATATGTGCTCCATCATTTAGTTTACCAAATAATGCCTACTAAATTTGAATAATGGAGGGATACTATTTTCTGAAATAAAAAAAAAAAAGATAGAAAAGGAAAAGAAAAAGGAAAGAAAAGAAAATTATGGAATATTTTAAATAAAGTTTGCTGTGTGTGTTCTAAATGCCACGACACTTTCATTTGCCTGGACCCTCCTAACTCACAATTAGCTGCAGAGTAAATACTTTACAACACTTACTATTCTAATACTTATCCCTTTTTATCAACTCCATACTGAACCTTTCCTTCCTTATTAGCTCTTTCTTCTTAGCATATAAACTTGTGCAAGTATCTCTCTCATCAAATATAAAAACAAACAACAAGATAAGAAGGAAAGCCTTTTTTTGAAGATTTGCTCTGTTACCACTTTCTTCTCTTTCATTTCTATTCAAAACTTCAGGAAAGAATTTTTACTTCTTCACCTCTGATCTTCTCTACAGCCCATAGAAAATTATTTCTGCCCTTGAAATATAATTTAAAGTATTACCACCAAGATTATAAGTCATGAAATTGTCAAATCCAATAGAATATATTTAGTCTTGACCTTACTTTATTTCTCAGATATTTTTAATGCTTTTGACAACTCCTTTCTTTTGCAACTGTGTACTATTGGTTTCATTATACTTTCTGGTTTCCTCCTCTCCCTGCCTTCTCTTAAGTTTTCCTTTGCAGTTGTCTTCTTATTCCTGCCCCTGTGTTTCTTCCTCCTCCTCCTCACCCTCCTTCTCTTTCTTTTTTCTCTCCTTTTCCTTCTTTCTCTTTCTCTTCTTCATCTCCCATCTCTCTCCTCCTCCTCCTTCTTCCCTCTCTTGCTCTCACATCATACCTCTTCTTGGGTGATTAGATTCACATCTTTTGTTTCAACTATCATCTTTATTATGATGACTTTCATATCTATAGCTCCAGCACATATGTCAGCCTCATCCTCCTTCTCCAGACTTACACTAACACCTGGCCACTGGGTATTTTCAGCTAAATGTTCATTCCATAGGCACATCAAACTTAACATGTCTCAAACTGCAGATATTTATCTTCACTCTAAAATGTTTTATTTCTCCTGTCCTTTTCATCTCTTTGAATAGAACTATGATCCACCAAGGTGGTCTGGAAGAACCCGAGTTTGCCCTTTGCTTTATTTCCCTACAGTTACCTTATAGATCTGTATGCTCGCGGTCAAGGACAGAATCAGGGAAGAATGTGTGACTCTATTAGAAGAAATTCGCCATTGACATCCCACCAATATTGGAAAAATAACCATGAAAATGCTCCTCATAATGAGTAGGTTAAATACAAAGGACAATCTTTGTAAGTAAAATTGAATGTTTGAGAGGTCGAAGTATCCTTGAACATTCTAAAAAACCCACACATTTATCTTACATATGGAGAAACAGTCCTAGAGAGGGAGATGACTATTTAAGATAAAGACAAGGTAATGAAAGAACATGGATTAATGTCTAGATTCACTTATATAATTTTCGCATCTTTTTAATATTAGAAATAACTAATTCCTCCTTACCTCCAATCTATGTGATGACAAACTTTTTTTTTTAAAGATTTTATTTATTTATTTGACACAGAGAGATAGAGATCACAAGCAGGCAGAGAGGCAAGCAGAGAGAGAGAGAGAGGAGGAAGCAGGCTCCCTGCCAAGAAGAGACCCTGATTTGGGGCTCGACCCCAGGACCCTGAGATTATGGCCCAAGCCAAAGGCAAAGGCCTCAACCCACTAAGCCACCCAGGTGGGGGATATATTTTTTTGGTGGGGGATAAAACAAAGCTAAGAGTATAGGAGGCAGAGTCTAAACAAACAAACAAACAAATAAAATATGTATACATGTAAATATAAATTTCTGTTGGTTGAATTTACCCTACATTATAAAATTTGAGAGTTCTATTAAATACCTTCCAGAAAATTTACACCCAACATGTATGATATCTGTTTCCTATATGGTCACTAACCCTAAATATTATCCAGTTTTAAGAAGTTTGTCAATCTGATAAAGGAAAATGGTGTATCTGTAAGATTAAACATATTTTTATGTTTCTTGCACACGTATATTTTTTTCAATGAACCATGTTTCCATATTCTTTGACTGCCTTTCTATGGGATTATTTATCTTTTTCTTTTTTGAATTTTCTCAAGTTTCTTGGATTAGTTTTTCTTCTGGAACATATTCTTCAAATACATTTTTTCAGGCTACATATTTTTTTCTTGGGACTATTTTTAAATATTTGTTTCCTTTAATATAAAATACACAAATCACTGTATAGTTCTTAATTTATGTGTTGAAAAATTTTGTGGATAAACATTCTTTGGTGCTCTTCCTGCCCTATCTGAATCCAAACATGTTAACATATCTTCTGAACTTTTGATTGAGGACCAAAATTTTACTTTGACAGAGCCAGTCAGCCCAGATGTTTATATTTTCCTATTCATCTATTCTCTCCCCGTCACCACTATCTCATCCTTTTTCAGGCAGTGAGGACAAATTAGGTAAAAATCATTGGACTTTGCTATTACAATTAAACTCTGTCTTAGCTTGAGCTGCAGTAAGAAAATGCCATACTCAGTTTGCCTTGTTAACAGAAATTTACTTCTGACAGTCCTAGAGGCTGAAAGTCTGTGATCATGGTGTCAGCAGGGTCAGATTCTGGTGAGAACCCTCTTCGGGTTTCAGGTCACTGACTTCATTGTATCCTCAGGTGGGGGAAGAGTACTCTGGCTCTCTGACATCATCTCATACGGGTACTGATCCCATTCATGAGGGCTGCACCCTCAGACCTAATTACCTTCTAAAGTCCCCTCCTTCGAATACTATCATATTGAGGGTTGGTATTTCAGTTTACGAATTTGGAAGAGACATAGACAGTTGGTTCACAACAATCTAGAAATGGCAAGTAGGGGCTCTGTCACTAACCAAACTTTGAGAGGTGGCTCTAAAGTTCAAAGTACCTATTCTTGTGGCTTTTCCTTCCAACCTTCTTTTTCCTCGGTCTACTCCACGCTTTTTTTCTCCTTTGTTTTACATTCTACTAAGTACCTGTTTATTAGTAAAGGTAATTAGCTTTGGGAAATTATCATGGTTTTGTCTTCTCTTCCCTATTTTCTTCCCAGTGAAGAAAAAACAAAATTTGAGCATTGTTCATTTACCTTTCCCAGCTAAGGAAGTTTGGAGAGCTTTCTAGTCCTCTCTCTCTCTCTCTCTCTCTCTATCTCAAATACCTATACTCCCATAATAAGGTTTTCACACTTCTAATTAAATATTTTTCCAAAGTGGAGGCTATTAGTAAAGTTTTGGTTAGGATTTTGTCCACTCAGTTTTTAAAAACTATTTCTGATATGAGAGAATGTTGCACATTAGGAGGTGTACTAGTTGTCTCTCTTTCTTAGGCTGCTGCTGCCACTTTTCTACAGGTAAGGAAGTTTTGTCCCTTCCTTTTATTAATTATTGATGGCAGTTATATTCTTTGGAGAGGCTGAGAAAAGTTCTGTCAGAAGCCTCCAAATTCATTTTATTTTACTTTGAAGATAATAAAATACATAATGTGGGTATTCTCATTTTAAAAAAGATTTATTATGAACAATCTCAAATTTACACAAAAGAATGATATAACAAGCCACTAAGTGTTCATCACATAGTTTCAATACTTATCAATGAGAGGCCAACAAACCACACCTACCCTCTATTTATTTTGAAGCAAATTTGGGATGTCAGAGAAATTCACTCATAAACATGTTAGCATTTCAGATATAGCTTTTAAAGGTTTCTAGAAAAATTTTCTTTCTTGGCTTTAAGTTAGATTACCACTGTAATTCATCCATAGCCTATTTTATTAATTTGTCCAATGAAAATACACAGAAAGTAGAGGAACAGAGAGCATTTGCAGTTTCAAACTGCTTGCCTCTTAGGCCCTGGTCTGTTGTTTTTTTGTTTGTTTTTTCATTAAAGTATGTAAACAAATTCATTCACTTTAATAAGTATTTGTAGAGGCTTTACTGTGAATCATAGGGTTTCCTATATAATGCAGTTACAGCAATGAACCAAAATAGTGCTCTCATGGAGCTTATAGTCTAGTGTTTAACTTTGAGATGTGGCTCTAAAGTTCATCGTGTCTGTTTATCAAAGAATGTTTCTGTCTTTTATGTTGTTTCTGTTTAATTTTTGTTTTTCATTTGAGGTTTAAAACGTTTCTTATTAAAACATTGGTGTAAGCATCTTGTCAAGGAGTCTGGTGAAACAAAACCAAGGAAGATAAAACAAAAACAAACCAACTAGCTCTTCATTGTATGGTCTCTCTTACAAGTTTATAAAGTTGCAGTCACTTATAAGAGCCTGTGGAAAGAACTTCAATGAAAACCTTATTGGCTAGCTTAATGACATCACATCTTGTGGTTCTTTTATGAGGGGCAGAACATGGAAGGAGTAGGAAGAAGTTTAGCTAGAGTTCTGTTTATTTACCTGCTGTGTGATGGGTCTCAGATGCCCTATACACTACTGCAGGTAGGAATCATTGCTTATTATTTTAATGTAAGTTTGATTGGGATGTGACTAATTACATAAGAGAGTTATACAAGAAACATAAAACAGGGATATTCTAGATCTGCTAATTAAGATAAGCAGTATGAGGTAAAAATAAAGTATGGTTTGTGCATAAATAAAGAAACATACTGTTTCATCATTGTATGATAGGTTTGATAAAGTGTTTTTGGACTCAATTGCCGATAAGTATCTTCAAGAATAGTTTTTGGTGTAGTTTAAGATGACAGTCTTCAATGCAGTAGGCCAAGGAAAAGACAAAAATAAGCTATCACAGAGAGATGTAAATTAACTACCTATTGAGGAAGTATGTTATCACTGAATTTTCCCTGGGATTTCTTTTGTATTAAAGATTTAAAAATTTTAAATGGTGCACTATTGCATTTGTACTGTTACCTACTTATAATTGCTTCAACAGATAATATGTTGAGTAGATACTATGTTATAGGCTCTGTGCTGGAGTTTGGAGATACAGTGTGATAAAATGAAGGATGGCTTGTGAACCTTATAGCCTAATTGAGATAGATTTGTGTATTTCCACACACACATATGCACATAAACATTAAATAATAAAGATATCTTAATATTTATTTCTAGGTAATGCTACTAATTGTGGATAGTTTTGTACTGGAAAGAAATATATGGCTCATTGGGATTCATATTTCAATGACTTACTTAAAAAATGCCTAAAATTTTTTATGCCTAAAGCTTTTTTTTTTTCTTTTTTTTTTCCCCTCTTACAGTTCCAAATACAAATTGAATAATTGCTGGTTGGTGTCCATGAAAGTTACAGAGATGTCTTATCTTGTAGGAAGTTAGTCAGTACTGATATTTTCCATTATTACTAAAAGAAGCCTCCGTTGCCTTAAATTTATGCCACCAAGAGAAAACAGTGAATAGTGAGTTAAAGTGTTAGATCATTGGGTTAATTATGTTCTGCTAGAGTATCATTACTATCCTTTAAATAAGAAAAAAAAATTAAGTTAGAAAATTTTTAACAAGTTAAATTAACCAGGGACTATAAAGGAAAGTAATTTCAGCAGGATTATTTATGCCCTCAATCAAAGTTTAACACAAATAAACAAATAAACCCAAAAAATGTGTGTATGTGGCATCTCCTTATTTTTTGAAGATGATTCTTTCCATCCTTTGTTCTTTGATCTCTACATGAGGAGAAGCAAATAAAGTGGCAATGGGGGCAAGGGTGCTAGATGTCTTGGCACTCATTAACTATGGCAATTAGCACCATTTAGATTGATATATTTCCAAAACGAAAGCATGACTTGGAGCAGACAAACAAAAAATCATGATGGCATTTGTGAAGGTGGAGTGACATTGACCAACAAGAAACAAAAGAAACAAAGCTCATCTTGAAAGTCTTGGAATATTTGAAAAATTGGTTACATGATAAGACTGTTTCAACATAACTATAATTCCCTTTGGACTTATTAATGCTTTGGTAGCCTTAAAGTAAAATGAAAAGACACCAGGGCAGTCCGCTTTAATAGCTTGCTGGCTTGAACCCCAATACATAATGTTCTTGTAATAGTTTATGGGTGACTGCAATAAATTGGTAGCAAATGTTTTCCATTTTTTGGCTCTTCATATCAGATCTGCTCTTAGAGAACATTTTGTTCTGAGAATATTATGAAGGTAATTGATCTACTTTAAAAGTTGCTTGACAATTTTAGTGTAGTGTTAACTTTTCTGCCCTCCAGATTGTGTGATTTTTGCCCTTTGAGCTAAAGTCAAATTAAAGTTTGGACCTTCACTGTTTACTCGCTTATGACTAAATACTTTGTAAGTACTGCCAAAAAGAAAGAAAAATCTATTTTTTCCCAATGCTTTAGTTACCTGTCTGTCTTTTAGATAGTAGTTTAAATCTGTCCTTCTTCTTGACAGAGAAAACAATTTGAGATGGATTAATTTTGAACCTAGTTTGTTGATGAATCATTAATGATCATATTTAGGGGTTGTATTAGAAATAAAAAAGAGAATTACAATTCACCAAAAGAAATTACTGTATTTTAAACGAAATGAAGGCTGAGAATTTTCTGGGAGTTAGTGAACTGAAGTATCTAATATGGGGTGCTCTGAGGCATTTACTGCATGCCTAATCTGTTTTTTAGTTTTTAAGCAGCAAATATTCATGCTGTACATACAATAAAAAGTTACAGACTTAATGTAAATTGAAATGGTCTCAATGTTAACATTAGACCCATGGAAAATTAGAGGATATCTGAATACTTTATTCATTCTTTTAGTGTTCAGTGTGCCTAGGAACATTTGTTTCATATAAAAGTTATATTACAAAATTAATGGACTAAGGGCGGAAAGGGAATTTGGAGGAATGTGAAATAAAGTCTGGTTATATACTGAATGCAGGTGGAAGATGTTTGAGGAACATTTCTGGAACAAAGTGCAGTCTCTTCCTACCAAGGTCCAGGCTTCCAAAAGCGACAGGAAGGGTCTATGTGGTAATATAAAACTGCAAAGAAAATTCTGGTTGTACAGAGAGCCCTGAAGAGGTGGTACTGAAGCAATAGAAGGAAAACCTGAGCTAATAAGAGAAAAATGTGAGGAGGAGCTTGAAATAATTAGAGAAGAAATCAAATGCTTCAACAATAGGAACAACAAAAATTCAGGAGATCTTGATGCAGAGCAGTCCCCTGAAAAGGGATTTTAAACTTGTGTATGCAAGAAGCAGACAACATGATTGGAAGTGAAGTATTTGGTTATTCCTGTAAGTTGACGGGCAAGACATTCTGGGGGGAACACAACTCCACACTAGGATTAGTTGCACTTTCGCAAATGTGTTTTGAAGTAAAAAGCTGAAAGCCACATGAAGCACCCAGGGTCTTAGGTAATATATGTATGCCTGTTGTATTTTATGGCATACACAGGAAAGACGAATTACATTTTAAAATTGATATGTGTGTGAGCATGGTTATTCTGCATCTGTGGAGTACCAAAAATAATATCAATAATAGTCAATCAACATAGTCAATTTAGTCTCCATATTTTAAAAACCTTTCAAAATGTTTTGTTAAATACCATGAAAGTGGTTTCGGTGACAAAGGTTTCAGATCTTTGCAAATGATAATGAATTCGGAGACACATAATGAGAAACACTGTAGTGAGGTCTAGACAGATTTAGATAAATTAATGACCCGACTAGTTGATGGCAGCCACAGTCTCTAACTTTGAGCAAAGGAATCTTAAAAGCAGCTCAATGAAGAAATATTTTTTTTCTCCCTTTTCTTTTTAAAACATTTAATTGTCTTTTCTAAGGGTGATAAAGAAAATGAAATGTAGAGACTTCATTGTACTGTACTCATTGTATTCTCTCTCCTCCCTTATAAATTAATCTATTCTGCTTCTTCACATTGATTCACCTTTTTCTTTAAATGAACATATATTGCACACATAATATATACTTTTTCTATATGAAAGCATATGTCATAATCTTTTCCATTTATGCTCATATATTAAGTCTTTTAAGACATTTGTTGAACTATTTGCTTTGGGTGGATTGATTTTACATCAAAGAGTTTTATTAAAAATGAAAGACTTTCCTTCTATTGAAGGGAAACTTCTTTTAATACCAGAATGAGGCAGAATATTATTGCTAAAGTATAACTTTGAACTGTACATATATATGTACATACATACAACATATGTATGTACAGTGTAACTTTGTATAACTTTCTACAACCAATAGGATATCCTATTGGATGTAGAACATCCTATTGGATGTAGTTCTACTTTTACAATTCAGTTTACTCTCCTCCATACTCAAAAAAGTCACCATCACTTAAAAAAGGTATGTTCTTAGAGTTAAAATGTTTGTATCTTTGTTAAACTAAATATTATGTTAAATATTTCACACATTTCTACAAAGAATGTTGTCCTTGTCCTCATTTGAAAAAGAAAAGAAAAGAAAAGAAAACTGAGAAGAGACACTTTGAACATGGTTAGACTTTCAGGTCAAAATAAATATGCAATTTACATATCAGTATAACAATTTTAGGAATTCATTACATTTTGAAACTTTTTTTCTGAATAGTGGCAGTATTTTGGCCTTTAAGACACAGCATTCAAAATATTTTGAATAAAAGCTAAAAGACATTTATCCAAAATATTAGAATCTTTCCATATAATAATTCAGGTGATCTCCATTTTTAAAAATCTAATTTATGAAAAGTTAGGATTTGCAAAAAGATAAATTAAGGAATGGTGATTTATGGAATGGTGTTTATGGAATTATGGTTTGCAAAATAATTTAAAAGTATCATTTCTTTATAAAATTTGACTCATGCTTATTTAACATAAAAAAATAATCCGCTCCATATTCTAAAACTATTTCTTTTAAACAAGTGCAACAGTCTATGATGTAATGGAACTTTATGTAGCCAAATTAGTATTATTCTTTACAAAGTAGTCACCTTGGAAGATGTTTCTTCATTTAAATAGTGCAGCCATTATTCTAAACATTCTAATGTATTGAAATTGCCTGTAGAGCCAACAACATATCCTTTTGAGTATTTTCATTGATAACTACTTTTTAATTTGATTTGATTTTTAGGAATAGTCAAGAGTAATTTAGAATGATGTTGACTGAATAGAACCAAGTTTATTGCCATCATAAAACCTGACCTATTCTGACTGGTACAGTTCTGCAAATCCCTTATCATTTCCTTACCTCCAGTTCTACAACCTACTCCAATTGAGTGCCCTTTGTCAAGTCCACTCCGTTCACAGTATTCTTAAAATTCTAGGACTATGCCCTGTTTTGCATGATCAACAAGGGCATTACAAAAAAATTACAGAATTTATAAAGCCATTTACTGGTGTGACTTTGTGCAGTCTCTAAAGGTGATTTCAAAAGAGATACAATTTACAGTGCTTTGAGAATGGTAGAATTATGGAATAAAAGTATTATATTCACTGCAACAGAGGATATCTAAGTCTGTGACTTTTGGATACCTGATATGTGACTTCAGTGTAGTAAATATTTATTGAGCATGTATATTATGTAAAACACTGTAGTAGGCACTGAGGCAAAAATGCAAAGAAAAAAATAGGGAGGGGAATACTTTTCAATGACCCTACTGCAAGATAGATGTAAGTGTTCTCTTTGAGTGACAAAGCACTACATAAATATAGGAGAGGAAGGGATTCATTTTAACTGGGGCATGACAATTAAATTGAACCTGCAAGGACACAGATGGAAACCTTGGTGGGAGGGGATGGAAGAAAGGACATTCTAGGAAGAAGTAACTCTTTCAATTATACGGCATGGTTTATGTCTCTCAAAAAATGAAATTTTAACTTTCTAGTCATAGTAAAAACAGTACTTTTTCAACTTTACCAGCACTATAGGATTTGCCTTGATTTAATTCAGTTGAATCTCACACTCTTTTGTTTCATCCTACTGTGTGTGTGCCCTGTCTGTTTTCCTTAGTGGTCTTGTCTGTGTCTTTCTCTTACTATGTGTCTCCTTCCTTTCCTTTTTATCTTTGTCTTCCCTTTCCTATCTTTTCCATTCCTTTCTCTTATTCTTCTTTTGATCTTGATTGTCTGTCATAGGGAATTGAAACATACATGTTAAAATTGAAACATATATGTTAAAATTGAACTATATATCTTTTCCCATTCTTAATTTTAGAAATGGGTGGTTTAACTTTTTAATTTTTTAATTAATAGACTTTATTTTTAGAGCAATTTTAGGTTTACAAAAAAAGCCAGTAGAATGTACGAAACTCCCAGGTACTCACTTGCCTTCCACCCCCCACCCCAATTTCCCTATTATTAAATAGCCACATTGGTATAGTATATTTGTTGCAATTGACAAACCAATTTTGATACCTTATTATTAACTAAAGTACATAGTTTACATTAGCATGCTCTCTGTTGTATTCTGTGGGTTTTGACAAATACATAACGTTATGTGTCCGCCATTACAGTATCATACAGGATAATTTCACTGACTTAAAAATTCTCTGTGTTCCACCTATTTATCCATTTCTCCTCTACCCCTTTCCATGCCTCCAAATGCCTGGTAACCTTTATACAGTCTCTAAAGTTTTACCTTTCAGAATGCCGTATACTTGGAATCATACAGTATATAGCCTTTTCAGACTGGCTTCTTTCATTTAGCAGTATGTATTTAAGATTTCTCCATATCTTTTTGTGGCTTGATAGCTCATTTCTTTTTTTAGTGCAAAATAATAGGCCATTGTATGGATGCACCATGATTTGTTTACCCATTCAGCTGCTAAAATGAAAATACCTTGGTTGGTTGCAATGTTTGGCAGTTATAAATAAATCTGTGTAGACATTTATGTGCAGGTTTTTGTGTGGACATAAGTTTCAACTAATTTAGATACACACCAAGAAGCATTATTGGTAGATCATATGGTAACACTATGTTTAACTGTGGAACAAATTTGCAAACTGTATTCCAAGGTGACTGTATTATTTTGCATTCTCACCAGCAATGAATGGGAATCCTCATTGCTTCACATCCTCACTACCATTGGTGTTGTCAGTTGTTTTGTATTTTAGTCATTCGAATAGATGTTTAGTGGTATCTCATTGTTGTTTTCATTTGTAGTTTTCTGCTGACCTATAACATTGGGCATCTTTTCAAGTGCCTATTTGCCATGTCTGTTTTCTTTGGGTATGTGTTTGTTCAGATCTTTGGCCCATTTTTAAACTGAGTTGTTGTTCTTATTGTTGAGTTTAAAGAGTTCTTTGTATAATTTGCATACTAGTCCTTTACCAGAAATGTGATTTGCAGATATTTTCTTTTATCCTATGTCTTGCCATTCACAGAATGAAAGTTTGAAATTTTAATAAAGTCCAATTTATAAGTTATTTCTTTCGTGGATCATGCTTTTGGTGTTATATCTAAACATTAATTGACAAGCTCAACATCACCTAGATTTCCTATGTTATCTTCTAGATGTTTTATCATTTTGTGTTTTACATATAGGTCAATGGTCCATTTTGAGATAGTTTTTTGATTAGTGTCTAGGTTTATTGATTTATTTATGCATGTGAATGTCAGTTGTTCCAGCACTATTTGTTGAAAAGACTATTTTTGCTTTAGTGTATTGCCTTTGGTATTTTGTCAAAGATCAATTTAATATATTTATGTAGGTCTATTTCTGTCTATTCTGTTCCATTGATCTATTTGTCTGTTTTTTCACCAGTACCATATTATCTTGATTACTATAGCTTTACAGTCATTTTGACATCAGGTAGTGTCAGTCCTGACTTTGTTCTTCGGTGTTAAGTTGGGTCTTTTGCCTCTCCATAGAAGCAGCTTGTAGATATTTACAGAATAACTTGCTGGAATTTTTATTGAGATTACATTGCATCAAAAGATCAAGTTGAAAGAACTGACATCTTTACAATACTGAGTCTCCCTATCCATGAACATGGAATATCTCTTCATTTATTTTGTTCTTTAATTCCTTTCACCCAAGTTTTGTGATTTTCCTCATGTGCATCTTGTATATATTTTGTTAGATTTATACCTAGGAATTTATTTGATATTTTGGTGCCAATGTAAATATTTTGTGCTTTTACTTTCAAATTTCAATAGTTAATCTGTGGTATATAAAAAGCAATTGAATCCTATATACTTTCAATGCCCAACTCTTGCTTTCTCTTAAAAAAAAAAAAGAAAACAAATCCCCAAGTTAGTATAAATACACTCGATTATTTTTTGTTTTTTTCCCTGATTGCTCTATTTTATATGTGACTAGAAAAGACACAGCCTCCCATGATACATTTATAATACTGCTATTGGTTAGAGTCTCATATTTTCATTTTCATATTTGAACGTTATTCTTGAATGTATATCCAATATGGCATAATATATTTCCAACCACATTATATTCATTTATTCTAATGGAAATAAAAGAGTAGTTCTGATTTTTTCTTAAAAGTAGAGGGCTATAATTTATCTCATAATACTTTATTTAAAGAAAAATTAAAGTACTCATTTTAACAAACTTGGAAAACACTGAAAAATACATTTTTTTCCCGAATTCTACAATACTGGTAACATTTTGGAACATAGGTTCCTGTGGTTTTTTGATTTGTGGAAACAATATCAGGATTAGAGAGGGCACTCTAGACACTATTTCTTCCTCGTAATCATCAAAGGTTGGGAACTCACAAGATGAAAGTTTAAGCTAGTTCACTTAAATGTAGATATAATCAGTCCCTTTAATACTGCCAGTATTGAAAGAAGAAGAGCTGTTACCTATTTCTTTTCTCCTGTTTTGAAACCATTGTTTTTATGGTTTTTTTTCTTGACTTCTCACTTATTATTTTGATTATACTCTCTGTATTACTAAATTTAATAGATACCTTTTTGAAAAGTTAACATATAATTCATATATCATAATATCTCACCCACTTAAAGTGCTCAGTTTGGTGGTTTTTATTATGTTCAGAAAGTTGTGCAAGCATCACCACAATCTAATTCTAGAATATTTTCACCACCCCAAAGATTCTGCAGTGTAATCCCAGCAGTCATTCTTGGAGATCCAGGCTATAATATTCCAGTGATTTTGTAACTGACTGCTCCTCTATCAACATAATACTCTATCAAGAATATGTTGATGCTGGAGATTTCTCTCTTTGTCTTCCTTTTTTTCAAGCCAGCTCTCCCTAGTTGTTTCAACTGCCCCCACTATTTCAGGACTTCCTACCATTCTCCATGATTTTCTTTCCTTCCTTGCTTTTTTCTTTTTTTAAAAAAGAATTTATTTGTTTATTTGTCAGAGAGAGAGAGAGAGAGTTCATGCACAAGTAGGGGGAGCTGCAGGCAGAGGGAGAAGCAGGCTCCCTACTGAGCAAGGAGCCTGAAGCAGGACTCAATCCTAGGACCCTGGGATCTTGACCTGAGCCAAAGGCAGATTCTTAAACCAAACTGAGCCACCCAGGCATCCCTCTAAGTATTTCTTTGTAGGCTTTTTGATATTACCATGTCCTTATCAAAATGGACTGTCTAGATTAAGACACAGACTGTATGGCTTTGCTAGTGCACATGGGATAATTGCTGTCTTCTTTAATTTATTATTATGGCTGACATTATTGATCATAAGTCCTTGATTGATAATGAAATTCTGTAGTCTGTCAACATTCCCAACACTCCCACAATATCTGTAGTTTCTTGATTCTAAGAGGTAATAATAATGAAAAATATATATATATATTGGGCTAGGAGAAGGCAAAGGGAAGAAGAATGTGGGGGAATTGCAACTAACAAAAACTTAATGTACACCCAACATAACTATAAAGCATCCACTGATTCACTACAATTGCACTTCTGAAATTGTTAGTATCCTAAAAAATAAACATATTAAAACTAAGGTTGGGAATAGGTGTATATCTTGTAATAGGCCAGAAATCTATGGGGTTTGTGATAGTACTAAATGGATACATGTGACATTATCTGCAGTAAGTAAAATGAACAAATAAGTATATTTTGAAGGAAGAGGGGAAAATTGCTTATATCCCATTTTGCCTGAGAGTTTTCCCAAAGTTGTCAAATAAACACAACATTTAAGACTTAGGGTGAACCTTAGCAAATAGAGGTTTTGCACTGATTTTTTTATTCTTTAAATGTTAGGCTAATACCAGTGGATAGTTTAATGATTCTAATCAGAAACTATGTAAAAGCAGGTCTCATAGTAACCAGATGTCCTGGGATTTAAAATGGTATACTAAAAGTAACTTCCTATATAAAGTGTTTGAAAACTTACAGTACTTGTCATTTCTTATTTTCTTTTATGAACTATTTCAAAAATATAACAAAACACAGAATTAATATAAATACCAAATACCATCACTCATTTTTAAAATGTTAGTATTTACCATATTTGCTTAAGAAAATGTTACATGAATTAATCATTACAAAATTAGTTGAGGTCCTCTCCTGTTTACATTTCCCCATTTTTGTACCCAGAGGCAACTCTTCTCCTGAGGTTAATATATATCCTTTCGGTCCATGTTTTTTTTACTATTTTTATATTGTAATTTTCCCTGTGTGACCCCATAAAAATTGGGGGTAGTTTTAGATACCAAAAAACATTTACATACATCATACCTCATGGTATCCAATGTCATACCTTCCAATCCAGCTATCAACGTGCTCCCAGAGTGCCACAGTGAACTTACAGGTATGCTGTGAGGTATTTTAAATTTTCAGGAAAAACATTGCAGTATTCAGAATCTTTCAGACACCAGATCAGCTACTAGCTTGAGGTAGTTTGCAATTTCAGCATTTTAATTTCAGCACATTCTTCTTGATTAGCGTTATGTCTTTGAGAAGCTGGTTTTTGGTAAGTGCTGTCATAGAAAGCAGTGTGAAGATTGTGTGAAAATCAACACACACCAGGGAAAAAAGGTGGCAGTGTCCAATCCAATTTCAAGGTTTGAGAGTTGTGAAGTGCTCAGTAGGCACACACATCCCAATAATAACTAATTTAAGGATGGTTATGTAAGCATTGAATTAAAATAATATTTTCCTTGCAGTTTGTGTTTATTATTTTTTTGTATGACCACTAAGTGGCTAGGACATAAATACTTATTGAGATATTTAGAATTAAATTACAAAATAAATGGTTCTGCTAGATGTTTTTAGGCTAAGTTTGCTGAGAAAACATTATTAAGACACTCAGGACTCTATTAAAAAATGATAATGAGACATTGAGAGTTCTTATGAACTGAGGAATACTGGGTAATTCTGCAACATATTTTGGTTTCACTTAACATTAAGTTCATGATTATCTGTTTTGATACATATGGGCCCAAGGCATTTTAACTGCTATATATAGTGCGGTATGTTTATCCATTGTTTGACTAAGGGACAATTTATCCATTTTCTGTTGATGCACATTTAAGTGTTTCTTCTCTTCCTTTCCCATCCCCTTCATTCCTCTCACTTCATCATTTCCTTCCTCTCTTCTTTTCTTTTTTCTTTCTTCTTCTTTATTTTTTATTATAGTCAGTGTCACAGTAAATATCTTTGTAAATATCTCCTTGTGTAAATGTGAGAGAATTTCTGTATTTGCATTGCTGAGTTTAGAGAATATATTTTTAAATTTACAAGGTAATGGAAAATTGGTCTCCATCAAATTTTTCTGAATTCCCCTTTTTCCATACCTTTTCCAGCAATAGATATTGGTAGATTTTAAACTTTGCATAAGAAGATTGGAGTAGTGTATCTATTTGCTAATTTAATTTTATATTTTTTAAAAAGTTGAGCTTCTCTTCATATTTTTTATTAACATATAATATATTGTACAAAGGGTACAAATCTGTGAATCATCAAGCTTACACATTCCACAGCACTCACCATAGCACATACCCTCCCCAATGACCATAACCGAGCCACCCTATCACTATCCCCCCACCTCCAGCAACTCTCAGTTTTTTTCATGAGATTAGGAGGCTCACATGGTTTGTCTCTCTCCCAATCCCTTCTTATTTCATTTTCTCCCTCCATAACCACCACGACACCCTGCTCTGCCTCTCAAATTGCTCGTATCAGAGAGATCATATTGTCTTTCTCTGATTGACTTATTTAACTTAGCATATACTGACTAGTTCCATCCACGTCATTGCAAATGGCAAGATTTCATTTTGTTTGATGGCTGCATAGTATTCCATTGTGTGTATATAAACCACCTCTTCTTTATCCATTCATCTGTTCATGAATATCAGGGTTCCTTCCATAGTTTGGCTATTGTGGACATTGCTGCTATAAACATTCAGGTGCACGTGCCCCTTTGGATCCCTATATTTGTATCTTTAGGTTAAATACCCAGTAGTGCGATTGCTGGATTGTAGAGTAGCTCTATTTTCAACGTTTTTTAAATTTTTATTTTTTATAAACATGTATTTTTATCCCCAGGGGTACAGGTCTGTGAATCGCCAGGTTTACATACTTCACAGCACTCACCAAAGCACATACCCTCCCGAATGTCCATAACCCCACCCCCTTCTTCCAACACCCTCCCCCCAGCAACCCACAGTTTGTTTTGTGAGATTAAGAGTCACTTATGGTTTCTCTCCCTCCCAGTCCCATCTTGTTTCATTGATTCTTCTCCTACCCACTTAAGCCCCCATGTTGCAACACCACTTCCTCATATCAGGGAGATCATATGATAGTTGTCTTTCTCTGCTTGACTTATTTCGCTAAGCATGATATGCTCTCGTTCCATCCATGTTGTCGCAAATGGCAAGATTTCATTTCTTTTGATGGCTGCATAGTATTCCATTGTGTATATATACCACCTCTTCTTGATCCATTCATCTGTTGATGGACATCTAGGTTCTTTCCATAGTTTGGCTATTGTGGACATTGCTGCTATAAACATTCAGGTGAACGTGCCCCTTTGGATCACTACGTTTGTATCTTTAGGGTAAATACCCAGTAGTGCAATTGCTGGATCATAGGGCAGTTCTATTTTCAACATTTTGAGGAACCTCCATGCTGTTTTCCAGAGTGGTTGCACCAGCTTGCATTCCCACCAACAGTGTAGGAGGGTTCCCCTTTCTCCGCATCCTCGCCAGCATCTGTCATTTCCTGACTTGTTGATTTTAGCCATTCTGACTGGTGTGAGGTGATAGCGCATTGTGGTTTTGATTTGTATTTCCCTGATGCCGAGTGATATGGAGCATTTTTTCATGCGTCTGTTGGCCATCGGGATGTCTTCTTTGCAGAAATGTCTGTTCATGTCCTCTGCCCATTTCTTGATTGGATTATTTGTTCTTTGGGTGTTGAGTTTGCTAAGTTCTTTATAGATTTTGTACACTAGTCCTTTATCTGATATGTCGTTTGCAAATATCTTCTCCCATTCTGTCAGTGTCTTTTGATTTTGTTAACTGTTTCCTTTGCTGTGCAAAAGCTTTTGATCTTGATGAAATCCCAATAGTTCATTTTTGCCCTTGCTTCCCTTGCCTTTGGCTATGTTCCTAGGAAGATGTTGCTGCAGCTGAGGTCGAAGAGGTTGCTGCCCGTGTTCTCCTCAAGGATTTTGATGGATTCCTTTCGCACATTGAGGTCCTTCATCCATTTTGAGTCTATTTTCATGTGTGGTGTAAGGAAATGGTCCAATTTCATTTTTCTGCATGTGGCTCTCCAATTTTCCCAACACCATTTATTGAAGAGGCTGTCTTTTTTCCATTGGACATTCTTTCCTGCTTTGTCGAAGATTAGTTGACTGTAGAGTTGAGGGTCTATTTCTGGGCTCTCCCTTCTGTTCCATTGATCTATGTGTCTGTTTTTGTGCCACTACCATGCTGTCTTGATGATGACAGCTTTGTAATAGAGCTTGAAGTCCGGAATTGTGATGCCACCAACGTTGGCTTTCTTTTTCAATATCCCTTTGGCTATTCGAGGTCTTTTCTGGTTCCATATAAATTTTAGAATTATTTGTTCCATTTCTTTGAAAAAGATGGATGGTACTTTGATAGGAATTGCATTAAATGTGTAGATTGCTTTAGGTAGCATAGACATTTTCATAATATTTATTCTTCCAATCCAGGAGCATGGAATATTTTTCCATTTCTTTGTGTCTTCCTCAATTTCTTTCATGAGTACTTTATAGTTTTCTGAGTAGAGATTCTGTGTCTCTTTGGTTAGGTTTATTCCTAGGTATCTTATGGTTTGGGGTGGAATTGTAAATGGGATTGACTCCTTAATTTCTCTTTCTTCTGTCTTGCTGTTGGTGTAGAGAAATGCAACTGGTTTCTGTGCATTGATTTTATATCCTGACACTTTACTGAATTCCTGTATAAGTTCTAGCAGTTTTGGAGCGGAGTCTTTTGGGTTTTCCACATATAGTATCATATCATCTGCGAAGAGTGATAATTTGACTTCTTCTTTGCCAATTTGGATGCCTTTAATTTCCTTTTGTTGTCTGATTGCTGAGGCTAGGACCTCTAGTACTATGTTGAATAGAAGTGGTGATAATGGACATCCCTGCCGTGTTCCTGACCTTAGCGGAAAAGCTTTCAGTTTTTCTCCATTGAGAATGATATTTGCGGTGGGTTTTTCATAGATGGCTTTGATGATATTGAGGTATGTGCCCTCTATCCCTACACTTTGAAGAGTTTTGATCAGGAAGGGATGCTGTACTTTGTCAAATGCTTTTTCAGCATCTATTGAGAGTATCATATGGTTCTTGTTCTTTCTTTTATTGATGTGTTGTATCACATTGACTGATTTGCGGATGTTGAACCAACCTTGCAGCCCTGGAATAAATCCCACTTGGTCGTGGTGAATGATCCTTTTAATGTACTGTTGAATCCTATTGGCTAGTATTTTGGTGAGAATTTTCGCATCTGTGTTCATCAAGGATGTTGGTCTATAGCTCTCTTTTTTGATGGGATCCTTGTCTGGCTTTGGGATCAAGGTGATGTTGGCCTCATAAAACGAGTTTGGAAGATTTCTTTCCATTTCTACTTTTTGGAACAGTTTCAGGAGAATAGGAATTAGTTCTTCTTTAAATGTTTGGTAGAATTCCCCCGGGAAGCCGTCTGGCCCTGGGCTTTTGTATGTTTGGAGATTTTTTTTTTTTTTAAAGATTTTGTTTATTTATTTTACAGAGAGAGGGAGAGATCACAATCATGCAGAGCAGCAGGCAGAAAGAGGGGGGGAAGGAGGTTCACCGCCGAGCAGAGAGCCCGATGCGGGGCTCGATCCCAGGACCCCGAGATCACGACCTGAGCCGAAGGCAGAGGCCCTAACCCACTGAGCCACCCAGGCGCCCCTGTTTGGAGATTTTTAATGACTGTTTCAATCTCCTTACTGGTTATGGGTCTGTTCAGGCTTTCTATTTCTTCCTGGTTCAGTTGTGGTAGTTTATATGTTTCTAGGAATGCATCCATTTCTTCCAGATTGTCAAATTTGTTGGCGTAGGGTTGCTCATAGTATGTTCTTATAATAGCATGTATTTCTATGGTATTAGTTGTGATCTCTCCTCTTTCATTCATGATTTTATTTATTTGGGTCCTTTCTCTTTTCTTTTTGATAAGTCTGGCCAGGGGTTTATCAATTTTATTAATTCTTTGAAAGAACCAGTTCCTAGTTTTGTTGATTTGCTCTATTGTTGTTTTGGTTTCTAGTTCATTGATTTCTGCTCTGATCTTTATGATTTATCTTCTCCTGCTGGGCTTAGGGTTTCTTTCTTGTTCATTCTCCAGCTCCTTTAGGTGTAGGGTTAGGTTGTGTACCTGAGACCTTTCTTGTTTCTTGAGAAAGGCTTGTACCACTGTATATTTTCCTCTCAGGACTGCCTTTGTTGTGTCCCACAGATTTTGTACCGTTGTATTTTCATTATCATTTGTTTCAATGATTTTTTCAATTCTTCTTTAATTTCCCAGTTGACCTATTCATTCTTTAGAAGGATGCTGTTTAGTCTCCATGTATTTGGGTTCTTTTCAAACTTCCTCTTGTGGTTGAGTTCTAGCTTCAGAGCATTGTGGTCTGACAATATGCAGGGAATGATCCCAATCTTTTGATACCAGTTGAGTCCTGATTTAGGACCGAGGTTGTGATCTATACTGAAGAATGTTCCATGTGCACTAGAGAATAATGTGTATTCTGTTGCTTTGGGATGAAATGTTCTGAATATATCTGTGATGTCCATCTGGTCCAGTGTGTCGTTTAAGGCCTTTATTTCCTTGCTGATCTTTTGCTTGGATGATCTGTCCATTTCAGTGAGGGGAGTGTTCAAGTCCCCTACTATTATTGTATTATTTTGATGTGTTTCTTTGATTTTGTTATTAATTGATTTATATAGTTGGCTGCTCCCACGTTGGGGGCATAGATATTTAAAATTGTTAGATCTGTTTGTTGGACAGACCTTTTGTTTTGATATAGTGTCCTTCCTCATCTCTTATTAGCATGGTAAATTCTTTTCCGCCCCTTCACTTTAAATCTGGTGGTGTCTTCGGGCTTAAATGAGTTTCTTAGAGGCAACATATAGATGGGTTTTGTTTTTTTAATCCATTCTGATACCCTGTGTCTTTTGATTGGGGCATTTAGCCCATTAACATTCAGGGTAACTATTGAGAGATATGAATTTAGTGCCATTGTATTGCCTGTAAGGTGACTGTTACTGTGTATTATCTCTGTTCCTTACTGATCTCCCACTTGTAGGCTCTCTATTTGCTTAGAGGACCCCTTTCAATATTTCATGGAGAGCTGGTTTGGTGTTTGCAAATTCTTTCAGTTGTTGCTTGTCCTGGAAGCTTTTAATCTCTCCTTCTATTTTCAATGAGCCTAGCTGGATATAGTATTCTTGGCTGCATGTTTTTCTCATTTAGTGCTCTGAAAATATCATGCCAGCTCTTTCTGGCCTGCCAGGTCTCTGTGGATAAGTCAGCTGCCAATCTAATATTTTTACCATTGTATGTTACAGACTTCTTTTCCCGGGCTGCTTTCAGGATTTTCTCTTTGTCACTGAGACTTGTAAATTTTACTATCAGGTGACGGGGTGTGGGCCTATATTTATTGATTTTGAGGGGCGTTCTCCGAACCTCCTGTATTTTGATGCTCGTTCCCTTTGCCATATTGGGGAAATTCTCCCCAATAATTTTCTCCAGTATACCTTCTGCTCCCCTCTCTTTCTTCTTCTTCTGGAATCCCAATTATTCTAATGTTGTTTCGTCTTATGGTGTCACTTATCTCTCGAATTCTCCCCTCGTGGTCCAGTAGCTGTTTGTCCCTCTTTTGCTCAGCTTCTTTATTCTCTGTCATTTGGTCTTCTATATCACTAATTCTCTCTTCTGCCTCATATATCCTAGCAGTGAGAGCCTCCATTTTTGACTGCACCTCATTAATAGCTTTTTCGATTTCAACTTGGTTAGATTTTAGTTCTTTTATTTCTCCAGAAAGGGCTTTTATATCTCCTGAGAGGGTTTCTCCAATATCTTACATGCCTTTTTCGAGCCCGGCTAGAACCTTGAGAATTGTCATTCTGAACTCTAGATCTGACATATTACCAATGTCTCTATTGATTAGGTCCCTAGCCTTCGGTACTGCCTCTTGTTCTTTTTTTTTTGTGGTGAATTTTTCCGCCTTGTCATTTTGTCCAGATAAGACTGTATGAAGGAGCAAGTAAAATACTAAAAGGGTGGCAACAACCCCAGGAAAATATGCTCTAACCAAATCAGAAGAGATCCCAAATCGTGAGGGAGGAGAAAGGGGATAAAAAGAGGTTCAAAAAGAAAGAAAGAAAAAGAAAGAAATGAATTAAAAAAAAACGAATAAAGATAAATATAAAAAAGAATATATATATATATTAGATAAACTAGTTAAAAACGTTAAAAAAGAAGAGGGTAAAAGTTAAAAAAAATTTAGCAGAAGAAGAGAAAAAAAATGAAAAAGAAAAAAATTAAATTAACTGCAAGACTAAAAAAATCACAGGGAGAAAGCCATGAGTTCCGTGCTTTGCTTTCTCCTCCTCTGAAATTCTGATCCTCTCCTTGGTATTGAAACCGCACTCCTTGGTAGGTGAACTTGGTCTCGGCTGGATTTCTTGTTGATCTTCTGGGGAGGGGCCTGTTGTAGTGATTCTCAAGTGTCTTTGTCCCAGGTGGAATTGCACCGCCCTTACCAGGAGCCAGGGTGAGTATTCGGTTCCATTGATCTACCTGTCTGTTTTTGTGCCAGTACCATACTGTCTTGAAGATGATAGCTTTGTAATAGAGCTTGAAGTTTGTTATTGGGATGCCACCAACTTTGGTTTTCTTTTTCAACATTCCTCTGGCTAATTGGGGTCTTTTCTCTTCCATATAAATTTTGGGATTATGTGTTCCATTTCTTCGAATAAAATTGATGGTATTTTGATAGGTATTGCATTAAATGTATAGATAGCTTTAGATAGCATAGACATTTTCACAGTATTTGTTCTTCCAATCCTTGAGCCTGGAACATTTCTCCATTTCTTTGTGTCTTCCTCAATTTCCTTCATGAGTACTTTGTAGTTTTGCAAGTACAGATTCTTTGCCTCTTGGTTAGGTTTATTCCTAGGTAGCTAATGGTCTTGGGTGCAATTGTTAATGAGATCGACTCCTTAGTTTCTCTTTCTCTGTCTTGCTGTTGGTGTATAGAAATGCAACTGATTTCTGTGCATTGATTTTATATCCTGATACTTTGCTGAATTCCTGTATGAGTTCTAGCAGTTTTGCAGTGGGGTCTTTTGGGTTTTCCACATAAAGTATCATATCATCTGCAAAGAGTGAGAGTTTGACTACTTCTTTGCTGATTCAGATGCCTCTTATTTCTTTTTGTTGTCTTATTGCTGAGGCTAGGACTTCTAGTACTATGTTGAATAGCAGTGCTGACAGTGGACAGCCCTGCCGTATTCCTGACTTTAGGGGAAGAGTTCTCAGCTTTTCCCCATTGAGAATGATATTTGCTCTGGGTTTTTATACATGGCTTTGGTGATATTGAGGTATGTACCTTCTGTCCCTACACTTTGGAGGGTTTTGATCGAGAAAGGATGCTGTATTTTGTCAAATGCTTTTCCAGCATCTGTTGAGAGTATCATATGATTCTTGTTCTTTCTTTTATTAATGTATTGTATCCCATTGATTGATTTGTGGATGTTGAACCATCCTTGCAGCCCAGGAATAAATCCCACTTGGTCATGGTGAATATTCCCTTTAATGTCCTCTTGGATCCTGTTTGCTAGTATTTTGGTGAGAATTTTTGCATCTCTGTTCACCAGGGATATTGATCTGTAATTCTCCTTTTTGATGGGGTCTTTGTCTGGATTTGGGATCAAGATAATGCTGGCCTGATCAAATAAGTTTGGAGGTCTTCTTTTCATTTCTATATTCTGGAACAGTTTCAGGAGAGTAGATATTGATTCTTCTTTAAGTGTTCGCTAAAATTCCCCTGGGTAGCGTCTGGCTCCGGGCTCTTGTTTGTTGGGAGATTTTTGATGACTGCTTCAATCTTCTTACTGTTTATGGGTCTGTTCAGGTTTTCTCTTTCTTCTTGGTTCAGTTATGGTAGCTTATATGTCTCTAGGAATGCCTCCATTTCTTCCAGATTGTCAAATTTTCTGGTGTATAGTTGCTCATAAAATGTTCTTAAAATAGTTTCTACTTCTTCGGTGTTGGTTGTGATCTCTCCTCTTTCATTCATGATTTTATTAATTTGGGTCCTTTCTCTTTTTTTTTTGGTATGTGTGGCCAGGGGTTTATCAATCTTATTAATTCTTTCAAAGAACCAGTTCCTAGGTTTTTTGATTTGTTCTAACTGTGGTTTTTGTTTTGTTTTGTTTTTTTCCTTGTGGTTGCTATTTCATTGATTTCTGCTCTGCTCTTTATTATTTCTCTTCTCCTGCTGGATTTAGGCTTTCTTTGCTCCTTTCTCCAGCTTCCTTAGGTGTGAGGTCAGTTTGTGTAGTTGAGACCTTTTATTGTTTCTTGAGAAATGTTTGTATTGCTATATACTTTCCTTTTTCGACCGCCTTGGTTGTGTCCTAAAGATTTTGAACAGTTGTGTTTTCATTTTCACTTGTTTCCATGATTTTTTATTTTTTTTATTTTTATTTTTTATTTTATTTTAATTTTTTTTAAAGATTTTATTTATTTATTTGACAGACAGAGATACAAGTAAGCAGAGAGAGAGGAGGAAGCAGGCTCCCTGCTGAGCAGAGAGCCCAATTTGGGGCTCGATCCCAGGATGCTGGGATCATGACCTGAGCGGAAGGCAGAGGCTTTAACCCACTGAGCCACCCAGGCGCCCCTCCATGATTTTTTATAAACTCTTTAATTTCCCGCTTGACCCAATCATTCCTTAGTAGGATGCTCTTTTGCCTCCATGTATTTGAGTTCTTTCCAGCTTTCCTCTTGTGTGGAGTTGTACTTTCAAAGCATTGTGGTCTGAAAATATGAAGGGAATGATTCCAATCTTTTGGGACCGGTTGAGACCTGATTTGTGACCCAGGATGTGATCTATTCTAGAGAATGTTCCATGTGCACTAGAGAAGAATGTGTATTCTGTTGCTTTGACATGGAATGTTCTGAGTATATCTGTGATGTCTGTCTGGTCCAGTTTGTCATTTAAAGCCTTTATTTCCTTGTCGATTTTTTGCTTGGATGATCTGTCCATTTCAGTGAAAGGGGTCTTAAAATCCCCTATTATTATTGTATTATTGTAGATGTGTTTCTTTGGTGTTGTTACTAATCAGTTTATAAAATTGGCTGCTCCCATGTTAGAGGCATTGATATTTAAAATTGTTAGATCTTGTTGGACGGACCCTTTACGTATGATATAGTGTCCTTCCTCATCTCTTATTATAGTCTTAAAATATAATTTTAAGTAATTATGTAATCTTAAAATATAATTTATCTGATATAAGGATTGCCACCCAGCCTTCTTTTGATGTCCATTAGCACAGTAAATTGTTTTCTACCCCTCTCTTTAAATCTGGAGGAGTCTTTGGTCTAAAATGAGTTTCTTGCAGATAGCATAGTGATGGGTCTTGTGTTTTGGTTTTTGTTTTAGTTTTTTTTTTTCCTCATTCTGATACTCTGTGTCTTTTGGTTGGGGCATTCACCCCATTTACATTCAGGGTATCTATTGAAAGATATGAATAATGCCATTGTATTGCTTGTTAGGTGACTATTCCTGTATATTGTCTCTCTTCCTTTCTGTTCTGTTCCTTTTAGGCTCTCTCTTTGCTTAGAGGACCTCTTTCAATATTTCCCGTAGGGCTGTTTTGGTGTTTGCAAATTCTTTTAATTTTTTTTTGTCCAGGAAGTTTTTAAAATCTCTTCTTCTGTTTTCAATGACAGCTGAGCTGGATATAGTATTCTTGGCTGCATATTTTTCTCATTTATTGCACTAAATATATTATGCCAATCCTTTCTGGCCTGCCAGGTCTTTGTGGGTAGGTCTGTTGCCAAAGTAAGATTTCTACCATCTTATCTTATGGACCTCTTGTTCCAAGCTGTTTTCTGGATTTTCTCTTTGTCACTGAGACTTGTAAGTTTTACTGTTAGATGATGGGGTGTTGACGTATTTTTATTGATTTTGGGGGGCTTCTCTTTGCCTACTGGATTTGATGCTTGTTTCCTTTGCCAAATATGAGAAATTCTCTAGTGTAATTTGCTCCAATATACCTTCTGCACATCTCTCTCTTTCTTCTTCTTCTGGATACCAGTTGTTCTAATATTGTTTCATCTTATGGTATCACTTACCTCTTGAACTCTCCCCTTCCAGTAATTGTTTGTCTCTCGTTTGCTCAGCTTCTTTATTCTCCATCATTTGGTCATCTTTATCACTAACTTTCTCCTCTAAATCATCTATCCTAGCAGTAAGAGCTTCCATTTCTGATTACCCTTCATTAATAGCCTTTTTTTAAAATTTCAACTTGGTTATAGTTCTTTGATTTCTCCAGAAAGGGATTCTCTAATATCTCCCATACTTTTTTCAAGTCTAGCTAGCACCTTGATAATCATTATTCTGAACTCTAGGTCTGACATATTACTAATGTCTGTATTGATTAGGTCCCTAGCCATCAGTACTGCCTATTGTTTTGGGGGTTTTTTGTGGTGAGTTTTTCCACCTTGTCATTTTATGTAGATAGAATAGATGAATGAGAGAACAAAATACTAAAAGGGTAGCAACGACCCCAGAAAAATATACACTAACCAAATCAGAAGGGACATGAAACTAGGGGGGGAAAATATATATATATTTTTATATATATATTTTAAAGAAATATATACATATATTATATATATAACATATATATGTAGTAATATAATATAATATAATAATATAAAAAATAAATAATAAATTTAAAAACGTGTGTGTGTGTGTGTGTGTGTGTGTGTATAAAGTTTAACACAATGAAGGGATCGAATACGAGTGTAAAGATGAACATTTAAAAAGATTCTAAAAAAGGAATTGATGAGAAGAAGTGTTAGAAAAGGGAAAAAACAAAAGAGGAAAGAAAGGCTGGATACTAGAACAAAGCCATGCACTAGATTTAGGATATATTTTGGTATGCTAGAAGAAACTGTTTCCCATATTTTTAAGGAGAGAAAAACCTATAGGTATGCAAAAAATAAGGTTGAATACAATGAATGGGTAGAATATAATCATAAGAATGAAACTTTAAAAAGAATTTTTAAAAAGATTTTGATAATATAAAATTGTGTAAAAAAGGTTAAAATAGGGCTTCCTGGGTAGCTCACTGGGTGAAACCTCTGCCTTCAACTCAGGTCATAGTCTCAGGGTCCTGGGATCAAGTCCCACATGGGGCTCTCTGGCTCAGTAGGGAGCCTGCTTGCCCCTATCTCTCTGCCTGCCTCTCTGCCTACTTGTGATCTCTCTCTGTCTCTCTGTCAAATAAATAAATAAGATCTTTTTTTAAAAATAGGGTTAAAACAGGAAAGAGAAAAAATAAAAAAAAATAGAATAAGAAAAAAATACAATTAAAAAATTTAACTTTGAATGGCTAAAGAATCATGGAGTAAGAGCCGTGAATTCTATGTGCATTCCCCCGCTCTGGAGTTCTGCAGCTCTCATTGGTCAGTGAATTTGGTCTTGGCTGTTTGTTCTTGCTGGTTTTGGGGGGAGGGGCCTGTTGCAGTGTTTCTCAAATGTTTTTTCCCCAGGCGGAATTGTACTGCCCTTTCCAAAGGTCATGCTAAGTAATTTGCTGGGGTTTGCTCTCAGGAGCTTTTGTTCCCTGATAAGTTTACATACAGCTTTGGAGGATGAGAATGAACATGGTGGCCTCCCAATATCCGGTCCTGGAGGAGCCAGTAGCTCATGGCCCCACTCCTCAATACACCGTCAGAGAAAAGCAGTTAATTCCTCCTGTCTCCCTGGTCTCTGGCCGCACTCTATGCTCACTCAGACTGTGACTGAATGTTTCCATCTCTGGTGCACAGCGTCGTTTGGAGTCTCCAAACCCAGCATATTCCTGCAGTATTCTTCTGTGCCACTCCTCCCAGAGGAAGAAGGAGGAGTCTCTCCAGATCTGCCAGTTGTCGGGCCCTGCTCAAAGAGCAGTGGCCTGACTGTGCCTTGAATCAGGTTTAAGGCAGCCCCACGCTGAAAGTCCACTCCCTAGCTCCATCTCTAGCTTCCCTGCTTCAATTCCTGGGAGCTCAGCTACAGTCAGATACCCTTGGTCTTTCTGTGACCCCGCGGGTCTTGAGACCACTTTGTCCCCGCGAGGGCTGCACACCCCTGCTTAGCATCTGGATCAATGTCCCTCAGTGGAGTAGACTTATAAAAGTTCTGATTTTGTGCTCTGCTGCTCTACAGCTTGCTGGGATCTGGCCCCTCCCCCTGGGGTATATCTTCTCATCGCTTTGGATTCATTTCTTTGAACATCCTACCTTCCAGAAAGTGGTCAATTTTTTGTTCCTAGAATTGCTGTTTTTCCTCTCCTCTATCTCCTGTTGATTTTGTAGGTATTCAGAATGGTTTGATAACCACCTAGCTAAACTCCTGGGACCTGATGATATTTTGGTCTCCTACTCCTCTTCTATCTTGCTCCTCCCTCCTTTTCATATTCTCTTTGACCAATTAGGTGTTATTTTCTCTGATTTCTCCAATTGTATTTTCACAGCCAGTTTTAATGTTATAATTCGTAGGTGGATTTTATGAAGTTGAGGAATGTTCCTTCTATCCTTGTACTCTGAAGAGTTTTAATCAGGAAAAGATGCTGTATTTTGTCGAATGGTTTTTCTGAACCAATTGAGAACCATGTGGTTCTCTCTTGACTTATGGATTTGTTCTATCATTGACTGATTTGCAAATGTTAAACCCTTTTTTCATCCCAGGGATAAATCCCACCTGGTCATGGTGGATAATCTTTTTAATGTACTGTTGGATCCTATTAGCTAGGATTTTGTTAAGAAACTTGGCATCCATGGGTGCCTGGGTGGCTCAGTGGGTTAGGCCTCTGCCTTCCGCTCAGGTCATGATCTCAGGGTCCTGGGATTGAGTCCCACAACAGGTTCTCTGCTTGGCAGGGAGCCTGCTTCCTCCTCTCTCTCTCTCTGCCTGCCTCTCTGCCTACTTCTGATCTCTTTCTATCAAATAAATAAATAAAATCTTAAAAAAATAAAAGAATCTTGGCATCCATATTCAACAGGGATATTGGTCTGAAATTCTCCTTTTTGATGGGTCTTTGCCTGGTTTGGGGGTCAAGGTAATGCTGGCTTCATAGAAAGAGTCTGGAAGTTTTCCTTCTGTTTCTCTATTTATTAGAACAGCTTCAGGAGAATAGGTATTATTTCTTCTTTGAATGTTTGTTAGAATTCCCCCAGGGAATCCATCAGGTCATGTACTCTTGTTTTTTGGGAGGTTTTTGATCATATTATTCAGCCATCAGAAAGGATGAATACCCAACTTTTGCATCAACATGAATGGGGCTGGAGGAAATTATGATGAGTGAAATAAGTCAAGCAAAGAAAGTCAGTTATCATATGACTTCACTTATTTGTGGGACATAAGGAATAGCATGGAGGGCGTGAGGAGGAGGAAAGGAAAAAGGAAGTGGGAGGGAAATAAGAGGGGAGACAAGCCATGAGAGACTATGGACTCCTGGAAACAAACTGAGGGTTTCAGAGTGGAGGGGGTGGAGGGATGGATGAGCCTGTTGGTAGGTATTAAGGAGGGCAGTTATTGCAACGAGCACTGGGTGTTGTACATAAACAATGAATCTTGGAACACTACATCAAAAACTAATGATGGTGACTAACAACACAATGAAAATTTTAAGAAATAGATTTATAATGCTTGTTTTTTATTTTTTTGCAGCTTGTTATATATTTTGAATAGAAATACATCACTAGTTATGTATGTTGCAAATGTCTTTTAGTCTATCTCATGTCTTTTATCCATGTTTATGTTTGGAGTATTTTGTTTGTTTATATTGAGAAAATGACAGTTTTTCTCATTTAATCTCTGAATATGGTGTTTATCACTTAATATATTTTCTTTTTTATTGAGGTAAAGTTGGTTTATAAGATTATATGGGTTTGAGTTGTACAATATTATAATTTGATATCTATATACACTCCAAAGTGATCACCGTGATAAGTCTAGTTACATCCCATCACCTTAAAATTGAACCCCTGAACCCATTTTGCACAACCCTCTCCTTTCTATTAACCACCAATCTATTCTCTGTATTATAAACTTATGTGTTTTTTGTTTTGTTTTGTTTTTTAGATTCTATATATAAGTTGAAATTATATGGTATTTGTCCTTCTCCATCTGACTTATTTTACTTAGTATCTCCTCCTGATCTATCTGTGTTGTAACAAATGGCAAGATTTCCTTCTTTTTTTATGGCAGAGTAGTATTCCATGGTATTTATACTACATCTTTATCCAGTCCTCCACTGATGGACACTTAGGTTCTTTCCAAATATTGGCTATTGTAAATAATGCTGCAGTGAACACAAGACTGCACATATCTTTTTTAATTTGTGTTTTTGTATTTATATTTTCTGATATTAAACAATTCTTACATTCCTGTGATAAATATTCTATCATTGTTATGTGTTTATATGTGTACATGTACAGAAATGCACATGAATTTTGCACATTTGGTTTTCTATTTCCTTTAGAATTTTTGCATCTAAATTCTTAAGTGAGATTTAAGATTTAAGATTTAAGATTCACTTTCTTAAGTGAGATTAGAATATACATTTCCTTTCTTGTGTATTCGTTCTTAGTATCAGTTTTGCTATCAATTGATCATAAAGTTACTCAGGTTTTCTATTTCTTATTGTATTGATTTTGTTATGTTGTATTTTTCTGGTAAATTGTCCATTTCATTTCAATTTGTAAGTTGATTGCCCTTTCACTGTTTAGTGCATTCTCTCTTAATATTTTAATGTTTCCTTTATCTTTAGAGATAAATTCTCTTCCTTCCTAAAGCTTTTAATTAGTGCCTTTTCCTTGCTTAATATTTAGTGATTAATAATATTTTGATCAGTATAGATTTTAGGTTGAATTTTGACAATTTCACATGGATTAAACCAACATTTTATTGTCTTTTTAAAGAGCCAGTTTTGGCTTTTAAAAGAATCAGTTTTGGCTCTCTATTGTATATAAGTTCTGTGTCATTAGTTTTTGTCATAATCTTTATTATTTATTTCCTTCTCCTTCATTTGTTTTTATTCTGCTATTATTCTTTAACTTGCTAAATTATATTCTTAACTAATTAATTTTATAGCTTTTTAACATGTAATATATGCATTTAAAGCCATAACTTTTCTACTAAGTACCACTTTAGCTGCATCCCGCAGGTTTTGATATGTAGTATCTTTATTGTTGTTTAGTTTTAAATATTTAATATTTCCGTTATGATTTTTTTGACTCATGGAATATTTATAAATGTGTTTTTTAGTTTCCAAATACATAGGGATTTTTAAATTGTCTTTTTAACCTTAATTCTTGATATTACTGCACTGTGGTCAGATAACATGCTTTGTATGATATGAATTCTTTGGTATTTGTTGAAAGTTCTTATGGATCAGTAGTCATTGAATTTCATAAATCTACATGTTAGTTTGGCAAGAACATGCAATCCTTGAGGGGAAAAGTTTCTACACATCAGCTAGTTGAAAATTATTAATTATATTTTAATTTGCTATGTCTTGGGGCACCTGAGTGGCTCAGTTGGTTAAGCTGCTGCCTTCGGCTCAGGTCATGACCCCATGGGTATTGAGCCCAGAGTCTGGATCCCCACTCAAAGGGAAATCTGCTGCTCCTTCTCCCTCTGTCTGCCACCCCCCCCCCACTCATGTGCACTGTCTCTCTCTCTGTCTCTACTCTCTCAAATAAATAAATAAATAAATAAATAAATAGAATCTTAAAAAAAAAATCAAATCTGCTATATCTTTACTAACTTTTTTTGCCCCATATCCTGAAGTATTTTCTGCCTCATGATTAACTCTTTTCTTTTTTTAGAGTTCTGCCAGAATTACACCTTAGAATGCCTTTTTGTCAGCATGCTGTCTAAAATACCTGCTTCTTCAGATCTTCACTCTTTCCCCTTATCTTGCTTTTTATTTTGGCATTTATCAGTACAGGACATTATATTTTATATTTTATATTCATTGTCTCCTTTACTAGAGCACAAACTTGCCAAAGACAGGAATGATGTTCTATTCACTGCTGTATCTTCTGGGTCTAAAATCATACTTGCCTTCAACAGGCATTTAATATATAGCTGTTGACTAAATGAACAAAAGAAGAGCTGTTTCTCATATTTCGTTGAGTTTCTTTTTAGTTGAAGGAAGTTGTTACATGAGAGTTCTGTAGCTCCTTGCAAAGTGTTTTAGCATTCCCTTCTATCCTGTGGCCTTAGATCTGTGCCCATTAGAATATAAAGAAATCCAGATAGTTTTTGTGTTAATTTTTATGCTTAGATTTTATGTTCTAAAAGTAGAATGTAAATGCTGATTCCTAAGGCACCCATGGAATGTATCTGGGTTTCACATTTCTTCATGTGACTTTTTACCACCTAGCCCTAAGAAGAATTAAAAGTGTTTTTACTGTTTCTCCATAGTAGTCTGTAGATTTTCTTCTATCCCTTATCTGAAGGATTAGGCATCCATTAATAAGCATGTCTCATTTGTTCTTCCGTGTCTCTCTTTGGCTTTAGGTCTTGTCTGTTGTCCACACATTGGTGTTACCACCCAAAATATCTGGGTATATGTGAATCACCCAAAATATCTGGTATATGTGATTATGATGCCGTAGCATCCAACAAGTCTTCTGCTCCCTCTTCCCCCTTTGGCTCTGGCTTTGAATTCTTTGTTCTGACACTCAGAGATGTTCCTTTCTATCTTTTATTGTAACTTGGCTCAGTTTTTAATTATCAAAATTATCCTAAGCATCTGTGTATTTGAAGGGAAACAGAGATACAATCACATAAATAGAGCCTGAAATATTTACTGCATTTAATAGCATTTCATAATAGCCTGACTTTACTTCCAACAGGTCTGTTAGGATCTTTATGTGAATCTTTGTCAAGTGTGTTTATAGCATGGTAATCCACTTATAGTAGATGCATAGTAAGTATACTAATGTGTCTAGCACTTGATTTGGATCATGTTGCCCTATTTCTTCACTGGCTGACATCCTGCTGTGCTGTCATATCAATAATCACATGTGATTTTTTCCAAAGAAAAATATCCTTTAAGTTAACAGTTAGCATCAGACAGTGTGCATTTCTGTGTGTGTACTGTGTGTGTGTGTGTGTGTGTGTGTGTGTGTGGTGGGAGGGAGGGAGACAGAGAGGTTAAAGGGTTTAAGTGGGAAGAGAGACTGTTACAAAGAAAACCATAGTTGGGGAGAAGAGGAGAGCTAAGGAGGAGATGGGTAGTGGGTGAGAATACAGTAAGATAGATTATAGCCAACAAGACAAATCTTTGGCAAGGTTGGTTTAATTCTTTTCAGTGAGGCAGATGAACTGTAGCAGAGGCAGCTTAATTATCCCAATACCAATTTGCCCTTCCCTTCAATTCCTTGGACCTGACTTCTTTTCCTGTGTAGCTAAACTGGTCCTTTTTGCTGATGCTGAGTGAAGTTGAGAGGTTTGATTGCACTTACACTCAATTTTGGTACTTTGTGATTTGTGCTGTGCTTATGTCCATGGGGGGAAATTGGTCCCTCTGAGTACACAGCAAGTAACTATCATCCTGATTGTATGTGAAAGCTTCTGTCCTATCATGTGATTATTATCAGAAACACAGGATCAGCAAACCTGTGTTCTTTTGGAACTGCTTTTCTTCAGCATTCTCAATACATAGCAAGAACATAGGTAAAAAAGGAAGTATTCATGTCTCTTTTGCAAATATTGCAGTGTTTTGTGATCTTTCATATCAGAAAAGAGAAAGAATCTTCAGTTATTTCTTAAATGAATCAGTTACTTTATGAAGCTTTTGAAAACGCTATTTTGCAGATAGATTCAACAATCTTATCCCTATTGTGTAATTTAGTGGTAAGCTTTCTGCATTCATCTTACCTGGAAAGGTCAAGCTTTTTATGACCTTCAAAAATCTGATCCTTGTTTTGTACAGACAATTACCTAAATGCTCCCATTATTTAGAATTGATATTTCAACCATCTCAAGGTTTACTTTTTCCTAGAATTCTCAAGTGTTTTCATTTATTGAATAGTGAGTCCAACTGAAGCAGTTTTTATAATATTATCTAAAATCTTATTTTTTTCATTTTATTTTAAAATTTGTGGTTGTATAACATGGGATATAACTTAATAGCAAACTTTACATTTAAATGTTACAGCTTTCATGTTTTTACAGAAGTCTGGTTGAAGCTAGAAACAATATTATGACACCATAGGCTTTAGTAATTTATGTTGCCAGAAGAGATAAAGTGGAACTGGATGGCAGAAAGGTAGAGTATTGATTATCACAAATAGAAGAGCTGATAGCTTAATGAAAGCTGATCAGCAGTACAATTTATTAAAACAACTTTAAAGTGGAAAATAGGAAATGATAGTGCTACTGATTAATAAGTTATCTCATCACAATGTGGATCAACATACTATCATTTAGAATCTTTTAAAAATTTATTTAAATTTATTTTTATTTTTTTGCTTTTTTATTATGTTAGTCACCATACAGTACATCATTAGCTTTTGATATAATGTTCCATGATTCATTGTTTGCATATAACACCCAGTGCTCCATGCAATACATGCCCTCCTTAATACCCATCACCGGGCTCACCCTTCTGCCCGGTCCCCTCTGAAACCCTGTTTGTTTCCTGGAGTCCATAGTCTCTCATGGTTCATCTCCCCTCTTATCCCCCACCCTCATTTTTCCTTTCATTCTCCTAATCCTATTCCTTATGTCCCTCCATCCTATTTCTTATGTTCCACAAATAAGTGAAACCATATGATAATTGACTGCTTTATTTATTTCACTTAGTGTAGAATCTTTACACACCAAATTTTAGTTTAATTGTGTAGCTATTTTGGTGTTGGAATACAGTTTTGAGGAGCATAAAATGGGTTTTAGAATGCCTTTTGAAAATAGTTATTAATCAAGTTAAAGGGTATTTAGTACTTTGGATAATAAGGTGTATATTGCTTGAGAAATTTAGAGGACCTGAAAAGATTTGAGGAAGAAAAAAGTCTTACAATAGATGTAATGAAAATGTAACTTGAAATGGCCTGACAACATTTTCAATAAAACACTGGAAGAGAAATCAGTAAACATCTTGAAGACAAAGGAATCAGGAGCAATGAACAAAATGAATTTATTACAAACAAATCATGCCTAAAAAAATTAATAGTTGTTTAAAATAGAATTGCAAAAATTAGCATGGATAAAGGGAATGCATTTTTTAAACTTCAATGAAGTATTTATTGTGGCTTTTCAAAAATAATTTTAATGTTAGGATACAAATAATATGATGGATTGGATATTTATAGAAAGATGATGATTCTATATAAGGCCAAAATGTAATGTCAAGAATATACATACCTAAACTGATTATAGGATTAGGTGGCAGTGACAAGGGTAACTTGAGAGACTTATGTCCCCTGTAATTCCCATCAATCCCCCCAAAAGTATTATAATTCATGTAAAAGCAACTTGCATATCTCGCAAAAACAGCTTCTAATACAAGTCCTCATAATACCCCTTATAATTAAATTTTGATGCTGAGTCTCCCTTATATAGAAATTCCGTAGGCTTAACTAATGAATTTAGACCAGAGGTCAACAAATCTGTCCTACTGTTCTTTTTTAATTGAGATATAGTTGATATATAACAGTATGTTAGTTTCAGGTGTACAACATGATTTGATATATGTATATATTGCTAAACATCACCACTAATATATCTCATTAACATCCATTACTACACATAGTTACAGTATTTTGTGTGTGGTGAGAACTTCTAAGATCTAATCTCTTAGCCACTTTCAAATACACAATATAATATTTTTAACTACAGTCACCATAATGCATGTTAACATCCCTAGTGCTTATTTATTTTATAACTAGAAGTTTGTACCTTCAGACCACCTTCATCCATTTCATGTGTAACCTAAACCCCTTCTCCACCCTTCTCTCACACCCTGGCAACTACTAGTCTGTTCTTTGTATCTATGAGTTCAGTTCTTTTGTTGTTATTTTGTTTGTTTGCTTTTTTTTTTTTTAAGATTCCATAAGATTCCGTTAGATGTATGTAAGATTGTACAGTATTTGTCTTTTTCTCTATGATGTATTTCACTTATCTTATAATACCCTCAAAATCCATCCACGTTGTTGCAAATAGCAGGATTTTCTTCTTTTTGATGGCTGAATAATAGTCCATTGTATATACATGCCACTTTTTAAAAATGAATCATCCATCTATCAATACTTAGATTATTTCCATGTCTTAGTTATTGTAAATAATGCTACAGTGAACATTAGGATGCAAATATCTTATTGAGATAGTGATTTCATTTCCTTTTGTATATACTCAGAAGTGGAAATGCTGGATCATATAGTAGTTCTATTTTTAATTTCTTGAGGAACCTCTATATTGTTTTCCATAGTGGTTGCACCAATTTACATTCCCACCAATAGTGCACAAAGGTTTCTTTTTCTCCACATCCTTACCAACCCTTCTTATTTCTTGTTTTTTTGAAAATAGCCATTCTAACAGGTGTGAGGTGATTTGGTTTTGCTTTGCATTTCCCTGATGATCCTACAGTTTTTGTAAGTAAAGTTTTATTGAAATATAGACATGTTCATTTATTTATGTATTTATTGCCTATGACTGCTTTCATGAGATGATAGTGCAGTTGGGTAATTGAGACAGAAACTATATGACCTACAAAGCCTAAATATTTATCATTTGGCCTTTTATAGAAAGTTTTCTGATTCCTAGTTTAAATGAATGCCTTTTTTTTTTTTTAGCCTTTAGAAACATTTAGAATATTCAGATCTGAGCATGTTTGTAAACTGTATGAAGGAGGCATTGAATCTCTATACAATACTATTCTTACTTGTATCCTGATTCTTCCATGTTTCATGGGACCGACTCATCTGTTTAAGCAATAAATATCCAAATAAGATATGTGACACTGTCACCACCTTCATTCAGTTTTATTCAGCCATTCTTGACATTATAAAAGTTGATAATGATGTATCAATAGGTTTAATAGAGGAATGTGATGGAATGGTGGTTGAGAAAAATAATGTTGTTAGTCTTAAGTTTTAAGACAGATTGGGTCTAATTCTATGACAATTTATTTTGTTTAGAACTCTCTAAGTGGGGGTGCCTGGGTGGCTCAGTCAGTTCAGTATCGGCCATCTGCCTTTGGCCCAGGTCATGATCTCAGGGTCCTGGGATTGAGACCCACATCGGACTCCATGCTAATTTGCTTCTCCCTTTTCCTCTGCTTCTCCTCCCTACTGTACACTCTCTTTTGCTCTCTCTCTCCCTCAAATAAATAAAATCTTAAAAAAAAAAAATCCTCTCTGTCACCAATTTGTATTGGATTTTTCTCCCAAATATAATTATGTTAGGGGCAGAACATTCCTCAGCCTGTAAATAAATAGTTGATAAATATTTATGGATTGAATATGAATAATTATTTTGTATGTATTTATTTATTCTTCAGATATGTGAGTGCTTACTATATGCCAGGCATAATGCCTAGGGACAAGCAGTTTGGCACTGAATTATATGTAGCTAAACTGACAGGATCCCTAACTTAGGACGATAGACAGTGAATGAGTTTATAAGTAAAATAGTTGTAGAGAGTGATAACCTGTGAAAAACAGAAATCTGGGTAGTAGGATAAAGAGTGACATGGGACAGAAAGTGTGAGTAGCAGGATAAAGAGTAATGAGGTGCCATTTGAGCTGAGATTGAATGATGAGATGGGGAAGCCATCATGAAATGATCTGGAAGAAGAGCCTTAAAAGAACAAATTCAAAAGCCCCCAACAAGTGTGGCCTGATAAAGGAGTAGAAGAAGACAAATGTGGATCCTAGTAAGAGTTTGTGTGTGTGTGTGTGTGTGTGTGTGTGCATGTGTTGTGTTAATTTAAGATCCACCATATTTTGTGTTTGTGTTAGAATGGTAGTGGGAACAGCATATAAGGTTAGGCCTCTGTATATATATTTTAGGTATATAAACAATCATACTTTCAATTGAAATGTGTCTGAGCTAAAATGAGAGCATTTGAACTGATTATATCTAAATCAATTTTTGTTGCATCCAAAGGAAGACGATGCATAGGTTTCTGGATAAGAATAGAAGAGTGAGAAAGGAAAGCATTGAGATAAAGTTTTTGGAAAAACTGGAGATTAGCATTTGTTCTTTGGCTCCAAGACCATGTAGATTTCAATTACATGAATACTCCTTAACATATTATAGGCTTCAATAAAGATTTTCTGAACCAGTGTATACTGTTTTAATCTGATTGGATTCAATGGTACAATTTCTGATTGGATTGGAGGATACAATTTCTGCATTAACTGGAAGAGAGGATACACAATGGAACCAGATTATGGAGGACTTTGCAAACCAAACACATTGGATTTAATAGTGTAAGTGATTGGGAATTATTTATAGGGAATAAAGTAATAATAACTAGGTGATTTCTAAATATTTGTTTTATTATGGTATGTAGGATGAGTCAGAGACAAAAGGAGCTAAGGATGGTATTTTGTTCCAGATATACTTTTTATTTTAACCAGGTTTTCATTCCCGGCCTGGCTTGGCTGCAGTAGAATCAATTACTTCATTAAAAGGCCCTGGATCTAATGAAGAAAAGCTGCCTCAGTTACCAAGAGTCTTTCTTGTTATGCATTCTTGCAAATACATTGCTGTTTGCCTTTGCTCTGCTTTCTTTCCTGTTTATCTGATCTTTAACCATTTTCAGGACTCCAAACATTCTGCCTTATTTTTCCCTTTCATATTTGTATCTTACTGGTATCTACTTGATTCCATTTATATGTAGGAAGTAATTCAATAAAAATTAGATGGAACAGATTTATAACTGAAAACTTTTCTGTACAATCTATAAAAAACATTTCTCTCTTCCTTTCTGTCTTCCTTTCTCACTCTTTTCTTTTCTTTTCTTTTCTTTTCTTTTCTTTTCTTTTCTTTTCTTTCCTTCCTCCCTTCTTCTTTTTCCCTCCTTCCTCCCTTCCTTCCTTCCTTCCTTCCCTGCCCTCCCTTCCTGTTCCTCCATCTCTATCCCTATCTCTCTTTCTCTTTCTTTCCAGCCTTTGCTCTTTATGGGATTACTGAAAGTATTAAGGTTGGTACACTGAAAGCAAATGAGATACAAACTTATTGCTCTCTCTGGGAGCAGCAATCCCTTGCTGAGACGGATACATCAAGAAAATTTTCATGTTGGTGCAGCTTTAGCCACAAAAGCAACTTGTTGGCCCTCACCTTTGTGAACTGTCAAAACAATATGGACCACTTTTCCTGTTGTCTTCATTGGCCCATAGACTATATAATCATTCAATTTTGTATCTCACGAGAACTATTTCCAAAAAGGAAATGAGGGGTTAGTTTTTTACTGTAGGGCTCCACATTTACTGACATAGTGATGCTTTTTTTTTTTACCCCCCAATCTGGGCATTTGATTCTGGAAAATTAACAACGCTGTATAACTGCCAACTCCACAAAAGTGGTACCAGTTTTGTCAGCAACTTATGAACTACTCCCCAAATGCATATGTCTGGGGAAAAAACAGTATGAATGTGTCTGGCATAATAGTGAAGAGGTGGACTTGTGTTACAGATAAAATGGCATAAGAAAAGCCATCAGCTCATGATTGAAACTGAAAATGTAATATTGTCTGTAGAAGTGAAGACTCTGGCCAGATTGACTAGGTGTGAATCCTGGTTCTGCCATTCAGTAGAGAGGTGATCTTGGGGAAATCACATAATCTCTCTATGCATCAGTTTACATATTAATAAAATGAGGATAATGACATCTGATATCTAGCTACCCACCTCCTAGTTTTTATGAGATTTAAAATAAGCAAATATACATAAAAGTAGTTAGAATAAAACCTGAACCCAGGGAATATTTATATATTTATGATTATCTGATAATTTTTAGAAGTAAAGGTGAACATTAAAGAGCTTTCTCTCTCACCCTGCCTCCTCTAAGAGAAAAGTGTAAAAAATTTGTTGTCACTTCTAGAATGTGGAATGATTTGAAAACAGCACTATTTTGTTTTAAAGCTGAAACTCTGGTAGTGCAATTATCTTAAAAGGAAACATGCTTAACCTTTAACCAAGACTAAATTAAGCAGAATTGTTTTTACACTCCCCTTTTAGAGGGAAACAAATCATAAGAAAATACTTCATTATTAGCGATGTCTTCAAAAAGCAACTTTAAACATCCTTGTTATGCCTGGGGTCACTGTGTTTTCAGTACCATCTTCAATGTCTATGCATTTACAATTTTATAGAATTTGAAGGCAAACACTCTCTTGGTGGGTCCCTGTGGTGTGAAAATGTTGGACTTCACGAAGGAATTCTTGAGATGTCTTTGGTGCAAAAAGGTGATTTTGTTAAAGCACAGGGACAGGACCCAGAGGCAGAAAATGCTGCACTGGGGTTGTGACAGGTGACTGATTAATATACTTTCAAGTTGGAAGGGGCTTAAGAAAAGGTCATTTATTACTGTCTAATAAAACCTTAGTCATGAGATCCTTCAGATGTGTATCAGTGGGCCATATGCTTGGAGGATGATTGCCAAGATATATCTTGGGGTGGAATGTGGGGGTAGAGATAAAGGAAGTTTCCAAAGGAAACTAGTATATGTTTTATATGTTAAAGTAGACTTAGAGGATCCTGTGGTGGGGGCAGGATAATGTTAAGCTGATATTGCTTTTTTCTAGCAAAGTGTTGACATAGAGACAACAGAGTTCCTAAAGGAAGAGCACTCTGCCTGTTTCAACGACTTGTCAGTGGGCTGTAGGCAATAAGGAAGTTTATTTTTTTTTCTTTTGCCATTGTTTTCCCACATCACCTGGACTCCTAGAAATTTACATAAAATTTTGTGAACATGTACACTTTTCTAAAGAAAGAGATCCTTGGTTTTCTATCATTTTCTCAGAGGAGCTTATGACCTAAAGATTAAGAACCATCCTCTATGGCAGAATAAATTTTCCATCTTTAATGAAGATAAAATGATAAAACCCTATTTACCAAGGCAGGAAAATCTGCTAGTGTATCTTAGGTTATAGTTAAAAGAATCAAGGCAAAAGCTTTATTTTCTCTGGTATACCCTTAGGTAACCAGAATTTAATCAACGCTTACTTGTGTCAAGCAGCCATTTTTCAATATATTAGCTGAACTAGTATTTCATCCAGAGAAAATGAATTTTATTTATTGTTCATTCTTTCTCTTCTGTCATTCTACTTTTGAAACTATTAACATTTTCCATAGTTTTGTAATTATATATTTCTTATGATATGCTTGGGAATAAAAACTTGTGTAAATACTACAAAACCATTATTATATCCATCTCATTAATATAATTTAGTAGAGAGTATTTCTATTCATTCTGTCCAAGTGTATTGTGGAATAAAGTATTTGAAAGAGAACAAGGGACAGTTGGAAAGAAGGGAATTTTATTGACCTCTGAAATCGTAAAAATGTGTTGCATTTCTCATGTACTATGCCAATGTTTAAACTCACATTAACTTTGATGTTTTTAATTGCTTTTATTAAAATGGCTCAATAGAATATTTTAAAATAATTGATTTATAGAGTCCTAGAAAGGGTACACATTCCAGGCTCAAAAACTTTAAAGTTTTTAGTTGAAGGAGTTTAAGTAAATAATTCAGAAATGCATTCTGTTTACCTGTTAATAATTAAGCAGGTTAGACTGTGTACTTTTTATAGTCATTGAGTTTTAATTTATTTATTTGTTGGTGTGTTGGTTTTTAAGAATTTATTTAAGCCATTCTGCTATTGGGAAATAAAATCGAACAGAGTAAAGCTGCACATAATAAAGGAAAGGGATTGGGTTACTTTTAAAGAGACAAGTGACAAAAAAAGAAATTGACTGGATTTTAGGATTAAAAGAAGTATGTAGTACATAATCTTTCTGAACTTTCCCCCTCTGTTTGGAGGGGAAACTGAAATATCTAACAGCAAGTATGATGGAGTTAGGTGAACAGTCTTTTGTTGTAGCCCTAGAGCCTGCTTCAGTGGAACTTGATTTGATCTTAGATGGCTTCATTATGGGGTTTGGCCAGGTTACTTTAATGGATTCTTGGAGAAGTCTACCATAGAGTTTATCAGATTCTCTGGTGCTTTAAAAACTCTGGTAATACCCAAAGCCAGAATGCATATCTTCGTTCTAAGAAGCACCATTATGGACTAGAACTGAATTGGCCTTTCCAGTCTTCGAGGGACTGCATCTTGTCCTCTTGACCATGTACGTGTATGTTCTTCCTGATGTTCCTTAAGGATTGTAAATCAGTTTTCATTTGCCGTTTCTGGTGAGATACAAACAAACTTCATATTTCAATTTTTATTTAATGACGACTTGTTTTATAATCATCAGTAGAGGATAGCCTTCAACACATTCTGTTTGTTTTGTTGTAAGGTATCGTTTGGTTGCTTTTGATTTTTATTTATTTGAAATTGTAACTATAATGGTCCTATCACTGAAATTGATGCATGTTCTATTTGCTTTCTCTTATAATAAATAGTATGCTTACTATATAAAATAACCTCTAACTTCTTAAGTTTTCTACATTCCAGGCTGTGCATTTCTTTGAAAATTTAATTAAAGACTGACTCCTAGGAATCTAAGAAATACCATTATAGGTGGTTGCTGTTTTTGTTTGTTTTTGGAAAATCTTATTTTTCTTTCTTTTCTTTTTTAAAATTTTCTTTATTCTGTCTTCCTTCCCTCCTTGCTCCATCTTCTTTCCTTCCTTCCTTCCTCTTTTATTTTATTTTTTTCAACAGAAGTGCCTTTCAAAAATAGGGACAGATAGATCTTTTCAACTGGATTTCTTAACATTCAGGAAATCTAGTAATATATCATCTAATCTTTTTTCTGAAACATAGACTTGCTCTTGTTTTAGTGACTTTAATGTTTATAAAAAGTAATTTGTGTTTATTGTAGAAAATTTGGAAGGAAATCACAAGAAGAAAAATATCTGCCATAACCTTAGTATCTGAGATTAGTGCTAGGAATAATTTAGTATATAGATTCTTACATGATTTTTCTAATGCATACATGTTTTTTCTGATACATAGATAGACACATGCATACATATCTACATATATTCACAGAACCAAACATTGTGCATAGTCTATATATTTATATATACCACAAAATTACTAAAAAATTATTATTAATATTTTGCAACCTGCTTTTTAAGCTTAATGATGCTTTATAAATTTTCACTTGCTGTATTTTATGAAAGCTCATAGTTATACCACATGTCATTTATTTAACCAGTTCACTGTTTGGAATATTTAGGCTATTTTAATTTGCATTCCTTTCAGTACAGATTAATTATTACAGAATATTCATTACAGATAATTATCTATTACAGATTAATATTGTTTTATATGTATCCTAGTTTGCATTTCTTCTATTCTGAATTGCCTATTCATTTGAAAAAGATGAGATCTTTGTTTCATTTATTTATAGATTAATAACTCTATGATGTCCTATACATTAAAAATATTTATGTGTTTTATTGTTGGCCTCATATTCAACATATTTTTTTAAAAGATTTTATTTATTTATTTGACAGACAGAGATCACAAATAGGCAGAGAGGCAGGCAGAGAGAGAGAGAGGGAAGCAGGCTTCCTGCGGAGCAGAGAGCCTGATGCGGGGCTCGATCCCAGGACCCTGAGATCATGACCCGAGCCGAAGGCAGCAGCCCAAACCACTGAGCCACCCAGGCACCCCTCAACATAATTTTTGACTGAAAAATTTTTAAGTAATTTTTAAGATTCATAAATCTTAATGATTGTTTATATTCTACTACTGTCTATGTGGCTTAAAAGGCATTCTCACCTTGAAATTCAGAAAATTATATACATAGGATTTCTAATAGATCTTTGATTAGTTATTATATTCAGATGTATCAATTTCCTTTATTTTTGGTGCCTGATAAGAGGTATGAGAACAAAAAAGATTATTTTATTACATACTTAGTCTCAATGCTGTGAAAATGCTACCTGTAATACTTAACCCATATTAGAGTCCCTGTGGTCTATTCTATTGATTGGTCTCTTCCAACTGCCAATACCACACCATTAGCTATATTTCAGTTTTTGGTGAAAACTAACCTTGTTTTTTGCTGCAAGGTCAAAAAACAATACTTACATTTTTTTCTGTTGTAATCTCCGATGGTTTATTTATTTTTTAAAATTTGAACTAAAAAAAAAAGCATTTGAACTATTAACGATAATTTTAGTTCAACTTAGTTCAACAAAGACTTACTGAATGTTTGCTATACACCAGTCCCTGTGCTTGTATTAAGAACACTGAAATGAATTGGAAACTGTGTGGTAGAATCTTTGTGCTAGAAAAATATATTAATCTGATGGAGGCAGACAGAGTGTGTAAATGGTCAAGATAGTGGCCTAATATTGGTAATTTTATTTTTTTCTGATTCTTTTTTACCTTTTTTTAATCTACAACTTATTGACTCTAGTCATTTTTTTATCTTTTCTATCTTTCTTTAAACCCAGAGAAGATTAGATGACATTGATTTAACAGTTAGATTGTCTCAGACATATGAAATATGATGACATTTTTCATATTCATATAGTCTGTTTACTTTTTCTAACTAATGAACTGATAATTGTGTCTTCCTGTTTTCAGTTATGTACATTTTTATTGAATATTTGCTAAGCACTATTTAAGGAGCCACAGGGAAAGAAAAATGAATGTCTTTAACAAATTTACGTTTTTCGGGACGCCTGGGTGGCTCAGTTGGTTAAGCAGCTGCCTTCGGCTCAGGTCATGATCCCAGCGTCCTGGGATCGAGTCCCACATCGGGCTCCTTGCTCCGCAGGGAGCCTGCTTCTTCCTCTGACTCTGCCTGCCACTCTGTCTGCCTGTGCTCACTCTCTTTCTCTGAAAAATAAATAAATAAAATCTTAAAAAAAAATTTACGTTTTAGTGGGGGAAATTCATTATTTATAAAATAATAGCAATATAAGAAAATAATACATATTGAGAGTATTGTTTGCTGTGTGCATTGTACAAAGCAAAGTAATATATATTAACTCATTTACCTCTTATAATAGTCCATCTAGTCCCCTAGATACTTTTTGTTCTAGATACTTTTTTGACTCTTTCACTTCATGCACACTTGCCTTATTGTCACCTCCTCTGAGAAGCTTTCCTGTCCAAACCAATTTAAAATATCCGCCCATGTCACTCTCAGTGCCATTACCTTACTGTTGGCACTTATGGTACTAATTATATGACATTATAAGTTCAACAACCTACATGCTTATTGTTTGTTTTCCACTACTAGAATGAGTATTGAATGGCAGACTAAACAATGGGTTGTAGAAGTTTGTAGTTGTGAAAGAGCAAAGTTTAGTATATAAAATTTAATTTCACTAAGTCTGAATTTCTTTATATGTAAATGGATGCAGACTTAGTGCTTGTCTTAGAGTTGTTCAGGTTGTTCATTCTTTCATTCAATAAATATTCATTGATCTTAGTATATGGTAGACACTCTTCATGAAATTGGGAATACAGTGGAAAAAAACAATGTCTGCCCTTATGGCACTGCCATTCTACTGGGGGAGATAATAGATAAATAAAAATTACTTTTATAATATATCATGTAATGGCCAAATTAATTTTCTCCAAATTAAATATCTCTACCTCATCCCCATAATCTGAACATTTTTTTTCTATTTCTAGTTATTGTCTGTTTATCAATGATTAAGGGTTCTAATCACACTCCTAGAAGATTTTGATTTTCTCAAGTTTGATGTTGCAGAGTAATGTATATTACTCATGTATCCTGACTATAATAGGACTTGCACCTTCCTTTCCTCAATCCCATTTACTAGTACAGCTTAAACTTGGGTTTGTTTTGGTTTACTGGTATAGTTTGCTGTTTGATTCTTTGTTTTCCCTTCCTAAGATATTATTTATGCATATTAAAGATCCAATCAATTAAAATCCTTAGATCTTTTTCATTTTTTTTTTTTTTTACTGTAGATGCACTAGCTGATGAGATTGTTTTTTTTGTTTATGTATGTGTTTCCATTAGTAAAACTGCTTTTGAGATTTTGAATGGCTGAATCTCTGTGGAGATTATTAGTAAATATGACATCAAGGTCATCATTGAAATTTCATAGCAAAATTAGAGGGATAACTTTCCAAGGACATAAAATACCAAATTCAATTTTTAAGAGGAGAATTGTTTCTAGTTAATTTTTTTATATTGAAACTCACCAAATTGGGTTTAAAGGTACCTCAACATCCTGCCTACTTTACTGCTCCCAGTACTAGCTTTGAGTATATACTATCAAATGCATGTGAATAAAAAAGAATTTAAAAGTGACTCATCCATTTGTTTGACATTCCTGCGTCCAAATCTGAGTAGGACCCTACAATAATAGCCTTGCTTGCTGAGAGAGAAAACATAAAGCCATGTTCTAATGTCAGTGCATTACGTACTGGATCCCAGTTCAAGCTATATTGAACATATTACCCTCTGCTCCCTATTTCATTCCATCAATTTACTTTTCATTTTCTGCATTATCTTCCTTTATGCAAATCTCTTTAGCCTCACTCATTATTTTATGGATAGGACCTGTGTTTTATGTTTTTATTTTTCCTAACTCATCAGTACTTACCAGTATATTATACACAATAGATCTTTGCAAAATCTCTGATAATTAAGAATAGACAAAGACATGGGATAAATCTATTTGGGATTAGTTTTTTTTTTTTCAATTGCAAAAATAAATGTAAAAACTTTGTGTAAATTAAGAAAGCTTCTGATGGTACTGTAATAAATACCCTGGTCTACATCTAAACCCTGTTCACATAGTGATTTAAATCATATATTCGTGTCATACTTTACTATGTACTCGTACTGCATATACAGAAATGAATGTGGTAGTCTTTTTTTTTTTTTCCTTTTGAAAACTGTAGATGCTAGTTGACACACACAAACCCAGCTACCTACTTTTCATGACGAGTTATAGACATGCTATGGAAATCTTAATTGCTTCCTTGGAAGATTTCTAATTTTAAGTATTTCCTTTTTACAGTCACACAAAAAGAAGTATTAAGGATTACCCTTTGAGACTCTGAAGACTGAAGGTAATGTCCAGTGATATTTTCTTGAAAGACTTTTGTCTTCTTGAAAAGTTTCATAATATTTAAGGCCTTGGCTTTACTGCCTCAGGTCTTTATTGCCCTTTAACACATTAAATATCTTTTTCTATGTCTACCTAAAAAAAATCTGAAATTATAAATCAAAAAAGAAGAACCCTAACATCATGTCAGAATGTTTCAGTCTAATTGGGTGTTGCTGTACTTCTTTCTTCTATATGGAAATGTATTAGGGTCCTTCCCTATTTTTTAAATCAGTTTGGAACTCTTCTGATTTTATACCTTGCCCTTTTCTTAAATAGACATATTGACTCAAAGCCAAAAAGTCGGCATCCATTCCTCCTCATGAAGAGCTTTACAACTAACTGTACAAGATAAAAATGCATTGGTTACAAGCAAAAAACCATGCAGGAAATCATGCAGATGAGATTTCATGGCTACTTGTAGTCAAAAGTCCAGAATTTCAGGCAAGACGTATACAATAGACTTGTGTTGCTGCATTGTGTATAAAGAGCTCATAGGGATTGAAGAACGTTTCTGAGACAAGAGGGGCTATAATTACTTTGCTTCTTACATGCATGGTTAGATCTTCCAGCGAGAATAACGTGGTAGGGTAATTTATTATAGAAGAGTAAATCACAGATTACATTGGAGGGGGATGGGGTGCTGATCCAACCATCAGTTTTGTGAATACATACACTTAAGCATGTGTGATAGCTTGTTTTTAATTTCTTTACACCAGTGCACACCTCAAACATTCCGTTTAGCAGTGGGATATGCAAATTGTTCCAAATGCAGCAGCAGTACTTTCACCTGAATGTCAAAACTGTCAGAGAGCTTTAAATCAAATCTTTATAACATTTTTTAAAAAACCAGCCAGCCCAAGATTGAGGCACCTAACTCCCTGAAAAAACTTGATTCCCATGCTTTCAAAATGCTCCAGTATGTCAACAGGGTAATGTCAAAGTTCTAATTCACCTGCTTTCTAATTTTAACCTTTTAAGGATTTTATTTTATTTGGCTTAATTACGATATTTTCTACAAATTAATGATAAATGCCTTGATTAATAAAACCAAATGTCAGAGAAAATGACAACTTGATGAAAAATTAATACTCGGCAATATTTTAAGGTACATAAGTACTAAAGATGTACTCTTAATCCTCATACTTCATCAGCTCTTTTTGAAGATGGGTAACAGCATTATTCTTGCACAGAAGTTTCCATAGCCACATGTGTAGATGCATTTTAGCAATATAGTTCTCAGCTATTGTTTTACTACTAGCTATTATAGATAGAAATATATTCATAATTTTTAGTCTCACCTTTTTCTCATGATATTTTTATTTTTATTTCACAAAATCAAGGTAAACTATATTTTAGGTTGTTTCTAGAGATGAGGCTACCGTATTGAGTATCCAGATAGCAGCCTGTATGTGTGTGTGTATATATTTCAAGAGATCTCATGGTATAAAATGTAGTAGTTTGCAACTGGATATCTGTTAGACTGTTAATTAATCTGGTTATGAATATTTCAGCTGGAATATCTAAAAATTATTCAGTAGAAGTATTAAATACAGAGAGGGTGCACCTCTATTTCAAAGGGAAGTAGACTTTAATATGGGGATTTACTTTTTCTCAATGTTTTTTTCCTGAGTTTTCATTAAAAGACCTGATTAGCAATAAAGAATAGTAATTTGCTTTTTCCTATAAACTCTTGATTAGATTTTAAAAAAACCTAAAGATCAAGAAATGTGACTATTTTCCCTTTACTGATGGTCATGGAGTTAAAAAAATTTTAAAGATTCTATGTATTTTTCCATCTTAACAAACATCAGGATAACTTTTTGATATGAATGCTTAATTATTTGATTAAATGTACTATGCAGGAATTATAGTCTGTGTTGCATTTTTATTTTCATATTTCATAGATGAAGCTGCCAACCAAATGAGGGAAGGCACAATGGCTTCTTCTGTGTTGTGCTTTTGTTTGGTTTGGTTGTTAAGGGATAAATAGACCCACATAATGCACTGTCAGTGAAATGGACACACTTTGACCATCTGTTCATATAATGACATGATGGCCATACCTATCAACAGAAATTTCTGCCAACTAATGTTAAAATCACTTTTTTTTTTTTTTTTGGTAATATGCTGGGAATTTCTAGATAGTTTTTTCAGGCATGTTGTTATGCATAGTGAGATATATAGAGGTAAATGTTGGTCAACATCTTATAAACACAATTATGCTAATCTCAAGGGGATGCATTCTGTCAGTGGAGATTTCTGGTACTATTTAAAATTGGGAGATGGATTGCGCTGAATCTTCTTTAGCTGGCTATAGGTTTCATTGTTTTTGTGTTATTGTCTGGTTCCAGACATCCAGTTTGTACTGGCCAAGCTGCTTGATGAGTAGGGGCCACCAACATTGCTGCCCTGACTGCTTACATACCTGCTATGAATAATAGATTTTTCGGGTAGTTAATCATTGCATTGTAACTATCTCTGTTCCTCCTTAGCTGATCACTGCCCAGAGAAGTTTAAGTTCCCCTGTAGCACAAAGCTTCTATTATGTTTCTATACCTGCATTTATTTGTATACCAAAGCATCTATAATTCTTTTTTTCAAATACTGGTAAATAAGACATGCCACACTTCTTTGCCAGTTCATCAACTACATATTAAACAATGTACTTCCCTCCCCCCTTGTTAATTATATCCATTTGCCTTTTACCAATTTACTTCCATATACAAACCAATTAACTTTTATTCATTAGTTCCAGGATTTGGTCAAGGAAATACTAACACCTACGTCACAATTCACAGCTTTAAAAGTTTCTCATTGAAATTTTAGTTATATGAGTCAGTACTATAAGAGAATATCATCATTTTCCCCAAAATGTTGATGAATAAAGGAGGTAGACTGAAACCCAAAATAGTCTTAAAAGACTTTTTGCTTCATGTGACACTGTTTGATCACAGAAATGAGGACAACTGACCAAACCTTATACAGTTAGATTCTTTAGTTTTGGGAAGTTGGAGTTGATTTTTTAAACTTCATGCTGGTGTGAACACACAACGACCAGTAGTGTTCTTTGAAGAATCTAAACCTTATGGAAAATTAAACCTGTTAGACTATCTCTGATCCAACAGGGGGGAAAGAAAAACCCTAAAAATAAATGTTTTCTAATGGACTTAATATATATAAATTTCCAGGTTGAGTACTTATAGTTTCACCATAACCTTCTCTCTAAATGATTTTTTAGTCCTTTTGGAAACTGCATTCTCACCTTTAAGCTCACATTTTACTTTGCAAGCTCAAGTAATTGAGACCTTACTGGTTTGAAAAGATTAAGGCAGCTTCCAGATTTGCCTGCTGTATAACTTAAGTACCAGTAGAATGATCAGTTTCTCTCAATAGGATTCATTTACCTTCATTTCCTTTGCAAGCTTGTGTTTATTAATGAATAAACTACACTCATGAAACTTACTGCTAAATAGATCAATCAAAAGATATCAAGAAAACCATGAACATTGTCCAAGATATATAGGAGATTTCTGTTTCCTGCCTAAATGCTGCTTTCATTCTTCCTCCCTATCTACCATCCCCCTAATATCCAGGTCTCTCTTTGTATCCTTTAGTGATGACAAGATGTTTTTTATTCCTCTAATGAAGTGGGAAACAGATTTACATGCTTTCTTCTTAGGATTAGATTACTTATTGTAGTACTGCTCAACGTATCTTTGTAATACTCCCCAACCTCTACCCACACTAATTAGTGACTTTCAAAATTAGGGAAAATCTTGGTTGTGTGGTGGCTCTATATTTATCAGTGATCAAGGAAGTGTTACTAATACACTTGTCAGTATTAAAAAAGAATTAAGTAAATAAAGGGCCAGATGGCCAAGCCCAGGACCTATCAAGAACCCAGTATGTGTGGGCTGGTCCAATGGAATGACAGAAGTGTATTACCAGGCTAAGTGGAATCAGAGTTAGGCTTTCACTTACAAGAAAAAACACATTTTTCAAATGTGTTTTCTTATGATAATAGTGATTTACATGTTCAGACCTCATTTGTACCAGTAACATTTAAAAGCCTATATTTCCCTTTATATCAAGAGACAGGAGTGTTTATGTGTATCAGAAAAGTCTCTCGGAATAGGACATAGTGGCATCAAAGTAATGCAGTTACCATGCAAGCATTTTTGCTGATTCAGAGAAGAATTCTGCTTTGTTCTCTCACGAGAGCCTATGTGTTTACTGTTATAACTTACTTATTACATTTTATTTTAACTGAATATTTGTCTCTTCCAAGAGACTCAACTATGGCGTATGATATAAGGAACCTGGTTATGTAGAGGTTGTTATAGTGAATGGCCAGATGAGGGACTAGTAAATATTCTCTAAGTGTTTTCTTACAATAATAGCATTACAGTAGGGGTGCCTGGGTGGCTCAGTGGGCTAAAGCCTCTGCCTTAGGCTCAGGTCATGATCCCAGGGTCCTGGAATCGAGCTCTGCATCGGCTCTCTGCTCAGCAGGGAGCCTGCTTCCTCCTCTCTCTCTGCCTACCTCTGCCTACTTGTTATTTCTGTCAAATAAATAAAATCTTCAAAAAAATTTTTTTAAAAAGAGCATTACAGTAGTGGTTATAATAAGATTAACTTAAAGAAATTGTGAAAATAAATTCCCTTCCTTTCCTATGACTTAATTTTCTTTACATGTATACATATATAAATATCTTATTTCCTACTGTAATTTCCATTTTCATTTATTTTCTTTTATCTTGCAAGTATGTACTTTCGGAAGACATTTTAAATCTTTGTGGTTTCTGGGATAGATCGATGGATCAGAGAATTGCTGGGTAGGTAAACTGACTAAATAGAATGTACATTTTTTGAGGGGAGCCTGGGTGGCTCAGTCTATTCAGTGTCTGTCTTTGGCTCAGGTTATGATCCCAGGGTCCTGGGATTGAGCCCCTTGTCGGGTTCTCTGTCGTCAGGCTCTTTGCTCAGTGGGGAGCCTGCTTCTCCCTTCTTCCTCTGCTTCCTTCCCCATTTGCTTCTGCTCTCTTTCTCTAATAAATAAATAAAATCTTTAAAAAAATAGAATGTACATTTTTTTAAAGATTTTACACCTCACGGCTATACAAATAATGGAGAAAAGATTAACTAACCATGGGCCTCCCATCTTCTTTCTCACCATGCCTTCTTTCCAAACTCCAGTAGATATTTAGTAGATGTCTGCTCTGCCAGCAACTTTCCAGGTGCTAGATATAATTTCTGAACAATAGAGACATAGCCCTTATTCTTGTGGGTCCTACTGTCTAATAGGAAAATATAATAAACACATAAATAAGCATTACAAACATAGATATATAATAAAATGGCATATTTTGCTGGATTTCTCAATTCTGGTATGAATTAGGGAGTTTATAGTGGAGAAATTATCTTCAATGACCTGCCATATTAAGAATCATAGATCACTTGTAGATTTTAAAAATGCAGGCTGGCCAAATTATTTCAGATTATGTTTCATGGGGTGGGTGGCCTTGGGATGAAGATAGATAAAGCAATACTTGCTTTCAAGGTGAATCAGAAAGAAGCCAGCTTTGTAAACCTGGCTTACTAGATATGAGGTTAAGTGACCTCAATGTGTTTCAGATCGCAGATTGAAAAATCATGGGAATTTTTTAAATGACAAAATATTATCTCTTAAAAAGATTGTTTATGAATAGTCCAGAGTTTACCTGTGAACTGGGTTGTAGTAAATAGTGATAAAGGAGTAGGTGATAGAAATGTATATTTTTCCTTCCGCTCTTTGGACATGTGTGTGAAATATTTTTGTCTCTGATCAGATTGTTCATTATGTTCCCTTTGGATGTGTGGACTGTTCGGCCTTCCATCGTGCATGCTCATTCAAAGGCATTCCAAGTCATTATGCTGGACTTCAGCCTTGTTCAGTAAAAAGGCCATTTCTTCCATCAGCTGTGCACTTGGACATACATCCTTTTTACTCTCAAAAAGATTTTATATGCATTCAGAGTATATTAGATGGATTTGTCAAATTACTCACAGATAATCAGTTTTTTAAAGTTATCATTTGAGCTATGACCTCTCAAACTGTGAATTATAAGGTTTGACCCTTTGGCTCACTGTTTGACACAGCAGCCATTAATTACAGTTTTTAAAGGACATTTTATTTCAGTTAGAATTTGTGTTATGAAAACAGTTTAAGTATTTTTTTCCTTTAACTTTTAGGAATAAATGCTGAAGTGTAAATGTATGTATGTGTGTTTATATATATATTTATCTATTGTATTTATTAAATATTATATATAAATATGTTATATATAATAACTATTTCTTATATTTGACTATAAGTATTATATAGTATAATACTTATATAAGTATGTATATTATATATATACTTGACTATAGCATGCTTATGCAAGTTAGCTATTTCTTATATTTGACTATA